>NC_045624.1:64339768-64939768 GCF_009829155.1 Mustela erminea
TCCTTTAGCAACAAAGATCAAAATTTGGCGAATAATGGATCACCAAGAATAGTAATTATGTTGACAGGTCATTAAAAAGATCCAGGACATTTTTGCTTTTTCTGGTTTATTTTTTTCTGCAACAATATAAAGAGTGGTGGTAACAACTGGTGGTCACAAAGTGCTTTACTGTTTAGTAAGTTCATCACATTTGATAGCACATCTGACTATTTCAAACACTTTCAGATGTATCATATTATCTTTTCCCTTTCCAAAAATGAAGAAAATATGTCTACACAGTCAGTAGGTTATGGACAGCAGAGCATTCCAATGCTAGGCCCCATGCTCTTGGTAGATGATACTTTATATCCTGCATCATTTCCCCCTTTTTTCTGATAGATAACACAGGGTTTGACATAAACACTACCATAATTATTATGCCCATTTTAAAAGATTTTCAAATGATAAATCCAAATAAAGTGAAAAGAAGACAGTGATAGCGATTATGTGGAATGTATATTACTAAGCAAATTTTTAAAAAGATTTTTAAAAGCAAGATAGTTTTTTATACAATGTATTTTGTGATGACTAAAATTGAATTGTTATAAGAATTTGGAAGATAAGTGACTGATTATTTAAATTATTCCAGCTTTTCAGAATAGATACATACTTTATATTTGGGTAATTATAGCAACAATTATGAAACTGGGGCAAACAAAATCATTCAAAACATTTAATGTCTTTTTTTAATACCTATACTTCTTATGTACTGACTGCTACTAGTAATTTTTTTTTCACTAAAATCTGAAAGAACAAATGGAACACTGTCTTATATATTTTAATCAGGAATGGTTTGGGAGTTTTCAAGGAGTAAGAAAAGTGCCGGGAATTAACTTTGGCAATCACTTCCCATGGTGAGATGACGAGTGAAGAATAGAATAGCTGAACTACATCAAGATTGAATTTGCAGTTGATAATGCCCTTTCAGTTCTGCCCTATTTTAGAAGACTTTCTTGGTTGAAAGGCAAATTTGGAGATCTGCTCAAGGTTAGGAGATTTAAATCTAAAAGCTATTCAAACACTACAACATATTTTACTAACTAAAAATTCAACGGTTCTTGGAAGGCTCTGTGGGCTGGCTCTAGCACATCGCTGCCTAAAATCCATTATTCAGTAATTCATACTGAACCTAGCAACATTTTAATACATTAGAAAGTATTTCTAATGAAAGATTTTTTTCATTATTTCTAATGAAGATTTCTTTTCAATCAGATTTTAAATACATCAAATCTAAATTATCAAGAATGAGTTAACTTTTTAGAGCATATTTTATAAATGAAAGCAGATATAGCTCTTTTTCATGATCTTCCTTAGATAATTATATCCTCAGAAGTGATTCAAAATTTGGTTCACCAAACTTTCCAAAGTCGTGATCCAGTTTCAAGAGCAATGAACTAGAGTACACATGTCAATCATTTTTAGTACATTCCCACAGTTGTGCAACTATCAAAACTAACTAATGTCATCACTTTAAAAAGAAATCCCAAGCTCATTATGACCGCAAACCCATTATGAGACATTATCCATTCTATTTCCTCCAGGTCCCGGCAACTATGAATCTACTGAACCTCCCTATTCTAGACATTTCATATAGATGAAATCATATGATGTATGACTACTTTCTATCACTTAACATCATGTTTCCATTGTATAGATATAGACATTTTGTTTATTTGTGCACCGGCTAATGGATATTTGTATTGTTTCCACATTTTGACAATTGTGAATAGTGCTGCTATGAAAATGAATGTGCAGGATTTTTTTCAAATAATTTTTTTAATTTAATTTTTTTCAGTGTTCCAAAATTCATTGTTTATGCACCACACCCAGGGCTCCATGCAATATGTGCCCTCCATAATACCCATCACCAGTATCAATTCTTTTGGGTATAGAGGTAGGAGTAGAATTGCTCCGTTATATGGTAACTCTATGTTTAATTTATCGAGAACTGCAGTATTCCTAAGTGGCTATAACATTCAGCAATCCCACTACCAATGTATGAGGTCTTGAATTATTCTACATTCTTGACAATACTGAATATTCTGTCTTTTTTATGTGATCTAACATAGAGGGTATGAACCCACAGTTAAAATTATTTTAGTTTTGATTTGCATTTATCCAATGAATAATGACACTGAGCAAATTTTAATGTACTTATTGGTCATTTTTATCCCACATTTAGGAAAATATTTACTCAAATCTTTTGCTCATGTTTTAATTGGGTTGACTTTTAAAATTGGAGTTATTAATTTTATTTTTATATTTATATTCTGAATGTAAATCCCTTATCATATATGTGATGTGAAAATATTTTCTCATGTTTTGTGGACTGACTTTTCATTTTCTTAAAGGCATTCTTTGAAGTATAAAAGTTTTTCTTTTTCCTTAGAGGGGGTAGGGGCTGGAGGAGAGGCGAGAGAATCCCAAGCAGGTTCCATGCCTAACATGGAGCCAACTCGGGGCTCAATCTCATGACCTTGAAATCATGACCGGAGCCCAAAATCAAGAGTTGGATGCTTAACTGACTGAGTTCACCCAGGCATCCCTAAAATTTTTCCATTTTAATGAAGCCCAGCTTGTCTATTGTTTATTCCTTTGGTTATTTGTGTATTTAATGCCCTCTCTACGAACAACCCTCGTCAAACAAAACACAACAAAGACTTATTCCTATGTTTTTTTCTAAGAATTTTGTAGTTGTAACTATTATATTTAGATCTATGATCCTTTTAATTTCCCCTTAGAGAGAGAGAAAGGAGAGAGAGAAGGGAAGGGGAAGAAGGAAAGGGAGAGAAAGAATCCCAAGCAGGCTTCATGCCCAGTGCAGAGCAAGATGCAGGGCTTGACCTCATAACCTGAGATCATGACCTGAGCACATGAGCCAAAATCAAGTGTGAGATGCTTAACTGACTGAGCCACCCAAGAGCCCTGATCTATGATTCATTTTTAAACAACTTTTGTATGTGCTGTGAATTGAAGGCCCAACTTCCATTTATTATCATAGACATCCAGTTTTCTTGACATTATTTGTTAAAAATACTGTTTTTGCCTTAATGAAAAAAGGTCTTCACACCTTCGTTGAAAATCAATTTACCAAAATTGTGAGGGTTAATTTGTGGACTCTTAATTCTATTCCATTGGTCTAAATTTTGTTTTTATTTCAGTATCATATATTGTCTTGATTACTATAGCTTTTAGTAAATTTTAAAGTTGGGATATGTGAGTGTTCCAAGTTTGTTATTTTTCAATATTATTTTGTCTATATTGGTCTTCCTGCATTTCCATTTTAATTAAGTTCAGGTTATCAATTTTGCAAACAAAAAGGCAACTAGTACTTTGATAGGGGCTATACAGAATTAGTGTATCAATTTGGAAAATACTATGAGCATGAGATATTTTTCCATATATTTGTCTTCTTCAATTCCATTCAACAATATTTTGCAGTTTTCAGTGTACAGATCTCACAGTTCTTTTGTTTAAATTTATTCCTAAATATTTTATTCTTTTTGATGTTATTGCATGGAATTTTCTTAATTTCTTTTTCACACTGTTAACTGCTAATGAATAGATAGACACTTGATTTTTGTATATAGAACTTGTACTCTATAAACTTAAACTCCTTCATTAGTCATAAGAGTTTGTTGGTACATTCCTTAGGATTTTCTATATGTAATATCATGCCACCTGTGTACAGAGATAGTTTGCCTCTTCCTTGCCAACCTGCTTGGGTTTGTTTTTGTTTGTTTTATCGTTTTTATTTTAAGCCTTTCTGATGAACTGACTCTTATCTTTCTAAATTATCTTTCTTTGCTTCAAGTAACAGTTTTTGCCTTAAAGTGTGTTTCATATGATATTAGTAGTACAATTCCTTATCTCTTTAGGTTATTATTTTCCTGGTATATATTTTTTGTATCTTTCAAACTATTTGTGTCTTTGAATCTAACATATGTCCATTTTAGATATGATATAGCTGGACTATCCCTTTTCATTCATTTTGCCAACCTCTGCCTTTTGATTGGAGTGTTTAGATCATTTACATTTAATGTAATTAGTGATGAATTTGAATTTACGTCTGCCATTTTTCTAGTTTATTATACCTTAGGTACATTTTCTTCCTCATTTCTTTCATTGCTGCCTTTATTTTTGTTAAGTAGATTTTGTCCTAGTGTGACATATAATTCTTTATTGTTTCTTAGTGTTTCTTCTAAAGATTTCAATTAATGCCTTAACTTGAAACATTATTTATGATTAATATCAATTTATTTTCAATAGTATACAGAAACTTTGCTTCCAGTATAACTCTATTCCTTTCAACTCCCTTTGTTCTATAATGGTCATATGAATTATGTCATTATATACTATAAGCCCATCAGTGTATTTTATCATTATTTTTAATGTAATTTTTGTTTAAATTAGGTTGTAAAAGAAAAGATCTTCAACCAAAATCAGATCTTTACTGTCTTTACATTTACCTATATAGTTATCTTTACCACTCTTTGTTTTGTTCATTGAATTTATTGTCTAGCATTCTCATTTTAGGCTGACGGACATCCTTTAGTATTCTCGTGGGGAAGTTCTGCTAGGATTATTTATCTTAGTTTTTCTTCGTCTAGAAATGTATTTTTAGATACTAGAAATATTTCTAGAAACTTTGTTAGCAGTTTTTGTTTTAGCAATTTTTTTTTTTTTTTTTTGGCTGCTAGCCCATGCCCACATCTGGGTACACAGTTGAGTAGCCAGAAGACAAGGATGGGGTGGGAGGAGCAGGGCTACTGTTCCAACAGGTCATGAGGTGCCATAGTGTCAGGAAGTTTGGAAAAGGGAATAGGCCAGGCAGGCAGGGAAAGCAGCACAGCACCAGCATGGCAGGTGTAAGTTCAGGCAGGAGAGCAGGAGGTGTTAAGAGGAGATGAGGACAGCAAAGCAAAAAGTTCATGGGGGCCCAGAGGGTGAATTCAGTACTTTAAATATGTCATCCCAATGACTTCTGGCTTCCATGGTTTTTAATAAAAGGTTAGTTGTTAATCTTATTGAAGATCCCTTGTATGCAGATAATCTCTTGCCACTCGTACAATAGCCTTTGTCTTTGACTTTTGACAGGTTAACGGTCATGTGTCTGGATGTGAATCACTTTGAGTTTATCTTGCTTTCTTGGAACTCATTGACCTTCTTGGATGTGTAGATTAATGTTTTTCATCAAATTTGGGAAGTTTTCAGACATTATTTCTTCAAATTGTCTTTCTGTCCCTTTGTTTCTATCCTCTCCTTCTGGTAATCTCATTATGTAATTGCTTAAATGCTTAATGGTGTCGTATAGGTCTGTAGCTCTGTTCATGTTTCTTTATTCTTTTTTCTGTGTTTTTCAGATTGTATAATACCAATGGACTTATCTAAAAGTTTGGTGATGTTTTTGTTCTGTCAGTTTAAATCTGTTGTTCAGCTCCTAATGATTTTATTTTTATTTACTGTGATTTTCAAATCCAGAATTCCTATTTTTATACTTCCAAACTTTTGTTGTTATTCATTATTTTTTGAGATATCATCCTCATAATTTAATTATTTAAAGATGGTCTCCTTTAGTTATTTGAATATATTTATAACAGTTTTAAAGTCTTTGTCTAGATCAGTTTAATGACTGGACTTCCTCAGAGCAGTACTATCAACTGCTCTTTTCTCTTATGTATGAATTGCACCAACTTTCCTATTTCTTTGGGTGTCTTTTTTTTTCTGGTCATAAACTGATATTATATATATATATATATATATATATATATATATATATATGTTATACACACATATATGCATACATACATATATATACATATAATAAAATAATATAATATGGCAACTCTAGAAATCAGATCTCACCTCCTAGGTTTATCATTTTTACAGTTTGTTTAATGACTTTTCTGATCTAGTTCTATAAAGCCTATTTGCTTTCTGATATGTGGTAGCTGAAATCTTGGCATGGTTAGCTTAGTCATCAATTAGTGATTTGTCACAAATTTTCTTAAATTCCTTGAACCAGTAAGTTTCTCAGCTTTTGCAAAGGACTTCAGAGTACCACCAGTTTATAATTCTGCTTAGCCTTCAATTTCTGCTTTTGTAGTGCCTCAAAGTCAGCTATTGTTGACTGATTTGGACCTCCTCAGGCCTTTCCTGGCCATATGCATATCCCCACATATGGAGGTAGCCTCTCACATTCCCAGAAAAATGTAATAGCTTTTTCAAGTGTTTCCCATGTACATCTCATTACACATATTTTCTTTTCAAGTTTTTTGGTCAACCTCTCATTTTGTCCTAGCTTGATAGTTCTGCCTTAGGCAGCTGTACACATAAACAACTTTTATTTTATTTTATTTTTTTGGACAATCATCTTATGGATCATCTGTTCTCATAAACTGAGCTCCAAATCATGTCAAATAAAGCCCAAATAGGTCAAATAGTAAAATACATCTGGGTTTTAGATTTTGGGGGAAGCTTTAATCACATTTTGCCCACTCTACTAGCTGTTAGGCTACAGTTTTCCACAACTACTATTATGTAGCTGCCCATATTCAAGAATACATGTTGCTAGGAAGGGAATTATGGGAATTGGGCAAATTAAAACAACTTTACAAAGCTCACTGTTCTTTTCAAGATTCAACTATGTTCCTTGAATAAACATTCTTTGGACATTTGTATCCTTGGGTTAATTCCCAGAATTCTAAAAAAATTGATTTTGACATATTTTGCCAGTGATCTTGTTTTTATGGAGTAGCAGATTTTTGGAAGTCCTTACTTTATCATTCGAAAAGTGCTTCTCCACATTAAAGTTTTTGATGCTATTTTTTTTTAATTTTTACCTCATTAAACAAATGAGGTCTTATATTAGAAAACAGTAAAATGTGTTCCTTTGTAAAAATTAGTATAGGGGCCTAATCTAAAGATTAAGAAACACTTTCCAAACCCTTGGTACTGTTATCATTTTACACCTAAGAAGTCAATTGCAATATACTTTTTATAATATTTTTGAGTTAAGAAACTTTTCTATACATAATAAAACAATATGGCATTTATTGAGCATTTAATATATGAGAAGCATGCTCTCAGCACCAAAATTCCAATTTATTTAACAAATATTTCATTCCAGATATGCAGACATTGCACATTCATAGTCTCTGCTTTTATGTATCTTGCATTCTATTAGACAGAGTAACATAAAAGAGCATGTACATGAGCAAGATAAGCTGGAATATAGTAAATAACACTTTTAAAAGGAACAAACATATCCTGAGATAGTGAATGAGTGGTAGAACAGATACGAATTTAGGCTTTGTTGTCAGCAAAGATTTCTTGAAGTGAGTATCATTTGAAGTGAGATATGAAGGGCAAGATAGACAGAGACATGCATATATCAGAAAGAGAACATCTCATACCAACAAACTAGCAGATAAAGGTAGTCTAAAGTTAAAAAAAAATTTCTATATTTCAAAAATAGAGAGATGGCCTTTGTTGCTGGTGCATTGTGAAAGAATATAAAAATATAACAGGGGCAGAAGTGTAGGCAATGGCAAATCGTGCAGGGTAATGAAAAGTAATTTTATTTAATATACAATGAGAAAACAGCATAATTTTAAGCAGGAGAGTGATACTGTCTGATTTATACTTTGTATGGATGTTTCTAACTGTTTTGTGGTGAATGGAGTATAAGAATTTAAGAGTGAAAAAGGCAGTCAGGTTAAAAGGCTATTAAAATATACAATGCAACCCATTTCTCTCTGTTGGTTATAGTGATGGAGAAATTGGATGTAGCATATAGAATAGCAGTATAAAGAATGTGAAGGCAGAACAGACAGAACCTTTTGACACACTGAATGTTGAGAAGGGGAAAGCATCCAATGTGACTTCTAGATTTTTCACTTGAGCAGCTAAATTGATATTATTGGTAGTTATAGAAATAAGATAAATAAAACAAAAACTATTTGACAAATGAAAATAAAATCTTCTGTTTGGGCCATATTAAATTTGTGGTATTTATTAATAGGATTTGCTACTTACAGAGTCCAGTATAAAATGAAAACATGGAGTTCTTGTTCATAAATTATAAGAATTTCAAAGTGGTGAGTGTAGAGCATTTAGTCAAGTACGGGATTTTCCTAAGCACAAGGCTCTGCATGACTGTGTGCCTAGAGGAAGCCACCCCCGCCTATTGGACAGCCAAAAAGAGACTACTATCAGGTGTATGCATTGATGCATTAGGCTGTGACAGGACTTACAGGGGCAAAGCCGGCCAATTCAAAGTGAACTAAACTACTCACAAAGCATTGCCCAGATCTGGGGATAAAATTGGGGTTGTCAATCTACAATGCCATTGATGTTTGAACATAAGAATGAAAAAAGACCTTGAAAAGGTGAGTGGTTTTTACAGGAATAGGAAAATTTTATCCAAAATAACTGAAGGGAAGGGAAAGAATGTGAGTAAGGATATTGAATGTTTGATAGATTTGAAAATGGAAATGTGAGGGAGTTTATGTAGTAATACCTTTGGGGGGGGGAATGAAAATCAACTCATAGGTGGAAAGTGTCTGTGCTCGTGTGTGAGAGGAGTGGGTTAGTGAGGTGGAGAGAGATTTAATGACATTGGAGGTCTGAAATGATTGTTTTAAGGGTGAAAGTGCGAACACAAAGAAATTTAATAGGCATTTTGGATGCCTATTTGAGATGATGGCAACTATTTTAAAATTAGACCAGTCACCAGTCTTGTATGTTTTTGTTTAGCTGTAGCTACATCGGTGCAGACATCAAGTAGATGAACCCAGGGACTATAAAACTTGGAAAGCAGGGCAAAGGAATTGAGGCTGCCTACAAGGAAGTGTTCACAGTGATAGATCTTAGAAATATAGGGGGTAAGGATGGCCATGCAGTGTCAGTAGGGGTAATAATTAATGAAAATGCAATCAATTCAGTGATGCGAAGACTATCAGAGTAGGGGTTTCTGGAGAAAGAGGAAGGAGATTTGGGGGAGTGGTGTTTCTGGAGGAGAAGGAATAAGAAATAACTTGAAATCACATTAGAGAAAAGGAGAACCACTAACATCACATCACCACCTTAATGTCAGATGGTGCATTTGAGACAACACACTGGAAATGCTGGCAAGGACATAAAGGACCTGAAAATTGTATCTAATTAGTAGATGTTCAGAGCCCCATGAGTCCTTAAGATGATAAAGAAAATTGATCTCAGAGGAAAGAGATTCTGGTGGTATCTCTCATAAACATAAATATGACACAGGGAATAACTTTTTGGATCTATTAAAGGGATACTCAGTATGAGTTCAGGCCAAAAGTCTTAGGGCGACTTGGGACAGACATCTCTTGAGGTACGCAGTGAAGGTCAAGACAATGATCAAATTAGAGAGCTCCCTTACTGGGTTGATCTGCAATGCTTAAAATAGGAGAGAGGAACATGGAACACAGAAATCTAGGCAGGCTTGTAGCTTTAAATCTATGCTTTCATAAATATCCATACAGTTTTGTGAGGTAAATGTTTATTCCTCTATATAGAAAAAGAAATTGTGGCTTAAAGGAAATTAGAAAATCTTGCCCCAAAGTACACAACAATTGGTGGCAAATCTTATATTCAAATTAAAGTCTTTGGCTCTGAAAATTTTAACCATTATACAAACTGCTGCTTCTCTGATCTCACCTTTGACCTGCAGTATGATACTTTTAAGTAGGTAAAGTTATATCTGAATATTATGTCCTTTTCTTCAGACGTGAAAACCAAGTCAGTTTAGGGTAAGTGAATTTCTTAGTCTTACAGCTTTAAGTGACCCATCCAGGACTAGAACACATTGCCTAAGATCTACAGAGTAAAGTGGGGCTTTTAAGATTTGAAATAAACAGTATCTCATAAGACCTCTTGTTAAAATGTGCTTGTTTTTCCAGATTGAAAACAGTATATAAATTTAAACCTCTAATTCAAAGCAAAAAGTAGGAAACTGTCTACTTGTGAATCCTTTTGTCTTACACTAGAATGAGGAGAAATGGATTAAATGAAAAGCTCCCATAGATTGAAGAGGGTTCATCTGAGTGTAAAACCGCTGCAGTGACTGAATGTATTTTATATATTGTAGCATTTTAAGATCTTGGGCGTATTATAAGTAAATGATTTAACTACTTTCAGCTGTCCTGTAAGTTGTTCATAATCACTGATTTTGCTTTTCAGATGAGCATAATAAAGTTCTCAATATAGCTCTTTCAACGGCAACAGCAGTGCTGACTCTTCAATATGAGATGGCTCAGTCACACAGGATATCTTCACATCCAAGCGAAGCAAAAATTAAAAAAAGGAATGAAAGTCCATGCAGCGGCAGTCTCGCATGTCTTTGGTTTCTTTTTTGTTAGATGAAGGTGCTGAGTCTTTGAAAAGTTAGACACTTATAATCAAATTTTTAGTGATATCCAGTGGCTTCTGACCTAAGTAATTCTGGTAAAATGACATTTTTCAACTTAGTAATTTTTTTAAGTCTGATTTACAAGCCAATTCTGTATTTTCAGATTAAGATGTTGTGTGCCAACTAACAAAACAAAACAAAACAAAACAAAACACTACCAATAGTCCTTTACCCATGACTTAAGGTACCTTGTTTGTGAGACCATCTGTGTCCTTGACTCATTTTGATCATTATCTCCTTGACTCATTTTGATCCCTATCTTCTCTTAGGAAACTAAAGAATATTAAAAGGCAATGTGTAGTGACAGAAGGACTTGGGCCAAGAATTAGATCCTCTGACATGGTCAGTGAATATCCATTTGACCTTAGTGAAGTTGCCTTACCTTTCTGAATTTACCTTTGAAATTGGGTCAAATAACTCCATTTCAAAGAGAGAAATATGCTAAAGGTAGACACCATGAGAAGACTTCTTTTTTAAAGTTATGTATGAAAAGATGCTTTGATTTAAAGCTTTTATAAAATTAAGGTTTTAAAAATATCCTGCATTGTTATTTTAGGCTTTTTTTTTTCTTTTCATATCTTACCTTTTCATTTTAGCAATGATTTTCCCTTGCAGTGCAAAAGCTTTTTAGTTTGTTGTAGTCCCACTTGTTTATTTTTGCTTTTGTTACCTTTGTTCCCAGTGTCAAAACCAAAAAGCCATTGCTAGGACTGATGTCAAAGAGCTTATGCTTTCTTCTAGGAGTTTCATGATTTCAGGCCTTATGTTTAATTCTTTAATCCATTTTGAGTTGATTTTTTTTGTATGGTGTGATATATGGGTCTAGTTTCATTCTTTTGCATGTGGCTGTTTTTTTCCCCATAACCATTTACTGAAGAGACTATCCTTTCCCCATTGTATATTCTTAGTTATTTTTTCGTAAGTTAATTGACTATATATACCTGAGTTTATTTCTGGGCTTTTTATTCTCTTCCATTGATCTGTATGTCTGTTTTTATGTTGCTACCATCCTGTTTTGATTACTACAGCTTTAAAATGCAGTTTGAAACCAGGAATTGTAAAACCTCCAGCTTTGTTCTTCTTTTTCAAAACTGCTGTGGCTACTCAAGGTCTCAAGACTGCTGTGGTCATTCAAGGTCATACCAATTTTAGGATAATTTGTTCTATTTCTGTAAAAAATGCCATTGGAATTTTGATAGGAATTATATTAAATCTGTAGATCACTTTGGATAATATGAGCCTTTTAACAATAATAATTTTCCAATCCATGATAAGGAATATCTTTCCAGTTATTTGTGTATTCTTTAATGTCTTTCATCAGTGTCTTACAGTTTTCAGTGCACATGTCTCTTATCTCCTTGATTAAATTTATTCCTAGATATTTTACTCTTTTTTTTTTTATTTCCAGCATAACAGTATTCATTATTTTTGCACCACACCCCGTGCTCCATGCAATCCATGCCCTCTATAATACCCACCACCTGGTACCCCAACCTCCCACCCCCCGTCCCTTCAAAACCCTCAGATTGTTTTTCAGAGTCCATAGTCTCTCATGGTTCACCTCCCCTTCCAATTTCCCCCAACTCCCTTCTCCACTCTAAGTCCCCATGTCCTCCATGCTATTTGTTATGCTCCACAAATAAGTGAAACCATATGATATTTTACTCTTTTTGATGCAGTTGTAACTTGGTTGTTTTCTTAAGTTCTCTTTGTTATAGTTTGCTGTGAGTGCATAGAAACACACTAATTTTTATACATTGTGTATCCTGCAATGTTACTGAATTCACTTATAAGTTCTAACAATTTTTTTGTTGGAATCGTTAAGGTTTTTCCATATATCTTATCATGTCATCTACTAAGAGAGACATTGTACTTCTTCCTTTCTGATTTAGATGACATTTATTTCTTTTTCTTTACTAATTGCTCTGGCTAGGAATTTCAGTACTATGTTGAATAAAAGTGGCAAGAGTATCTCCTTCTTGTCTTGTTCCTGATCTTAGAATAAAACCTTCCAGCATTTTAATATTGAGTATGATATTAACTGTAGCCCTGTAATATATGGGTTCTATTATATTGAGGTATATTTCCTCTATACCCAATTTATTGAGAACTTTTTATCATAAAGTTATGTTGAATTTTGTCAAATATTTTTTCTAGATCTATTGAGATTATCATATGATTTTTATCCTTCATTTTGTGTATGCAGTATATCACATAGACTCATTTGTGTATGTTGAATTGTCTTTGCTTCCTTGGAATAAATCCTGTTTGATAATGGTGTATTATCTTTTTAATGTGCTACTGAATTTGGTTTGCTAATATTTCATTGAGGATTTTTACAGCTATGTTCATCAGGGACACCGGCCTGCAATTTTCTTTTCTTGAAACATTCTTTCCTGGCTTTGGTGTCAGGATAATGCTGGCCTCATTAAATGAATTTAGAAGTGTTCCCTCCTCTTCTATTTTTTGAAAGAGTTTGAAAAGGACTGATACTAATTCTTCTTTAACTGTTTGGCAGAACTCCCCAGTGACAATATCTGCTCTTGGACTTTTTCTGTAGGGAGTTTTTCAATTACTAATTCACTCTCTTTATCAATTACTGGTCTATTCTGATTTTCTATGTATACCTAATGTAGTCTTGGTATAGGTTGTATGCTTCTAGGAATTTATTCTTCTAAGCTGTGCAATCTGTTGGTGTATGTTTAGAGTAGTCTGTTATGATCCTTTGTTTTTGTGTGGTACTAGTTGTAATATTTACTCTTCCACTTCCAGTTTTATTCATCTGAATTCTCTTTTTTCTAGGTGAGTCTAGCTAAAGGTCTGTTTGGTTTATCTTCTCAAAGAATCAGCTCTTAGTTTCACTGATGTCTTCTATTGTGCTTTTGGTTTCTATTTCATGTATTTCTGCTGATTGATCTTTGTCATTTTCTTCCATCTACTAACTTTGGGCTGTTTGCTTTTCCCAAAAAAAATTTTTAATAGGAACAAAATTATATAAATCCCATCTTTAAATTCCTTCTAAATGATTCTTCCCACTTAGCAGAAATCTGAATCCTTAGGTTGGCCAAGAAGTTGCTTCATGATATGTCATCTGTCACACTCATCAATCATATATCATATTCTTCTCTTCTGTTTTGCCATGCTAGTCTTCTTTTAGTTTTTTAGCTGTGTATAGATTTTTCCACCTTCATGTTCTTCACATATGTAATTCCCTTTGCATAGACTTCTCCTTCTGGTAAACCCTTTATAAGATAAATTCAATTATTTATTTTTCTCTGTGAGGACCATGTCTGACACCTCAATACAAATTATGAATAGTTAAACATTTACACTTCTTTGGGAGAAGATTTATCATATTTGTTTTGTTTTGTTGACCCTTATACATAAACTCATTATGTAGCATAGTACTGGAGTATGGTAATAAAATGATACATATGGATGTATAACCTCATATATTAAATTTCTTTATTGATTGATTAGTGGAATGAATGGAAATTGTAGTAGGCATAGTATCCATTTTCAAAAATTTTTAAATTGCTTATATTGATAAAACATCATAACTTATATTGATATCTCAAATACTCAGAATGAGAATAAAATCTTAGTTTTCAAAAAATATGAGTAGTTTTGAAGATTCTAATATAATCAAAATTCTACTCTCAGACATATCTGAACACAGCAGCTCAAGTGGGTAAATTGATGTTCAAAAAAAACTTACTACAACTAACTGATTCATGAATATACTAATCCTATTCACTAATCTTATTTAAATCATTATGATTTCTAAAATTAAATAAAGTCCAGGAAAACTAGATCACTGAATGAAATATTTTCAATACACAGAAGGGTCTACATCAAAGTACTATACTAATTCATTTCTGAATGTAAAATGGTTGCAACCTCAAATATCATTTGAACCTGAGAATTTAAGAATATGTTTACTGGGGGCACCTGGTTAGCTCAGTTGGCTAAGAGGCTGCCTTCAGCTCATGTACATTATCCCAGGGTCCTGGGATCAAGCCCCACACTGGGGTTACTGCACAGTGGAGAGCCTGCTTTCTCCCTCTCTTTCTGCCTGCCACCCTGCCTACTTGTGCTCTCTCTATATATATCTCTGTCAAATAAATAAATAAAATCTTTAAGAAAAAGAGTATATTTATTAGTTTGAAGCCAGTGGTTCAAAAGTGACATTTACAAAATCATAAATATGAAAAAAAATCTGATTCAAGAACTCCCTTATTGTCAACAAATAGTATAACCTTCTTGAAGCAAAAACGGCATCCTTTTTTATTGAAGACCTATCATCCCTAGCACCCAGTACAATTTTAGAAACAAATTAATAATATTAATTAATAATTAATAATAGATACTTCATTAAAGAAGTCATTAAAAGAGCTAGTAAAGGAAAATGACTTTCACATTATATGCATAAAAGTAGTAAAAAAAAATCAATCCCAAGACATAATAGACCACTTCCTAATTAACCAATAGTGCATCACGGCATAGGAAAATAAGATTGGATGTAAAGACTATTTATATTTCTAGAGATTTATTTATTTATTTAAGAGAGAGAGAGAGAGAGAGAGAGAGAGTGTGAGCATATAGCAGGGGGAGGGAAAGAGTAAGGAGAGCGAGAATCTCAACCAAACTACCCCTGAGCACATAGGAACCCCTTCCCCTCTCCATCAGGGCTGATCTCAAGACCCTGAGAGGAGGACTTGAGCTGAAACCAATAATCCTATGCTTAACCAACTGAGCCACCTACGTGCCCTCAGACTGTTCATCCTTACTAATTAAATTAAGGAAAACAATGATCAAATTTGCGGTCTTTAGGAATAAGATGTATGTCGGGAGAAATAAAGTTTTATTTGTTAACATACTTAAGTTTTGACAACATGTTTTTTGGCTGTTTCAAGGAAAATGGGCACTTTTGTAAACACTGTCACATCAACAGGAGTTTAAAAAATATTTGCTTTAGAGATTATTTTGCTCACAAATTTAATATATAATGTTTGACACAAGAGAAAATATGATATTGTCATAATATGGTCAAACTGGAAAAAAATCTACTGGAGCAGAAATCAAGTGAATTTCACTGAAACATCAGATTTCATGCAATTGACCTTGCAGTACATTTTTTAAACTAGCAATAAGGATTTGCAGAAGTGCTACTACATAATCTAAAACTGTTTTAACATATCATTTGAGTTGTTGGTGTCTTTTCCTATTTTTCTGTTTCTCTTTTTTCTATATAGAGATTCCACTAAAATCTAATTTAATGGATTATATACATCTTTTCTGTATCCACAGCATCTATTTAGTAAGCTATCTCACCTAAAGTTCTTTTCCTTTCCTTCCCCTCTCTCTTTTCTCTTTCTTTTATTTTAGATGTCCCTAAGTACAGAAAACTTTTCATTTTTATCTTCTTTAGGTTTCAGCTTCAGTACCTGGAGTTAATCAAACAGAAACAACACTTCAAGAACATTTCTACTGACACCAATGAGGAATGTGGCAATTCTCTTCATTTAGTTAACTGATAATATCATACATGTGTAGCAAAAACTGACATTTAAAAATAACTCACAATTATAAGTCTACATTTCAAGGGTTTTTTTTTTTTTGGTTGATATTCAAAAATTAGATGCATAGATTTTTATCTGAAATGTCACAGTCACAATTGTGAGGTTGACCATTTATCAAATGGAAAAAGTAAGGGAGTAGTACTCTGAGCTTTCTTGGTTCCCTTTTTTACAGTTCTTCCATTGACTAACTTATGACCTTCAGCAAATGGAGCTCAGTTGAGCTGACAGTAAAAGAGGACAGCCGCAGTGACCTGTCTTCCAGAGGTGTTATAAGACTCAATAAATCAGAGCCTACAAAGTTCTTTAAGGTTCTCAGATGAATTGTGCTATATAAAGGTGAAATGTCAGAGTAGAAAAACTGCTTGTACCTTTTATATGTCAGTTATTACCAAATGGGCACTACAAAATAGTATCACCTCACACCTTCATAAAATTATTCTCAATTTCTGAAAGAACACTTAGTTCAGCCATTTTAAAATAGGATGTTTAATAGATTGTGTTAACCTCAGAAAACTATTTCTCATCTCAAGCATTCAATAAAACTATTTTTGCCCTGTTATCTCTGATCACTAACATAAATAAGTCCTTTTAAAACAAATTATGGATTAATAAATGCATTTTATGCATTTGCATGTTGTACTGTCTTTGCTTACTTTTCAGATATGCTATTTGCAGTTGATTAACAACTATGTAGTCTTTGCCAACCCAATATATAAGAAGTTGATGGTATATTTTTAATCATCTATATTCAGAGTTGAAAATTAATTTTACTTTGATTTTTTTTTAAACATCCACTGATTAAACTTAAGCAGCTAAACATCTTAGGCATTTAACTTCAATGTTGTGTCCTCCCCTATCAGAGCAAAATTGGGCATTTTCCTATACACAATAGAGGAAAAAAAGCAATTACTATCAATCAGTGACTAAGCAACAGATTGGAGTATTTAGAAAGACTCATTCATACACAGATTTGCAGCAGTGTTCAGCTCCTCTGATTAGATTCCATAGATTTTAAATTGTAGCTAATTAGGCTGTCATAGGTTCATTAATGGCTCTACTGATTCAGCACTCCCTCACCTGCATGCATATTAAAGCTCATTAGCTCCCTTGTCTAAAATACCACCTGCATTAATTGCTGCCGATGCACCAGGACTCTTCAGAAGGCTCTTCTGACAATGATTCTACCTGCTTACAGTGCCCCGTGCCCCTGAAAGCTCTTCAGGAGAGCGCACACATAAAGTTCATGGTGCTGCACACGTGGTGAGATTGCAGCTGTTGTAAGGGCAGTCAAGCCTGTTTTACGCTTAACAGCAGGATATAAATAATTAGTGATGCCTCTGCTATAGGGCTTAACACAAGGCCACTGTATTCCATTCTAAGCTTCTACTAAACCATTCCTCTCCACCAAATAAGCTCCCAAGTCATCTTTCCTTGATTCCTGATTCTTTAAGCAGCTTCCACAAAATGCTAAGACTACGCAAGAGGAGGAAGAACACAGTAGCTTTCTTTTAGTTCACAGTCACTGGCCCTTGGGAATGCAAGATGAGTTTCTCTGAGTAGGACGTCTAAAAAACTCTCACAGTTCATAGCTGCCTGAATAAGTGACCAGCATCAATTAACCATTTATGACCTCATATGTTTTAAAATAGCTTTCCTGGGTGCCTGGGTGACTCAGTCAGTTAAGGGTCTGCCTTTGGCTTAGGTCATCATCCTGGGGTCCTGGGATCCAGGCCTGCATCAGTCTTCCTGCTTAGGGAGTCTGCTTCTCCCTCTGCCTCTCCCTCTGCTTGTGCTTGCTCTCTTACCCTCTCTCTGTCAAATAAATAGATAAAATCTTTTTAAAATAAAGTAAAATAGCTTTCCTTTCTAAAGTCAAGATCTTTATTTCTGTATTTCTGTATTTATTTATTTATATCTTTCATTTCCTCAGAGTAGCACCTTTGTAGTGAAAGGCTGTTGAATTCAGAGTCACAAACAGAAACTCCCATGAGAAATCCAACTACTTGTGTTAAGAAAAGATCGTACATACCAAGGTGGCTTAGTTGGCTAAACATCTGACTTTGGCTCAGGTTATGCTCTCAGGGTCCTGGGATTGAGCCCCACAGCTGGCTCTGCACTCAGTGGGGAGTCTGCTTGTCCATCTCCCTATGCCCCTTCCCCTGACCTTGAGCCCCACACCCCTCATGCTCTCTCTATGTCTCTCTCAAATGAATAAATCAATAAAATCTTTAAAAAGAAAAAAAAAAGAGCTGGCAAAAACAGTGATGATTTTGAAGCTAGCTAATGGTAAAAGTAATTCTTATTTTCAGCTCTTTGGTATTGTTCCACTCTTTCTCCTTAGTGCTAAATCTTAATGTAGGCTGCTACCAACTGCTAGTTACCATTCAGAAATTATTTCTGTGTCTTCCAAATGTATTATTGTAGTGACCCTTTTGATTTGGGAATTTCAAATGTGGAATGTAAGTGTCAAATTATCGAAAGCCATTTTTCATACATTGTTTCCAGTTTTTTATAGTGACAAGTAAGAGGGTATATCTGGTCTCTGTTAATTTATCATAGGTGGAAAAAGACCTCTAATAAATAATGTTTAGAAAAATGAATTTAATAAAAAAATGTTTAGAGAAATTAAGTACCTAATAATTTGAGTTATTTTTTAAAAAAAGTATAACATGTAAAGTGAAAAGCAGCTGATTATTATTATCACTTTGGTAGCTTCTTTATCAACACTACTGCCTTTATTTTTATTTATTTAGTTATTTATTAAAAATTTTACTTATTTATTTGACATACAGAGATCACAAGTAGGCAGAGAGGCAGGTGGAAAGAGCGGGGGAAGCAGGCTCCCTGCTGAGGAGAGAGCCTGATGTGGGGCTCGATCCCAGGACCCTGGGATCATGACCTGAGCCAAAGGCAGAGGCTTTAATCCATTGAGCCACCCAGATGCCCTTCCTTTTTTATTTAAAGTTATTATTATTTTGTTTTCTTCTTTCATATGGTAGGCCTAATGCTTTTAATGCCAGGTTTGTCAATGATCATTGGTTGCACAGATCAAGAGATATTTGCTATATTTTTGTGGCAAAAAAATAAGGATAAACCATATTGAGAAAGAAATACCAGAAGCTTTTCTGTAAATGCCTATTTATACTCAAAATAATCTGTATGTTTGTAAGCTAAAATTTCTCTTGGGAATTTTAAGATTTTGTAGAGTTTTCTAATAGTTTTGTCTTAATCTGCAAGGAATATTATTTTCCACTGGGCATATATGATGTTGACAAATACTTACCATGAAAAATAAAACAGCTATCCAGTTATGACCTATCTAGTAGAAGGTAGACAGAAAGGAAGGAAAGGTCACTAGAGAATGTTTTTTCTGTACACTGTTACAAAATATATCTTACTTTATGTTTTCTAGACTTTTCTGTCAACCAGTATCTACCACAATCAAAAAACATTACCTGCACTGCCCAGGACATCTGCCCCAGATATAAAGCCCCAAGAAGCCAAAATATAAATGAATATAGGGAACCTAAGATCGAAATGAACAATTTTTAAAACCCAGACTCTGGACTGGCATTTTGGATGAGAGTTAAAGCTGCTTGTCACTATCCTTCAACAGGCAACAAATTGCAATGCTCTTAGATCTAGAAAATAATTATTGATGCTTCATTTCATGCTTTGTTGTCTTAACTAGAATAATACAAGGAGATATTTAATATTAGTATCACCATCTCTTCCAGAACTGAAGTTTAAAACTCCTTTTAGTTTCCAAATTTAGGAAAAATTTATAAGTGCTTCAGCATTTCAGACTTATCTCACCCACTTTTAATTTGACTACAAACACTTAATAAGTACTTACTATGTTGCAGAGACTGCATAAGGCTCTGGAGGTGATGATGATAGTAATGTTAGCATATATACATAAATTTATAAAAATATATAAAATAAACTATGTATTATATAAAATACTGTGTACATCTTGTAATAGTGTGACTGATTATGTTCCTACTATTATATTGAGCCATATAAATTTGATTTAAAAAAAAAACAGTTTTGTACATGTCAACCATATAAAAGGACCAATTAGCTTTAGGCCTGAGGAGAGAAATACGTCAGACCATGTTTATCATACAGTTTGATGAGTATAATACAGGGCCATGATATGGTAAGGTTTGATTGGATAAATATACAAATTTGGTACTACAGAAATATAAGTAGAAAATAAGAGGTATGTAGGCAGGAGACAGATCTTTAAGACCTCTGAACTCCATTTTGTGTTCATCAGTCTAGACCCCAATCCCAACCCAAAATACGTCCATGAGGTGTAAAATAACCTAGACAGCTACTTGAATTCTGCAAAGACTACTGAATGCTCTAGACAGGTAAGCCAAGCCACAGGTACAAATAAATACCCTTTGATGGTAGTAGCTTCCTCTCCTTCTTACTAATGTTGATATGTCTGCAATTTATGTGGGATTTTCATGTTGTGACATAGTTTTATTTAAAACTTACTGAACTGAACAGCTGACTTTAGTATGTCATAACCCTGGACTCAAAATTTAAAGATCAGTAGTAAGGAACTAATTTATCTACAGAAATAATGTTACAAATAGTGGCTAAAGCTTCTGAGTTGTGTTATCAAATGTAATTAGTCCATAATTATCCATTTAGTCAACAAATTTTTGGGGGGCATTTACTGAGTTCAGGCAGAGTTCTAGATTTGTACCTATACCAAACTGTCAAATTATTTCCTGCCCAGGACAATAAACTCTTGGAAAGCTCTTGTGTACTAGCTTCTCCAGCAATGCCAAAGAAAGGACTTTCTGACAGACAGTTTTGGGTGAAGCACAAAAACGACTGTACATCTATGTTACACTTTAACTTATCACATGGTCTGAAGAGCAAAAGTCCATTAAAACTTATGATCATCAGTCATAAGAGAATGTGATTTTGGAGGCCATCTACAACATTAAGAGGGTCCAATTTGAGGCATTCTAAATATGTATCTTAATATTTATAAAGGAAAATGTTCTCTTACCAGAAGAAGTATAACCTAACTTTTGATGTTACTCTTGATGAAGCTATGTATTAGTTGGTGATGAATAGCATGTCATATTGATATAAAGGCACAGTTACACACAGTCAATTCAAGAGTATATAAAGATTTTCCTGGATGCTAATGTATTATTATGATCATCACTTAAAATTTCTAACTGATACTATGTACCAACTCATAAAAGAAAGATTCTATTTAAGTATGCACGGACATATGAAAAAGATTTATTATCCACTATGCATCATACTTAATATATTTCACAGGCAGTTTTATTCTACTTATGACATAGTGACATGATTGTAACTAAATAAATTCATTAAAATATAGAACTATATTTTTATATATATTGTTATAAGTCAGAGAATCATTCTTTCAAAATTTATAAAAAATAAAAAATTAAAATCTCAAAAAAAATCAAAATCTATTCAATATAGAATAATTGACATCACTCAGGTAAAAATAATGACTTCTATAATACCTTACAAATACTAGGTTTTCACTAAATATACACAGAATGTATTGATAAATGAATATGTGATAGTACTTCACCAGCAATAACACTTAATTTATAACAGTTGGCAGTTACATATTCAAGACACAGAAAAAAACAGTGAATTTGAGTCTGTTAACATTGGCTTTACTATCCCATCCACTTATTCTGCTGCTTTTCTTCAGAGCATTTGTCATCAACTGACATATAAGTATTTGTTCACCTGCATATTTTCTGTTTCAACCTACCATAATGAATGTTCTAAAAAAAAGCAGAGACTTTACTATTCTCTCTACTGCTGTAATCTCAGCAGCCAGAACAGTGTCTCATACTGAGTTGCCATTAAACAAATTTGTTGAAGGAATAAACACATGAATGAGTTTTTAAACTACCATATGAAAGAGTTTGTACAATTCAATCAATAATAAATCATAAGACAGTGACTCAGTCATGACAACAAAAATTGAGAATAACAAAACTGGGCCTATATCCAAGACTTTCTATCTCGATTCTTTATTGTGTTATAAACTATTGATTCATAGGGATTGGATTAGCTATCTAATAACTGCTTAAAAGCAGGAAATTTTTATTTTAAATGTCCACTACATTAGGTTACTACTCCACCACAATATTAAACCCATAACATCTGCTCAGGATATACTCATGTATTTTAGTTTTCACCATTATTGTCTATTGAAGACACAATTGCAGTAGTAGGAGTCTGAAGATGTGGCCCTCCAGGCTAACGTTTGGCCAGGAAGAGGGTTTTGTTTTTATGATTCTGATTAGTAGCAAGCTCCACTGAAATTTTGTAATTGTCATTTAAAATGAATACGTCTGCTAAATTAGCCCATACACAATCCCTGATTTCACACAAGCAGATATTAGGATGGAGCTTTATCTTCTGTTTATTAACTCGACTGCCATTTACTTTCTCCTTTTTTAGGTATGGTGATTATATAATGTTGAAATTATAATCTTATCAAAGAAAAATATTTTAATTTGCAACACTTTCACGAGTATACTCTTCTAAAGGTACTTCTCCCTATCCTAGACCCAACAAGCAGAACTAAGCTTTTGAAAACCTTTAAGAAATCAGACCTGAAGGAAAAGTTTTTGAATTTTACAAAAATATGTGGACCTATAATTAATCAAACAAGAGAACTACACTTACCATGTACATATATTATAGACTTTCATACTTCTTCTAAGGTGCATTATAATGTCTAGATTCCTAGTTTTGGATACCTTTTTGAGAATAATTTTTATCTTAATAATAAAAACTGAAAATAAAGGGTTAAATTGTTTTTAAACTTTGAAAGACAAAAAAAAAAAAAAAAAAAAATTTAAATCCAGGGGTGCCTGGGTGGCTCAGTTGGCTAAACATCTTCCTTTGGCTCCAGTCACGATCCCAGAGCCAAAATGCTTTACTATATCTTCCATGTCTTTGTAAAATTTTGCTTTGTAATTTTAAAGCTGATGTCCTGTAGGTAAATAAAGTTAAGCCATAGAATGAATGTCATAAGCGTCACTGTGTACTATGACTCTCTCATGTGATTTTAATGATATCAAGGTACCTGTACTTTTAATAAGATAGGAGCCAGGAGCTAATAAAAGCTGACATATCTAATATTTAGGAAGAACTAAAATGGAACATAAAGTTAATTGTTAATAAAGATGCCATAATATAAACAATATTTGCAAATTGTATTTGTTAAGTGTATATCTGTATTCCTTTTTCCCAACTCCATATCAATTAAGTTATTTCCCAACTATTTCAGAGTTTGGAAAAATCAATCTAATGTCAATCAGGCAAGTCAGTCCTATGCAGCAGCATGGTGGCAAGTGCTATGTTGGCTTGTCACACCTCCACAGATTCAGCTGGCAAGGAGACAATGAGTACAAATGGATTTAGACAGTTTTATTTCTTAAAGTAATAGTAACCATTGGTGTCATTTCCCTCATTCCTAATTTCCATAGAGTGATGTCCTAAGGCTCAGGTATTACCCCCATCTACTGTGGGTGTGCATAAAAAAGGAATCCTGAGATTAGGAAACTCTGACATCATATAGGAGGTTCTGGCAAACCTATCTTTCCTCCCCTTGGAGAGGGAATTATCTTTATTATCTTAGAATGTATTCAAATATCTTCAGAAAAGTCAAAGAGACATATTCATCTTTATTAGTCTGAATATCTTCAGAGAATGGGAAGTCTCCCAGCTTACTATCACTGAATGTAAATAAACTTGATCCAGAAAGGCTATCCATCTCTACCTTTCCAGGGATGCCTTATTAAACAATTCTTGAAAAGATAATTCTGGAGCAGATGGATTGGTAATACCAAGATGTACAGAAAGGTGAGATTTATGAAGAACTATCTCCCGATAATAAGATATCAGAAACACTAAGTGTTTTCTATATGGTTGTGACTATATTATCCAAGGCTCTGAGAATATTCTGTTTTCTTTCAGTGCTATCAAAGGCACATCCACATAACCAGTCCTATGAAAGAGCAAAATGCTAAAAAGTTCACTTCAACATGAGATTCCCTGTCTTCTTGCTCTTGCTCGTTCTATCAATTTGGCTGGGCTTTTTCATAGACATTTTTTTCCCCCAAGACCAAATGCTAACATTTTTTTTTAAAGATCTTACTATTATTTATTTATTCGACAGACAGAGATCACAAGTAGGCAGAGAGGCAGGCAGAGAAAGTCGGGGGGCGGGGGGGAACAGGCTCCCTGCTGAGCAGAGAACCTGATGCAGGCCTCAATCCCAGGACCCTAGGATCATGACCTGAACCTAAAGCAGAGGCTTTAGCCCAATGAGCCACCCAGGCACCCCTAAATGCTAACTTTTTAATTTACTCTTTTCTAATTCTCACTTCATCCCCTCCCTATCCTCAGTTCAAAGGTAAATGTTCTCTCCTCTGAAATACTAAGGTGTAATTCACATGGCATTTATCCAGGTTTACATTATATATAATAACAGGCATGCACATGCCTCTCTATATAGAACATAGGCAGTTGAGATTTTTGTGTACTATTATTGTTTACTATTTCCCAGATGATGTATGGATATACAGATAAAGTCTGAGAGAAAATATACCAAATGAGAGAGTCTAATTGTAATGTTGCAATGAAAATATGCATTCAGGAGTCAAACAGAAAGCTTGAAACCTAGCCTCATGTCTTATCTGTTTTGTGTAATGTTTTTAGTTTATTCACATAAAACTCTCACATTATATTTAGTGTAAACTGAACTTGGATTTATCGCTCCTTTCAAATTCCTATTCATTCCTTCTTATCTTCTTCTTCAACTCAACAAAGATTTGTGTCTTTAGTGTGTTTCTCTATATTGTTTTCTTTTTTACTAAGTTCTGCTTTTATCTCCATTTTTCTTTGGATCAATCCTTGGTTTTATTCTCTGTTTTTTTTTTTTTAATAACATCATAACTGGGACACAGCTCATAAATTAACATCAACTATTATTTTTTAATATAAGCACTCAACTATAAATATTCACTTTAACTGTATTTCATAAATTTTCTATACAATATTTGGATTATTATTCAAGCCCAATAAATTGTTTCTTTCCATTATAATTTCTTCTTTGACTCATGAGTTATTTAGAAATATATTTAATGTTTTAAAATAAATGGAAATTCATGAAGTTTTGTGAGTTCAGTTTTTTCTTTTTCTTATTTTCTTTTGTCATTTATGCTGGTACTAACATTTTTCATGTAATTGGAGAACTGCATTAAATTTTATTCCCATTTTTCTGGCATGGAGCATACAAAAAGACATTTTAGATATTTTTCTTATTTCCTGAGAATCAGAAATGCAATAAATATGGTTGTAGTAGGGATCTATCCATTTTTCAGTGAGTAGGGCTTTCCAGTGTCTACTCCATTTTACTTTATAACACAGAAGTCTCATTAGTGATTTATGAGATTTTATAATTTGGTAAGCAAAATGTTTTCTTATTTAGTTTATATTTTTAAAGAAATTGAGGTTGTATATTGGTGTTTGGAACTATATGTGTGTCTGTACTAAGCTGATTTTTTAATGTTGTAATATTATAATTTTCCCCTTTATTTCTGCCTTTAAATCCTTAGCAAAATTATTTAAGCCTGGGCTTTCCTTTATGGGAAGATTTTTAATAATTAATCAATGGCTTTACCTGTTGTTGGTATGTCAAGATTTCTATCTCATCTTGAGTCAGTTTTTATCTTTATGGACTTTGTACATTTCATTTATCTAATTTGTTGACATAGAATTATTCATAATAATCTCTCCCTCAGTTAGAAGCTTGGGTTGTTAATTCTCTAATAAAAGCACTTAAAGCTATAAAACTCCCCACAAGCACTGACTTATCTGCATCCTACCAGTTTTGATCAATTGCTGTTCTGCTGGGGTACCATCTTTGTGTGTTCCTAGAAACCTGTGAGATAGCATGCTTACTCACTGCATTTGAAAGTGTTCTCAAAATGATTTTAAACTTATTGATATCCTGGCACCAAGTTTATAGTTTACATAACATCTCCCAAATCCAAACAAAATAAGATGATGGGTATTGTTAGCCTTATTTTCACCTTCAATATTAAAGAAGCTCATAAGAAAGTCTTGTTTGAAAGGAAATGTGATATTCTAGGTTTGATAAAAGCATGATCTTCAAGGAAGAAAAAAAGAATAGAAGAATACAGAATAATAGTGATGAATGCAGACTTAACATTACATAAGCTGATTCCCCAACAAATAATAATATTAGTTCATTAGTATACGTCCCTTTTAGGTCATTCTCATTATTAACATAGCAAAATTTCTGCATACAGCTTTTGAATTTCAGAGAATAAATTCAAGTTTCAATATTTCCTTTGATTTTCAGAGAAAGGATAGATTTTGTTGTTGTTGTTGGACCATCGTATACATGATTTGAAGCTTCCAAAAGCAGATTTTATCTCTGCATTCTCCAGAAAGATTCCATAGTGTCTCTGGCAGAAGAGAGAAAGTGATCACTTTGAAATATGCCCAAAGCATTCTTCTTAGCAAGGACACACTCCAGTAGGAAAAACGTTATCAAAGCCTTGTCTCAGAGGAATACGTAAAAGCATCACTCTCTTTGCAGCCTCCTGTAGTCCTCCTGTTTCACCTACAGTTGGTGAATTATATAAGAATATATACTTGTTAAGGTCACAGGCCAGACACATGTGTATAGAACACTAAGATTCAATTGGGAGATTGTAGAATGTGCTCCTGTTACCACCCCCGCCAAATATACCTCATCTCCTTATCACATCACCAGAAGGCATGTAATACATTCCTCTAAGTAGGAACACTTAGGGAAGGCCAAAGTTACAGGCGACAAAATCAAGGATGTTAGAAAAATATGAGCCTTCTGGTACCTATAGTAATAGAAAACATTTTTAAAAGCACAACTACTAGCCAGAGTAACAGAAATTGTCACAGTAGAGGCCAATGAACCTGATGTCCCATTAAAACAAGTCCCAAAAAACAAGTCTGTTTTTTGACAAAAAATTATGAGGTGTATGAGAAAGTAAGCAAAACAAAAGACAAACAAAAGCCCAGTTTGGCCGCAGCAACATCTTCCTAGGAACAACGCCAAAGGCAAGGGAAGCAAGGGCAAAAATGAACTATTGGGATTTCATCAAGATCAAAAGCTTTTGCACAGCAAAGAAAACAGTTAACAAAATCAAAAGACAACTGACAGAATGGGAGAAGATATTTGCAAACGACATATCAGATAAAGGACTAGTGTCCAGAATCTATAAAGAACTTAGCAAACTCAACACCCAAAGAACAAATAATCCAATCAAGAAATGGGCAGAGGACATGAACAGACATTTCTGCAAAGAAGACATCCAGGGCGCCTGGGTGGCTCAGTGGGTTAAGCCGCTGCCTTAGGCTCAGGTCATGATCTCAGGGTCCTGGGATCGAGTCCCGCATCGGGTTCTCTGCTCCGCGGGGAGCCTTCTTCCTCCTCTTTCTCTCTCTGCCTGCCTCTCTGCCTACTTGTGATCTCTCTGTGTCTAATGAATAAATAAAATCTTTAAAAAAAAAAAAAAAAAAAAAAAAAGACATCCAGATGGCCAACAGACACATGAAAAAGTGCTCCATATCACTCGGCATCAGGGAAATACAAATCAAAACCACAATGAGATATCACCTCACACCAGTCAGAATGGCTAAAATCAACAAGTCACGAAATGACAGATGCTGGCAAGGATGCGGAGAAAGGGGAACCCTCCTACACTGTTGGTGGGAATGCAAGCTGGTGCAGCCACTCTGGAAAACAGCATGGAGGTTCCTCAAAATGTTGAAAATAGAACTGCCCTATGACCCAGCAATTGCACTATTGGGTATTTACCCTAAAGATACAAACGTAGTGATCCAAAGGGGCACGTGCACCCGAATGTTTATAGCAGCAATGTCCACAATAGCCAAACTATGGAAAGAACCTAGATGTCCATCAACAGATGAATCAGCCTAGATGAATGGATCAAGAGGATGTGGTATATATACACAATGGAATACTATGCAGCCATCAAAAGAAATGAAATCTTGCCATTTGCGACAACATGGATGGAACTAGAGCGTATCATGCTTAGCGAAATAAGTCAAGCAGAGAAAGACAACTATCATATGATCTCCCTGATATGAGGAAGTGGTGATGCAACATGGGGGCTTAAGTGGGTAGGAGAAGAATAAATGAAACAAGATGGGATTGGGAGGGAGACAAACCATAAGTGACTCTTAATCTCACAAAACAAACTGAGGGTTGCTGGGGGGAGGGGTTTGGGAGAAGGGGGTGGGATTATGGACATTGGGGAGGGTGTGTGCTTTGGTGAGTGCTGTGAAGTGTGTAAACCTGGTGATTCACAGAGCTGTACCCCTGGGGATAAAATATATGTTTATAAAAAATAAAAAATTAAAAAAAATAAAAAGCCCAGTTTGAAGAGAAAAATCAAGCATCACAAGCAAACTCAAATATGACACAGATGTTGCAGTTATCATACAACTAATTAAAAATAAGTATAATTAGTATGTTAAGGGCCATAATGAAAGAAAGCAGACAATATACGAGAATAGATGGATACTTTAAACAGAAAGACAGAAATTATAAGAATCAAGATGAACTCATAGTAATAGAGAGTAGAATGGTACTTACTAGAGGCTGTGATATGGGGAAAAGGAAAGGTTTTTAAAAAAGAAGAAAAGAAAAACAAGAAGAAAAGAATTACAAGGATTCTAAAAATACTGCAGAAATAAAGAATACCTTTGATGGGCACATATAAACTAGGAGTAGTCAAGAAAATAATCATTCACTGTGTTTACAAATAGGTGAATAGAAGTTTCTCAAACTGATTTTTAAAAAGGACTTAATAAAAAATAGAACAGAAGAAGGGCACCTGAGTGGTTCAGTCATTTACGCTTGAGCCTTCGGCTCAGGTTATGATCCTAGGACCCTGGAATGGAGCCCCATGTCCTGTTGGGGGTCCCTGCTCAGAAGGGGAGCCTGCTTTTCTCTCTCCCTGTGCCCCTACCCCCTGCTCATGCTTTCTCTCTCTCTGACAAATAAATAAAATCTTTAAAAAAAAAAAGAAGAAAAAAATTGAAGAACTGAGGAGAGAGTAATAAGAAAAAGAAAAGAAATGAAAAATTTCATGATTATGATTACCTCATCTCGGGATAAAATACAATAGTCATATAAAAATACACATAACATGGTTTGAAAGAGACATAAATGTATAATTTTTTTCATTCTTAGGTAAGGGTAGGTTCATATGTGATAATTATTGTTTTATAACATGTAGGATAAAAGTTAAATGAAAGTATAAAGCTTCCAAAGAATATTGCAATTAGCCTTGATGCACTGATGGATCATCTCCTATGTGCCCACCCCCCAAAAAATCCGGAGGAATACATAACATATAGTGACTATACTGTAGTAACAGTAACTATACTGTATAAGTTTAAAATTTCTAAAAACCCCATAAGCCCTATAATAGGGTTTTTTTTTTTTTTTTTTGGTTTATCTGTTTAATGAATGAATGAGGAAATAAGTTCAGAGATATGTAGTAGCTTATTCAAAATTAAAGAGCTAGCAAGTGGTGGAGGTTGATTTGGAATCAGGGCCTAATTCCAAACCTTTTGTTTCTTTGAGTCCAATGCACAGTGACTACTAAAATAATAGCTCGTAAGAATTAGGAAAAAGAAGAATGTAATAACCATCAAATACTCACTTTACCAATACAGCACTTGGTAAATGTTTCCTTAGCTGCTCCCTTTCCTCTTTTAGGAAAAGACCTTTATATAGTAAGACTATATATAGTTATAGATAGTAAGCACTAAGTATATAAGACTGTATACTTAAGACTATATAGGGACGCCTGGGTGGCTCAGTTGGTTGGACAACTGCCCTCGGCTCAGGTCATGATCCTGGCTCCCGGGATCGAGTCCCACATCGGGCTCCCAGTTCCGTGGGGAGTCTGCTTCTCTCTTTGACCTTCTCCTCGCTCATGCTCTCTCTCACTGTCTCTCTCAAATGACTAAATAAAATCTTTAAAAAAAAAAAAAAGACTATATAGTAAGACTATGTATAGCTATATATAGTAAGCCCTAAGTTAAGATTTAGTTGGTGTTGAGATACTATGGTTTTTTTTTTTTAAAGATTTTATTTGTTTATTTGACAGACAGAGATCACAAGTAGGCAGAGAGGCAGGCAGAGAGTGAAAGAGGGAAGCAGGCTCCCTGCTGAGCAGAGAACCCGATGCGGGACTCGATCCCAGGACCCCGAGATCATGACCTGAGCCGAAGGCAGCGGCTTAACCCACTGAGCCACCCAGGCGCCCGAGATACTATGGTTTTTAAAATTTATTTATTTATTTGTTTATTTATAAGGTTTTATTTATTTATTTTACAGAGAGAGAGTGAACACAAGCAGGGGGAGTGAGAGAGGAAGAAGTAGGCTTCCTTCAGAGTGGGGAGAGCCTGATGCTGGGCTAGATCCCAGGACACTGGGATCATGACCTGAGCCAAAAGGGGATGCTTAACGACTGAGCCACCAAGGCATCCCTGAGAAACTGGTTTTAAAAGATGAATTCAGGGGTGCCTGCGTGGCTCAGTGGGTTAAAGTCTCTGCCTTGGGCTCAGGTCATGATCCCAGGGTCCTGGGATCCAGCCACATCAAATTCTCTGCTCAGCGGGGAGCCTGCTTCCCTTCCCCTCTCTCTGCCTGCCTCTCTACCTACTTGTGATCTCTGTCTGTCAAATAAATAAATAAAATCTTTTAAAAAAAATAAAAGGGGCACCGGGGTGGTTCAGTGGGTTAAAGCCTCTTTCTTCGGCTCAGGTCATGATCCCAGGGTCCTGGGATTGAGTCCCACATCGAATTGGGCTCTCTGCTCAGTAGGGAGCCTGCTTTCTCCTCTCTCTGCCTGCTTCTCTGCCTACTTGTAATATTCCTCTGTCAAATAAATAAATAAAATCTTTAAAAAATAATAATAAATAAAAAATAAAAGACCAATTTAATTATTTGTAGACAAACGGTTTTAGGCATATACTCCAGTATGTACCCACTAAAATATACATCTGTTATTTTCTAGATCCTTCAAAAAAAAAGTAATCTATTTGAAGAAATCAATGTTCAAAGGTAATTTACTGTTAGAGGATAATAGTGCTCTTTACATAGATAATGCCCACATTTCCATTTGCAAATATCTGGGGAGAAAAATCTCTAGATATTTAACTAAGTTTTCCTATCAAAACATTTCCAGTAGTCATGCCTGATCAATATATATGTTTCCACTAACATAAACAAATTTATGGATGGCTGCCCCTGAAACTCATGCAGCATCTTTTTATTATTATTATTATTATATATTATTCATTTTTTTGTCTCAGAGAGAGAGAGTACAAGCAGGGGGAGCAGCAGAGGGAGAAGCAGGCTACCCACTGAGCAAGGAGCCCCATGCAGGACTCAATCCCAGAACCCTGGGATCATGATCTGAGCCAAAGGCAGTGGCTTAACCGACTGAGCCACACAGACATCTGAAGCATCTTTTATTAATTCTATTTTTACTTTTCCTTTTAAGTTCAATGGAGTCATAATTACATAGAAACCAAGTACAACAATTATATAAAAATATTATAAAATTAATGGGACAAAAATCTAGTAACAACAAAATATTTACCCTAAAATCCACTATAATTACATCTTATACTTAATAAAAGTGATAAAACAGAGATGTAGTACTATTAAGTTTACCCAACAGATGTCTGATGAAGTCATTGTATTTTTTTCAAATTTTACTTGCATTTTTTCCTAGTTATGAATTTGCAATTCCATTCAACTACAGAAATAAGCTTATCTCACTGTCTCCTAATATTTTCACCCACATTATGATAATACTGTACTTATCTGCCCACTTCATACATCAAATGAAATAAATTGTGGTACAGAAAAATATTACTAGTAGAGCAGGTAGTATTTCTGTAATATACAGCTCCCTGTGCTAACTATACAGATTTAAACTAAAATATTATAATGCCATGTTTATCAGTTATAAAAAGTAACTGCATAGTTATAGATTGTATTATAAATTGTTCTATATAGTCATAAGAGAATTTCTCAAGAATATCATCCTTCTAATGTTGGAAAATTCCTTTTAAAAGTCATTTTTTGGGTACCAGTCATTAAGTGTCTGACTTCTGGTTAGGTCATGATCCCAGGGTCCTGGGACTGAGCCTTGCATTGGGCTCCCTGCTGAGCAGGAAGCCTGCTTCTCCCTCTCCCTCCGTCTGCTTGTGTTCACTCTCTCCCTGTTTCTCTCTGTGTCAAATAAATAAGTAAAATCTTAAAAAAAAGTATTAAAAAAGTCACCTTTATGTTATTTATTTTATTATTCCTAAATCCAATATAGCTAAAACCTTTTGATTTGCTCCGTAATAGCTATAAATTTCCCAATTTCAAATTTCTGCAACTATGATTCTGGTCTAAGTTAAAATCATATCTTATCTTTATTCATTCACAAATATTTATTAAATCTTCTCAATGTTTCAGACAATAGATTATATATTGAGAATATAACAATGAACAAGACATATTTTCCTTGCAGAAATCTGTAAAAAATAGCTATAAAAAATCAAGTAATTTCCAATGGAGTTATAGTTTAAGAAAAAATAGCTATAAAAAATCAAGTAATTTCCAATGGAGTTATAGTTTAAGAATTCTAAAAAAAAAATAATGCATGTATACTAGATCAAGGAGTGAATGAATGATGAATGGTGGAAATATAAAGGTTTGTCATTGTTGGAATGTAAAGTTATACATAGGTGAAGAGAGAAAGAATGATCTAACTGGTGATGGACTATATCTGGAGATGGTATGAAGTCATGTTTAGCTTAATATAATATAATGCAATTCTATCTTTCTATCTACAATATAAATATTTGTAGATATCCATATACACACTAGTTAGAATACACAGATATACTTCCTTTCTCTGTAAGTTTAGAGTGCCTGGAAACAATGACACTTCAATAGCAGTGAAATACCTAATGCCTAGATCTTGATAAACAACACTAATCTCTATTAATAGAGACCAGATCCCCTGAAGAAATGGCTGATTCTAAGAGTGGGACAAGAAATATATGAGTCTAGAGTGTGATGTAGTGTCAGAAAGTAAGAAGCTGCTCAAGAAAAACACAAAGATAAGGGTATGTCAAAGGGACAAGGGAGTCAATTGAAAGAGCTCGCAATAGTCAAAGCTACAATAATTTGAACAAAATATAAATATTAGCTTATAATCCAAACTATAAAATAAATATCTGTAAGTCTACATTGATAAAAGCAAATGATGAAAAGAAACAAACTGGGGAAGACTAGACACATCCTCATACAGAAAAAACGTCCAAATAATTCATTTAGATATTCATTTAGATAGTCTCTGAGAGATGGAAGGTAACTCCCCACATCTTAAGTGTCTACTGCACATAGCTCCTTCTTTCCGAAGAGTACAGTATGAAAAGGGGAGAATCATTTTACAAGTGGAGAAACCTGACAAAAACCCTCTCAGCCAGGTGATAAACATCAGTAGATAACGTTGAAAGGATATACCCTTGATATGATGTGATGAAAATGGAACTTTGACTCTGAGTTGTCTCTCAAAATGCAATAATCTCTATTTATTCATGAGAAAAGCATTAGACAAATTTCAGTTGAAGCATGTTCTACAAAATACCTGATCAGCTCTCCTCAAAACTGTCAAGCTTATCAAAACAAGGGAAGTCTAAGAAACCATCATGGCTTAGGGCAGCCTAAGGAGATGTAATGACTAAAAGTGATCCTGAATGGGATCTGGGCACATGAAAAGGATGTTAGGTAAAAACTGAAGACATATGAATAAAGTATGGACTTTATAACAATGGATCAAACTGGTTCATTAGTTGTGATAAATATATCATACTTATATAAGATACTAATAATAAATCAGGCTGGATGAGAGGTATATTAGAATTCTCTATATTCACAACTTTTCTATAAATCTAAAGCTATTCTAAAATAAAACGCCTTACAAAAAAAGCAAAGGGATCACAGAAACTTACAATTTAGTAAAAGCCCATGTAAAGTGAACAGATCTTATTTCATTGTGATTAATTACTCCTCAATTTTTGGAATCATTCTTAATTTAATATCCCAAATGGATAGATGACTTTGTTCATTAAAAAAAAAAAAAAAAGAACTTGCAGTATAATGTTTTCTGTGCAGCCAATAGGATAAAAAGAAAAAATTGTGGAGCCATTTAAAACATATATAGAAGGAAGTATCTATTTTATCCATGGCTTGGTAAAATAACTGGTATTACTTTCTCATTTAAAAGTAAGATTTACACTGAGTTTTGAGAGAACTTGTATCTGTACAAGTAACTGTTTTTAGGTTAGCACAATGATTAAAGAGATATGACTTTTTCATCCTTTTGATCACTAATTTCTTCTTACTAAAGATTTTTTAAATTTATTCATTGAGAGAGCAGAGAGCGAGAGCATGAGCAGAGAGGGGGGTCAGAAGAAGAGGGAGAAGCAGACTTCCCCAGAGCAGGAAGCCCAACGCAAGGCTGAATCCCAGGACTCTAGGATCGTGACCTGAGCCAAAGGCACATGCTTAAGAAACTGAGCCAACCAGGTGCTCTTTGATAACTAATTTCTTTAACATATTTCATCGAAGCATCCCATTATTCAGGGTAAGTAAAGACTTACCAGCCAAAGAATTCCACAGTCCTAGCACCAGCCAAGTATCGTATAATGGAAAAGGAAGAAACTGAAGAGGGGATTATTGCAACATAAAAGCCTTAAGCAAATATAAACTGAAGACATAATTAGGAACACTCAGCTGAGCATATTAGCATTTTTGAATACTTATATATCTTATTCTTGCAAAAATTGTCTGAAACTCAGTTGTAAAATGACATTGACAGAATGAATGAGAATGATTCAGCAGCCTGTTATGGGAGAGATTAATAGCTTCTGTTCTCAAACAAGCTAATCTCTATAAAAATACAGTGCCTTTAGGTACCTTGGAAGAAAAGAATCAAATACTTACATGATAGATCTTTGTGTGTGTGTGTGTGATTCACCAGCTTCACTAATTCCCTACTAATGTTCTCTTTCAGAGAAAAAAATCTTTGTGCATAGAATATATTCTGTAGTGTTCTACCTAAATTATGTTACGATAGTAAAATTTGTTAACATTATGGGAATTAGAAAGAAAATAATTATACACTGACCTAGCAGGTTACCAAGCATGAAGAAAGTGTGTAATATACTCTTGTATCTAATATACCCTTGTTTAATCTTCATTAACAAGTATTCAATAATAAAGCTATCAGAACTAAATTTTCCATTAAAGTACAGTGTATATAAAAGAATATTATATATTATATTATATATAATATATAAAAGAATATGTCAAACAAATGTAAAGCCCTTTTTCTTGTTGCTTTTGTTTTTATTGTTTTCTGGATAGAGCAGAAACAGAAACAGAAGATGAATTCTCTGCCATTATGTCTGGATGAAGACAAAAAGACCTTCTACTTTAAAAGATTTCATGAACTTCACTTAAGTCATTCAATCAAACATAAAGCAATCAGTTCATATCTATTCTGAAGGGGCCCAATCAAACTAATCAAAATAAGATAGGTCAGAAGTCAACAGGATGGCTTAATGGCAGCAACCTTTCATATAATAGTTAAAATTCTTATACACACACATACACACTACACACACACATATATATTTACACATGCATATATATCAAATATATATATTTCAAACATGTATATATGGAATTGGATTGTCTGTAAATTTATTTAAAACTTATAGGTCCACATTTCTGATAACTAAACGTCACATTATTATCACCACTTACATTCAAAGATCAATTTCTATTTGGAACTGTGTCTTTAAGGATTAAAGATCATTTGCTCCTTTACTGCCACTTAGGGAAAGAACAAAAACAGAAAAGAACTTTTAGAGAGCATCCATTATGTGCTAGGTCTTATGTTAGTGACATTACATATGTAATCATATTTATCCCTTATGAAAGTAATGACATAAATCAAGCTCTTTTGATGATAAGGACACCTAGGGCCAAGTGTGATAAAATTACATTTTATGGTTGCAGAGCTGGCTAATAGTGAAGCTGAAAAGTAAATACAGGTCTTTTTGGTATCTAACCATGCAAAATACATAATACTGCATAACAGACACAGAGTAATTAATATCCACGAGTTTAACTAGAGTTCAAAGCACATTCACTGGAATCAGTGAGTGATAGTGATTGAAATGTCCCAAACATTGAAAGTTACCTTGGATTAAATCTGTTAACAAGTGCAAAATTGCAAATCTCCGTAAGTTTTGTTGTTATGATCAAACCTACTAATAAGCCTACTTCATTCTGGGCTGGCAAGCTAGCAAAGCCAGGAAATGTTTTGAGATAAAACATCCACTGTAGCACTTCCACCGATGTACTACATTTGTTTGCTTAAGAGGATCATTCTGAAAAATAGAGCAAGTTGAGTCACTGAATCAGCCATTCTCCTAAAATGAGAAAAAATCTACTATGAATATTTTTCTGCATCCTACAGTAAATACATAGACACAAACATATAATATGCATATATGACTATGCACACATGTGTGTATATACACACATGCATGCATGCACACATGTTCACACATGTAAGATTATGGTTTACTTCATAATCTATAGGCTTTTCCATTGTTAACTGATATTAGAGAACAGTTCTAACAAGAATTTGAAAGACATCTAGAGAAACATGAGAGTCCACCTCATCTTAGCCATCAGCCTCAAATGATTTTTCTTTTCTCTTTCTCACAAATTCTTAAAAAGAGAAAGCTGGAGAAGAGAAGGTTGTATTAACTTATCACTGACCTACCTCTTAGCTGAAGCGCTAACGAACGTAAAAATAAATGATTGCAAAACACATTATTCCAGTACTGTAATCCCCAAATTATAGTTCTTTTATTCAAGTGGCAAAATCATTTCTAGAGACCTAGACATATTGTGAGTACTCTTTTTCAGGATATGTATTTGGGATTTGACTTCAGTTCAACAAGCATTCCTAAATCCTTGCTTCTTCCTAGAACACCATGCACAGTATCAGGGAATAACATTTGACTGTGAAATATAAGTAGATACAGATGGTTATAAAGATTTGGTTAAGGGAAAGATAAGGTCTTATAAATCTGATTCATCATACATAAAGATATATATACTAAGGGCCAGAGCAAGACCCACAGGACGCTGATTTCAATACCAATAGATCACTCTTTTGTTGTCAATAATCACAAGAGAATTGTTGCTGATTCAGAAGCAGTGGATCACAGGTGAGAGATGTGTTGTGTGTAGAAGGAGATGCTGGGCACCAGTCACTACATCTGCCTTCACCAAACATCTGCCCTTCATAACCCTATCCCCTTTTCTCAACAAGACCAAATAAGCATATAAGCAAAAATGACTGCATATGTAGCAAAGCCCAAGTATTGTGCTTTTAATCTTCACATGTATTATGCTAATAAAATGTACTTGTTATCTTTTTTAACTTTTATTAAAATTATAAGGATATTATTTCTTTCATAGTTATTAAGGATGTTTATAGTCATTAAATATTATATTTTAGAAGATTTAGAAATTAATGAACTGTATCTTCAAAAAAGAAATTTCCCTTCAAAAATCTCTCAGGAACTCATAAACTAACAAGTTAAGTAATTAGATCTTTTAATTCAGGACTACATTGAGTAACTATCAAAGGCATGGCACATATCTTAGTTTTGATAGATAACACTATTTTTTCTATAGTTTCCATTTTCCCATTAAAATGACGGGACAAAAATAAAATGATTAGACAATATGTAGGTCATTGTTTTACCTCCATCAATAAATTAAGTCCCTTATACTGTACTTCAGCCCACTCTCTCCTTTCCCCCTCGAAAGGAATGATTGATGTGTGCCCTGGGCACTTGTTTAACATCCTGATCTCATTCTTTCCAATCTTTTAGCCTCTAATCTCAATAACAACCCCTCAGACTCTTAGACTCAGTTGTCTTTTAATTCCCTCAGAAATTCTGAAATTTTGATCTCTAACTTAAACGTTACTGTATTTTTATCAATGCTACTGTTCTACTTGCTTTGACAGAAGACCAGTTATTCCTCTTCTTCATGACTCCAATCTTAATTGTGTGCACGCACACACACTTAGCACGTGCACACACACACACACACACAATTATTTTTATCTTTATTAATCTAATATTCCAGATTTTGTATTTGGCCCTTGTTCCTCTATGTTCTGTAGGTTCTTTCAGTGATTTATTCTATTCTTAAAACATAAAAGCTTCTACTGGTATGTAAATATCCTATAACTTCATTCACAAATGTCTAATAATTCTATCTAAATGTCCTATGTTTTACATTATGAAAACTGGACTCCTTCTCTGTACCCTTCCAAATCAGATTTTTTTTTGCATTATCTCAGTTAATAATGATACCATCCTAGATATCTAGTCCTTTAACCCATGTAGTAGCAATAGCCCCAGAGAGTACCTCTCTCCACCTTATGTAATGGACAAGGTTCCCTAGGGCTGTTTCTTTTGTTTGTTTGTGTGTTTGTTTGTTTGTAGTATGGGTCTGTGCAATGGGGAAATAACTCATTGATGATGTAGGGACAAAGAAATTCAGAAGCCTTTCCTACTTGCTAACTTTACCCTTGCTTTGGCTTTGTATTTAAAGGTAATGATAAGCGACTACTGAGCTTGTGTTATGTGTGAGGCATCCTTCCCATGTTCCACTGACATACTTGTATTTAATTCTGGCAATGAATTTGCAAGTTTGGATACTCCCATTCCCTGGATGAGGAAAAAAAAAAAAAACCAAGTATAGCTAAGTATCTTGCCCATAATACAAATCTGTTTGCTTCTAAAGACAGTCTTATCTCTAGAATACCTATGCCACTTGTAGCCTCTAAGAGTAATAATATGAAGACTTCAAATGCCTGAAACTGGCAGCTTATTCTTATTTAGTTTGAAGAAATTAAACTGTAGGGGACCAGCTTAAAATGTCTTTTTTTTTAAATACCCCCATAACTTGAAGTTGAATCATTAACTGTATTCTATAGAAAATCATATCATAATGAGCTTCCATTCATCAACCTTTATGCTTAGGTACCTTTTCAATGACTATTATCCATAAAGAAAGAGTGTATCTGCATTATTAGAATCTGAAATCCAACCACTTGCTCTTGAAATGGTACCAAAATAGGTAATAATCATTTCCAAGTAGATTTAATTTTGGTTTTGTTTTGTATAGATGGAAGTTTGGTTGACTGAGTTGGTGAGAGCATCTTTTAAGGCTACATTTTGGAACATCAAGTAAAACAGCTTTGTATAAGAAATTCTTCTCTTATAAATCATGCCTGTTACTTTTCCATGCCAAGCCAATTTCATAAACAATGTTCTATCAGTCCTTGTACACTGGCAGTGCAAAATATTTGTGAGACTGCTGTGCCACAAACAGCAAAGGAACTGAATATGAAAATATTTCTTTCTCTCATCTGGGTCTCAAAACAGTGCAAAAGGTCATTCTTCCCATTTTAGAGATGAGATCTCAAGTTCAGGTAGTTAAAATAATACACTCAAGATAAAAAAAAAAAAGAAAAGTCAGGATATGAATATGACTGAAAATACATCATAATATTGGTGACTCGGTAATGTCAGCTTTATATGCAAAGGACAGTATATTGCTGTCACTCTAAATTGTCATATCATAGGCTATAGCTATAAAATTAGTTTATAGTAGTATTTGATTACTGCTCATATATCAGAGTATAGAGTTTAAACTATATGGTGAACTAGTATTCTAAAATAACACAAACTATTCTTTTGACCAAGATAGAGGGGCCCCTGCAGATTAAACTTAAGAGTTAACACAGTTCTTATTCAATGGAACTAAATTAAATATTATAGTCCTTTTCCTTTTGTATTTAATCTTTTATTTTCAGTTTAAAATATAGATGAGATTGTTTATGATAATTATGTAATTTGATGTACAAGTGCACTTTTAAATTTGTGAGGATTTGGGGAGAGAGACTAAACATCCTTGCACACTGAGGTGTGTTTGTATTTTTCTGCACTTTAAACATATTTTCAATTTTAATACTTGAATATGATCAGCAGTTAGTCCACAATTTACTCCAATCATGGTTGATCAAGATAATGAAGTTTAAAAATCAGATACCGTGCATGTGGTAGCTTCTTCCAGCTGCAGCTAGCTATGCTTCTACAATAAACACACAATACTTTGACGTGATTGTTGCAGACCTCCAACTAAGAGTTGCTAACTTAACAAGAAGCTAGCAAATTCTTTAAAAAAGAAAGATCGGTGTTTGGATACTTCCTGCTGTGTTAAAAATTTTAACTGAAGTAATTAGCAGCAGGTTTTTCCATCTTCACATGAGAGGTAGAAGAAAGGAACCACTGGAAAGGAGAATAGAAAGAAAGCAAAAACTAGAGGAGAACTGTCACAATTGAGCAGAGGACATGCTGCCTGATCAATGGCCATAACTGTTATAAATATGTTTTATAGCAAGATACCAGAGAAACATTAGAAATTAACTCCGTAAGATACTCATGAATTAGAAAATAATTTCTCAGCACTGAGATCTTTTGGTTTAAAAAAAGGTAAGTACAATTAGGCACACATTGATTTAGTGCTAAACATGAAAGAAGGTATTGTCTTATTTGATGATTTTAAATATAGTTTCTGACTTTGGTCAAAATCATGGATTTGATTGATTGGCAGTTTTTATTTTATTTTATTTTATTTTTAAGATTATTTATTTATTTATTTATTTGAGAGACAGACAGTGATAGAGAGCATGAGAGAAGAGAAGGTCAGAGGGAGAAGCAGACTCCCCATGAAGCTGGGACCCCGATGCGAGACTCAATCCCAATACTCCAGGATCATGACCTTCATGAGCTGAAGGCAGCTGCTCAACCAACTGAGCCACCCAGATGCCCTACTGACAGTTTTAAAATACAACATCAGAACATTTTCTTTTCAAAAATACACGTCACAAATCAGCACTTTAAGGTCATAAAAAGACTTAAGCTATTTTAAAAAGCAACTCTTTATATTAAATTATAAGTATTTGGGTCTTAAATGTAAATTATTATAAATGAGTAGAGGTGTTAATAACTCAAGTATTAAATATATTTTAATATACCTTAAGTAGATTCTTAAAATAAGATATTTAAGAAATTCCTCCAATTTGTTAAGAATATGTACCTTGTTTCATGCAAGACTACCTTTGTAAACTGAAATTATCTTTAGTTTGGCAGGAAAATGAAATCAGAAAGGAAAAATGTTCTCTCTCTCTCTCTCTCTCAAATCTACCTAAAATGAAAATTTGGAGTGCCTGGATGGCCCAGTTGGTTGAGACCAGCTCTTGGTTTCAGCTCAGGTGGTGATCTCAGGGTTGTGAGATAGAGCTCTGAGGGGCTCCACACTCAAGGTGGAGTCTGCTTATGTTTCTCTCTCCCTCTGCCCCTTCCAATATCCCACGCATGTGCATCTCTCTCTCTCTCTCTCTCTCTCAAAAATAAATAAATCTTAAAATAAAATAAAATAAAATGAAAATTTAACATGAAAATCATTACCAGTTTAACTCCTAGTCCTCACATTCTTATACCTGGAGCAAACATATGTCACAAAAGATAATAAGATTTGTTTTAAAGAACATATCCCTATATACCATGTTGAAATTCTACTTTAAGCACAAGAATAAAGGAATGGGCATAGTCCATTTTAGCCCCAAATGGTGAATTTGCTTCTAAACAAAACTGAATAATTTTATAAGTTTTTTTAAGAAGTAAAATAACTTCTGGAAACCTTCTTGTCAGCACTAAAACATAATGCATAATTCCTTTTCCATTTTTGAGCAGGAGATTTCCTTCTCTAATTCTGCTTAGGATCCACTTTAGTAATACTTTCTGCCTTAGATTAATTACCCTGATCTAATTCATTTAGTGGAGGACAGCTGTGGTACGTGGGTTGCCCACTGATGTATTGTGTTAAATGACGCCCATCTGTCATTGCAGCATATCAGCATGGATTCAGTGTCATCCACTTCATTGGTTCTGCTGAGATGTGAAGTACAGCTACAATGTTTACTACTGTTGTTAATTTAATATCTACACCTTTAATAACCTGACTGCTGTCACTCGCTGAACAATGATACATGATGGCCAGCAAAGAACCAGATAGAAAGCATTAACTAGACAGCACAGCAGACCCTCTGGTACAGTTAATTAGAACACTTCTGGGCAAAGTTGCTACTGAGGGCCCTGTAGCACATTCCCTTGGGAAATTCTTTATTGAGAAATAAACTTTAAAGGATCTGTGTTCATAGCAATTTTGACAAATGCAGATCTGGTCCCTTAAAAGAGAATTATTCTTAATAGTCTTTTTATCTTTTAAGTTGTTCAAATGCATCCTTTTTTTCCACATTCTTTTGTTCTTACTTTACCTCCACTCCTCAAATTTGAGATATATGCATTTCCTTGGGTTTAGCTGATATGAATGTATTACACCAAATCTAACATTTTGGGTTTAAGATTTTCCTTCTTGTCTACACTACCTTAACCCAAAATTTATTGGGAAGATCTGAGAATTCAAACTATACATATTATGTATAATACTTGATTCTGTTTTCAAAAAGAATAATTAAATATTAGTGTATTTATATGACATGTATATCATCGCTTGTATAACATATGGTAAAAAAAAAAGTAAAAAAATACATAACATGCATGTTTAAGTTCTATTTAAAGTTCTATTTAAGTTCTATTTAAAGATCTATTAAAATCATCTATTAAAAGATGATTCTATAAAATAAATGAAAGGGTATAAAATATTGATAGAATAAGAATATAAATGTAGGCAAATTTTATTTTAATAGTTCTAAAATACTGGAAAAAGAAAAATTAGCTAAAGAGAATGTAATTTGATTTTTCTATTTCCTTTTAGTTCTAGTTTTTCATATTTCTTATGTTAATATATCTGACTGATTTACATTATATTCATACTTGAAGCTTTCAAAAGTGTCAATCTCTTCTACAAATTTTTCCTCTATTCCCTGCATTGAATAAAATTTGGCTGCCCTAATGCTTATATTACATTATTTCCCAATAGATTCTACTCCAGTCCCCAGGATCTATGCACTCAGGTTTGAGACATGTTATCAAATTCTCTGTAATACTCAAGTACCACCTACACAATTATTCTTCCACCTTTGTTTGCATATAGATTTCTCTTTTAAGGCTAATGTTATCTGGATAAACTATCTTCTACCCCTCTTTATTTCAATTCCTCAATCTATTCCAAGTATTAAGTTTGATCAGTAATTTAAAAGTGCCACAGCAAAAAGCTTGAGAATATTAACCAAAACAAAAAACAAGATTATCTATCACACACAAAAAGTAAAAGTTGCAATGCTTGACATTTACAGATGGCTATTATTTCATGCTGATGCTTTTACAAAAGTATTCCTGCAAGTGTTTCATCGTCAAGGAGATTCATGGAAAGGACTTTCACAAGTACAGGTTTCTGGTAACTTTTAGATCATATTACTGAACTGGGTAAGAATGTATACGACTCTAGGGGTAAAACTGGATTCATAAAACTAACAAAAGATCAAGATATTTTGGGAGTAAATAACAGAGAGATAACAGATAGGAATATAATTTTTATGACTTTAATTTGAGACACTGTTGGCTTTTTAATGTTTTATTTTTTCCAGATTTAATGAAAAATTTTTTTCTCTTTTTGTTTAAGCTATCAGCAATTTAATAAAGTATATCCATTTGAGTCAGTTAAAAGAGCAAGGGAGAGGTGTGGTCAATTAGTCTGGAAAAGTCTTCTGATGTAAAATACAAGATGCCAGACAAACAAGGAATCATCCTATAAACATTTAGCTGAATCTAAAAGAATGTAAAGGGTATTCCCAGGAGCACCCTCTCTCCCCTTGCAGAAAAAAGAAAAAAAAAGAAAAAAAAAACCTAAATGGTATGGGTTTCCTAGGTGGCTCAGTGGGTTAAGTGACTAAGTCTTGAAAAAAATCCCAATTTGAAAAGATCAGCTGTCTCTATAATTGGTGTAAACTTATTTGAGGTGGGCCAATTTTCTCAGTTTTAGCAATGCTTAAATATTTCTGGAAGTTTTTCTTTTCTTTCTTTTTTTTTTTTTTTAAAGATTTTATTTATTTATCAGAGAGAGAGGCGGGAGAGAGCGAGCACAGGCAGACAGAATGGCAGGCAGAGGCAGAGGGAGAAGCAGGCTCCCTGCTGAGCAAGGAGCCCAATGTGGGACTCGATCCCAGGACGCTGGGATCATGACCTGAGCCGAAGGCAGCTGCTTAACGAACTGAGCCACCCAGACGTCCCTGGAAGTTTTTCTAAAGCATTTCTCACATAGGGTGATTAAGACACATGATGGAGCCCAAGATGGTATCGTTTATGTTAACAATTTTTTTTTTAAATCTGTATCTGTGAAAATAGTTTTTCAAGGGATCCGTTGAAACTATGGCTGGGCCAAATCCACATGTAGCTGAATTACACACTGTAATTGTAAGTCATATGTAAGGAATTTGATAACTTTCCATAGTATATATGGAATATAACATTATCAAGTCCCCAGGTCACCTTTAGTAAGGATAAGAGTGGAATTTTTTTTCCTGGAGCTGAATGATATGTCTTATTTACAATAATTTTGGAATAATGATACTATTTACACAGAAAGATAAAGTGTGAAGAAAAATAACTTGTAGTCTTTTTTTTTTAAAAATAATTATTAGTCTTAAAAAAATAATAGAGATGCTTCAATCTCCAATTTTCTTTGATCCATAGAAAAGAACCTGAGCTTGACCTAAATACTTATGGAAGAGCCACTTTGATTAAGAGGTTTCTGGGGGAAAGAAAAGTTCAATCATAAATATATAGAAGTTAATGAGCAATATACTATTTTATTATTAACTATAATCTCCTAATTATTTTTTCCTGAGTTCAAAATATTACAAATACATTCGTACTTTGCACTTCTTGATGTCTCATGTTCCCAAAGAAAGAAAATAGACATTTTGTCCTTCAAATTTCTGTATCTAATAGAATGTCTTCATTCAAACATCAAGGAACTATACTGATGTGTTGATGTGTGTTACAGACAGATGGATGGATTTGCTTTGCTGACCTCTAGGCCTTTAATACTTTTTTAAGAACCAAAAAATTAAAAAATGATAATAAAGCAAAATGAAAGATTCTAGAGGAGCCTATGTAAAACCAATCCAAACTACTTCTGAGGCTAAAATATGCTGTGCATATATATCCATGTCAAATATGGGCCATTTTGAACATCAGAAATATTATTTACTAAATTTTCTTAGGAGAATTCAATTGGAGTTATGCTTCAGAAATTATATGTAATTTGTAATCCAAAATACAATGTCCTACTTAAAACATGCATGTTGGCCGTGTGTGTGTGTGTGTGTGTGTGTGTGTGTGTGTGTAATGTTTATGGATAGTTCCAGGTCAGTTAATAATGCTAACTTGACTTAGGGAATATAGTATATTACATTGGTTTATTATATAAAATACATATACTGTTCATGTGTTGGCTCTAGTAAAGTCATACTTCCAGGCTCTGGAACCTGGTTCTACCATTTGTTGACAGCAATTGGCCACTGTTAATCTTCTAAATTTCTTTGCATCCCATTTCATAATTTGAAAAATAAAAAAGGATTTTACTTATCATTGAAAATAAATTTGTTATTGAAATTCCATAAAATAGCTCCTAAATAGCTCATTGCATAGTATTTAGCATCAGTATATTTAGTATGTAAAATTATCATCACTTACATTAGTCTTATATATACTATAGCATGGTTTTTTAACTCTACCAGTCCATAACAAAGGCCACTCTTTCTCACTGTAAAATTTAACCTGAGGCACCAAAAAAGTAGAGTGAGCTTACTGATGCCAAAGACATTCGGACTGGCATTTCATTAGCTTTGACACTGACTAATAGTAATTGTAATGTTCCATGCTTTACTTAGCTGTTTGGATATAGATGTGGCCCCTCAACCACCACGAACACATTCCAATTTTGCATTCATCTCTCATATATTTATAAAGTATCTAGATAATATTGTGCTTTCTTTCAAAACATTCAAGCTATACACTCACCAAATAATAAGACATAAGATGGAGAAAAGACATAAAGGTTAAATTTCATGGTACCAATTTTGTCAAATAACTGACGCACAGCCTCTACTCAGGATCCTGCCACAAGAAGTCTGGGGAGCAGGGGACAGGAAGCACTCTTTATAGGTGGGGGATGTCAGTATATATTATTCTTATATGCAGAGCTGGACATGGAATCATGTAAGTCCCAGACATTATCTAGTGAAAGGAATGTTGTAAACCTCCAGAATAGTACTTTACCTGTTCCAGCATCTGAGACATGCAGTTAGAACATAAGTGACTTTTTTTTACTTCAGGACTTTTAAAGCAACAGCAGTAACAGCTCAAACTTCCTAAGTATTCCTATATTCTGAATCTAATTTTCCTCACTTAATAATGATAACAGCAACAGCTAACACTAAATGCCTATTATATGCCAGAATCTATGCAAGGATTTTTACAAGCATCATTTATTTCTCAATAAATTCATAATAATTTATGAATTAGATAGTATTGACAATATCTGAAGACTGAAGCATAGAGAGTTTCAGTGACTTTTCTAACATTACAGACTGGAAAGCAGCAGTCATACTCGAGTCTGAGGGCTCAACTACTATCTTATACTGTCACAGAAATTCCTCACTTTTAAAATAAATGGCTTTTTTAGTAGCAAATACCACCAACACAATTAAGTTACCAGCAATTAAAGTGGGAAAGGAATGATTAAGAAAAAAAAAAAGGAAGTGAAAAAGGAAAACAGAAAAGAAACAGGCTTACACTATGTATTTTTTTTTTATTTATTTTTTTATTTCCAGCATAACAGTATTCATTATTTTTGCACCACACCCCGTGCTCCATGCAATCCGTGCCTCCATCAGAAAGGATGAATACCCAACTTTTGTAGCAACATGGACGGGACTGGAAGAGATTATGCTGAGTGAAATAAGTCAAGCAGAGAGAGTCAATTACACTATGTATTTTTGTGGGTGTCATCAACAATCACCTTCGAAAGCATTTAGTCCTACTCATACCCCAGAATGGCTACTATGAAGGATGAAGAATCAGACTGGGCATTAGAGAATGAAGCACAGAAATAACCTTTCCAATTAAATTAATCAACTGTGGAAAATCTGCCCATTCTTCACCCCTCAGGCTTATAAATTCTTAAAAAGAAGTAAGAAGGTCAGAAGCTTTTTATTAGAAAATGCATTGTTTTCCCCCCAATTATACTGAAGTATAATTGAATATGAAATTTCATATATTTAAGGTGTATAACTTGATATATTGATATATATATATGTACATTGTGAAACAATCAACACAATCAAGCTAATTAACATCCCACCCCCTCACATAGTCAATGTGTCTTTTCTTTTTCTTCATATGTATGTGTTGTGAAACACTTAAGACCTATTCTCTTAACAGATTTCTGGTATATAATACAATATTGATACCTATGGTCTACTACTTTTTATTCTTTGTGAAGAACTTCACATTTTATTGCCATTATTTTCTTGCGTTGTCCCCCCACCTGTTTTTTGTTTTCATCTTTGTAGATACAGAATCTACCACAGAGAGCATATAGATGTTCAATAAATTTTCAATAAATTTATTTCTATACATTAATAGCTGGGAGAAGAAATGTTTATTAAGGCCTACTTAAATGTTGAGTTCTGATTTTACTGTAGGTTAAAGCAAATCCCTCAATCACAATGTTACCATTCTTGGAAGATAAAATACAGAGCTGGAATACTAACATGCCAAAAACCCAGTGTTCTCTTTTACCGGTCCTTTCACTCCTTGAAGGTATTTTTAGGTCAACTATTCATATTCATGCTCTGTCCCTACCATTGCATCACATCAGAATACATAAGATGCTTGGGTGTCCTACTTGGGAGATGCTAATGTTAATCAGCTAAAACAGTTCATGACAGCCTGATCTCTCTGTTAGGCTTCCCTATAAACTTTTCATCTTATTTTTTTGTGTGTAGATTAAACTTATTACTAGTGCCTGAATCTATTATTTTATTGTTAATGACAATAAATCTAACTCTGTCATTGTTTACAGATTTATTAGCAGAAATTATTCTCTTTTACTTTGATCTTTTATTTTTTTAGTCAACTAGCAGAGCTGGCTTTATGGACATGCAGCCTCAGGTCACACAGAACCCCATGTTCTGAAGGATCCCATGTTCTGAAGGATCCCGTGCTCTGTGTAATTCACTGAAGTTGCTAGTTTGAAATCTGTTTTTGAACAAGGAGTCCTAAATTTTCACTTTGGACTCAATTCCTCAGATTATATACCTATTCCTGTCAACTGGGACTATTTGGCTACATTGAAATGGAGTTCATAGAGAAAACTGAAAGATGAAAGATTAAATTCCTTTTTTTTTTTTTTTTTTTTCTTAAGGCGGGAGAGTGGGAGTGGTGCACAGGGAGAGAGAAAATCTTAAGCAGGCTCCATGCCCAGAGCAGAGCCCCATGCATGCCTCTCAAACCCTGAGATTATGACCTGTCCCGAAATCAAGAGTTGGTTGCTTAAAAGACCAAGCCACCCAGGTACCCCCATTAAATTTTCCTTTTAATTGATGATTTCCAGAGAGAGGACTTGGAGACCTAGTTACTTAGAATGGTAACCAAACAAAAGCATTCTGTTTTTCCATTTTTTAATATTTAGAATAATCAAATGTGTTGATTTTATATATAAATGGTTTGAAAATCAATTGTATTCATTGTTCTTTTTGATGATCAAATCGTCCCTTAATTAGTCCATGAGAGTCTCTTCTTCACATTGGCTTTTGTGTTCTTTTGGTACATTGCTATTAGTCTTTGGTAGCTTTCTTTCTTTCTGGTGACAACCAAATGTCCCAGATTCATCCTGCACATTTTTCATCTCAGAATTTATTTTACTATTATTTCATTGCAATATGGTACTTTTCTTCCAAGGAGCCCTGAAACATTTTAACGGAGAATTGTATTTAGAGACTGAAAACTCAGGAATCTGGTGTCCCCATTACTATTTGATTGTCAATGTTTCAATTTGATTTTAATAGAAGGGCTAAAAAAACAAGTATTATTTATATATGTATATACATGAATGTATGTGTATACTTAAAACCCATTCCGACTTTGAATATTTAAAATATTATACATTTTGAAATGTCTCCAAAACATAAGCAAATGCCAATTGGATACATTCTTCCTTAGAAATTCAGGATTGAATGATCCCATTAAATGTTCTGTAAGTAGCAGAAATCAGCAGTTTATCCCTTGCTTTATGCATTTGGTCTGGAATTTTAATCTGCAACAGTAGCAAATTCATATGGTTATATTCTTGCCCTCCTTGCTTATTTAAAAAATACAACAACATCTGAATAGATGATTGTGACCTGCTTATAAACCACAGTTTATGGAGATGAATTTGTTCTTTTAAGCTGCTTTGTTTGATTTTGAATGCATTCTGAGGGAAGAAAAGTTGAGTTTCTGCTGTAAATAAAGCAGGCTACAGTAAATGTGAACAGCTTACTCTCTTGTATAACTATGTATTTTTTTCCTTTTGAGATTTATCTTTGATGACTAAGAACATATCACTGCAAAAGATATAAATAATTCTTATAAGCTATTAAATTATTTTGGAGCCAAATTTAAAGCTAACATTGTCCCTCTAAAAAAATAAAATTAAATATAGAATGAAGCAAAATATAAATTTCTACAATTTATAAGCAAAATTTAAATAAATATTAATTTAATTATTTAAATAGTAAGCTATAGTCACCAGTAAATATAGAACTTATTGAAATCTTTTTTTTCCCCCCAACATCATAATAAAAAATCAGAAGTTGGTAGAGGTCAATATCCTTAGGAAGTTAGCATTACACATATGCTAAAAATAAAAATGAAGGTATCTGGGCGCCTGGGTGGCTCAGTGGGTTAAAGCCTCTGCCTTCGGCTCAGGTCATGATCCCAGGATCCTGGGATCGAGCCCCAACATTCGGCTCTCTGCTCAGCAGGGAGCCTGCTTCCCTTCCTCTCTGTCTGTCTGCCTCTCTGCCTACTTGTGATCTCTATCAAATAAATAAATAAAATCTTTAAAAAAAAATGAAGGTATCTAATTGGTTATTTTTTAAATTAGTTTTATGTCTGTTTCTCCAAAGAGCCACATCATAGTTTCTTCAACAATTATCATGACATTTGGTATTGTTTTATACAAATAAACTTTTCTCAGCTTGCTGCCCAGTCATTTGATTCACTTTTCCCTAATCTCATCCATTTAATCATGATGTGCTTAAATTCTGAAATTTACATTTCCTTGAGCAGGGGAAAAAAAAAAAAAAACCTGAAGAAGCAGAGGCTTAGATGAACCAACTCACCATGTCTACTAACATGGGGTTATTCCTTTGAACTTACAAAAATATTCCTAGCCTTTACCACTGTGCTGTATACATGTAACCTCTGTGTAAATTCTCCTGGTCTCAGAGTAAACTGCATGTGGATCTGTTCTCTGGGTGATAAAAAATACTGAACTATCTTGATCATTATAAGAGAAATACTGTATGATAATGTAGGAATGATTTGACTTGTAAGTTAGAATTTATGAATCCCATTCCTAGTTGTATTTCCAGTGTTTTATGTCATTTATGGATGGGTTACAACTAAATATGGATGAGTTATAAAAGCTCTCTGGGTCACAGTGTTCTCAAAAGTAAAATGAAAGAACCAAGGATTAAAACACTGTAAATTACATAATAATTAAATACCATATATCAAACTTAGAAAATATATGACCTATATGTTGTATGATATGGCGCCTGGGTAGCACAGCTGGTTGTGTGTCCAACTTCTGATTTTGGCTCAGGTCATGATCTCGGCTTCATGGGATCAAGGCCTGCATCTAGCTCCTTGCTCAGAGGAAGTCTGCTGGAGAGTCTTCCTCTCCCCGCTCTGCCTTGAACCCCAGTTCTCTTTCTCGACAATAAATAAATAAATCTAAAAATAAAATAAAATAAATATATATTTTTATATATCCATTCTAGAAATAAGATAATCTCACTGGAATTAGTAAATACTTTTAAATCAAGATCATTAGTTCCCACACTTCAATGCCTAACAGAGTCCAAGTCTGTAAGCCTAAAAGAGTCCTATTATTATTGCTTAATAACTTTTTTTAAGTAGGACAAAGAGATCATTCTTAGGGAAAATGACTTTGTCATCCTTAGGCCTCTCTGTACATAACATGGTAAGGACTGTATAAGTAACATGGTTTAGGTTATTTTTGGAGGATGATATTTTTTCCCCATTTTTACTGAGTAATATTTAACACCTGAATTGATATTGGTTTTGAACTCTCTCTTATTTTGAGTTTCTTAGAAGCCAATCATGATACAAGCACCAGTGAGACAGCAGAAAAAGTAAAACAGAGAAGATTGAAAGGGCAATAAAACATGAACTAGGAGGATTAAGCAACTGGGCCTCATTTTGTGAAGGAAGCTGAGTCACTATTTAGAACATGCTTCAGTACTGTCTCACTGAGAATGGGGAAGCAGTGATATTTAACCCACGACAAGTTCTCTCATTAGTTGAGGGAATTTCTAGCCAGAATTTTAGCCAGTAAAAAATAAAAAAGACAGAAAATAAATATTATCAACATTAGAAATGAGAGAGGAAACATCATACAGAAAAAAGATAGTAAGAAAATATCATGCATACCTTTTTGCCAATAGATTTGACAACTTGGATGGAATGTACAAATTACTTGAGAGACATAAACTTAAGTAGAGATAGAAGTAAAAAGAAAATAACACCTTCAGTACTGAACAGTTAGAATAAAGATACAGGGAGGAAAAGGAAGAATATCAGTAAGACAAGATGAAAAGAAAAATAGAAAGATCTTTGAAGATGCATCACAAAAATTAAAAGAAAAAATTTCCATAATATGATAAAATATTTAAATGTGTTTAGTGATGATAGTGCTTGACAAGTTATGGCCAACCTACAGGAGAATGGTTTCAGTAGAATAGTCAGGGTAGACACCAAATTACAACTCAAAGAATAAATAAACAGTGGGACAGTTGAAGCAACATTGTATAAAGTACAATTTCAAGAAGTATATTTATTAATTAAAACTTAGAGAAGGGTAACTTAAGGGAAATCAGGGTCAAGGAAGTACTTTGATAGTCAATTTCCCATTCATTCAGTAACACTTAGAAATGTCTGTTGTGTATACTATGTGCATGGCAATTATATTTACTCAACCAAAACTGAGGCATGTTTTCTGAAAATTAATATTATGAGTCAATACATATATCAGAGTCAATTTAGGAGATGTATTACTAGATGAGCAAATGTTTGCATTTCTGCAATAGTCTGAAGATTTATGGGAATAATGAGATCATTTTGGGAATATAAATTGGTCTACAAAACCAAAATACATAATTGCTATGACTGTATCCTTGGCATTTTTTAGGTGGTGTTGAATCAGCAAAGAATTAAATGCTTTATTTTGTCTTTAGGATCTTACAGAGGTAGAAACTTAGACAAGAATATACAATATAATGTTTTAAGTATTGTCATAGTTCTCACAAGCCTACCTCTGTGGTTCATCAGAAAGAAAAATTAATTTTTCAATAATGAGTATATGTGAGTCATGTGCATGAATGCTTGAGTTCACTGAGACTGAGAAATTGAAAAGTCAAGAGTGAATCCAGGAAGATAAGCAGGCAAAGACCTCAGAAGTCTAAATGTTAAGTGTGAGGATTCACTCTTCCCAATATCCAAGTGATATTTATGTAAAAGAAATAGAAAATAAAACAGCAAACATTTTAGACATCCATGGACATACTTGGAAAGGTGTTTCACAGAACAAAGTAAAAGAAAAATTTATGGGGCGCCTGGGTGGCTCAGTGGGTTAAGCCGCTGCATTCGGCTCAGGTCATGATCTCAGAGTCCTGGAATCGAGTCCCGCATCGGGCTCTCTGCTGAGCAGAGAGCCTGCTTCCCTCTCTCTCTCTCTCTGGCTGCCTCTCCGTCTACTTGTGATTTCTCTCTGTCAAATTAATAAATAAAATCTTTAAAAAAAAAAAAAAGAAAAAGAAAAATTTGCTGAGGTTCCCAGGGACCACATCTACTTCTGCAATCAAGCATCTGGTTTCTTTTCTTGACTCTAAGGATAAGTTCTAATAACCAAACTAGTTCTCTGATCTAAAGCAATTATGACTCATTTTGCCCCCACCCTCCAAAATACCTTGTACTCTCTAATTAAACATACTAGGTGTGCTTTCATTTTCTTGATATAGTCATGGCACTCCAAACGTTCTCAAATGTGCCATTATACACACACACACACACACACACACACACTATGGTTTTTTTAGCTTCTAAGATTTCATAATTGCCATTTTCCCTCTATACAACATTTCTTTCACTAAACTCACTCTCCCTTTACCTAAAGCATTCGATGGGATATAATCAACAAGTACAGATCAAAACAAAGATCAAGTTAAACAAGACTGAAAATTATCATACCAGTTTAGAGTTGGTAATGTAAAACCTTGTCTCTGAGGTCATCTGCAGAAATAGACTTCTAACTTGTAGACCTCTCAATATTACAGTGTTGCCACAGAAAGGAAAAAGGAGGAAGTGTTACTTAACCTCTTTTTTCTTGGCTTTCATAAGCACAATTTTATTTACATTCCATTAATAAGAACTTAAGTTATTAGTTACCTCCAGGTACAGAGCACACTGGAAATGTTGTCTTTATTCTTGAAAACAATGTGTCTAGCTAAAAATCATGAGTTCTCTTGAATTAGAACAAGAATAAAAGAAAATATTGGGGCATGATCAGTGTCTCTGTTACAATCTATCCTTGGATTATCTAAATATTCAAATGTGTACTTTTATGTCAAACAGAACACATTTCCTCTCCATCTTGACAAGGAGTCTACCATCCAACCCCATTTAGTGTATATCTATTTCAAAGTCCAGGGTGATGCACTATTTTCTCCATCAGGTGTGGATGTGGCTTTCATGATCTAGTAAATTATAAAATAAGAGCATTTTGTTTCCCCACATACTCAGATACAACACTGGAGTAGAAATAAAATAAGCATAATAAAAATTCACATTCATAATAAGGGGAAATGGTCAACACAGGAATGACTGTTGTTGACCAGTTTCTGAGAATAAGATGCTGTATTTGGTGAGCTATCTGACAGTCCCTGGTTCAGTCCTTTGGGAGTAAAAGAATTGCCTTATCCATTTTCGTCTGTAACCCTTGGTTTCATTTCTGGAAGTTTTTTCTTTTTTCTAAAAGATTTTATTTATTTATTTGACAGAGAGCGAGAGCAGGAACATAAGCAGAGAGAGTGGATAGGGAGAAACAGGCTCCTTGCTGAGCAGCGAGCCTGAAGGGCCCAAATCCAGGACCCTGGGATCATGATCTGAGCTGAAGGCAGATGCTTAACGACTGAGACACCCAGGAGCCCTGGAGGTTTTCCATATCACTTACCTATGGCAGATATAGCAGAAGTTGGCTCTTGAGAGTTTATGCTTCATGGACCTGCATATTTCTCTTAGACTAAACAATATAGAACAGATTTAAGGCCAAGGTAGAGCTTTATGTATAGAATTGGCTTTTATGGGCTAAACTTGGGTTTCTTCAAAAACACTTTGGAAGTAAGATCTCTCTCTTCCCCACTTCTATCCTCCCACATAGACCCACATGCAAATACTAACAATCAGACGTTTCATTCAGAAATATTTTTAAACGTGAACACTATATTCCTTTACTTACTGGCCTCTGTGCTCTACTCATTTCCTTCTCAAGTTAATGATGGCACCGTGAAGCCATTTGAAACAATAGCCTTGAATGGGAAAGTAAAACCTAATTTGACTTTTGTCAGTGGTCTGGTTCCCACAGATTAAAAGATCATCTTAACAGGGGATGGTTGAAAAATTTTGGGAAACATGTGTATCTTCTTTTATGCTACCATTTTGGTAACATGGACATTGGCTTCAGAAAAGCAAGTAGTTGGTTTTACCAACTACTAATTTAGACATATCAAGTTTATGGCAATGGATGTATTTATATTAATTGATTACTATCCACTTACTAAATAGTTAAATACTAGCAGTACTAGCCAGAGAGGGATAAATTAGGAACTTTAGAATAAAAGTATTTATATTCTATGTAACATAATAGGAATTAGAGATTATGAATTGTCAATATCAAATATGTTGTTTGAGTCATACGTCTTACACATGCACAAACTGCCTAGCCTAAGCATAGTTTCAAACTAAAATCTCTCATTCTATATCTAGTGCAGTTTCTACTATAATGCATCATTGCACAATCACTTGTGTAAATAACAGTGTCCTGAATTTGATGTTTTAAAAGTTTCATTGTATCATGTACAGTTTACAAACTAGTTGGCAATGAATTTCTGTGCTTCTATCTGTTTCTTTGGTATATAGTACTTTGATTTTTTAGGATTAAATATATTGAAATAAGAAAAATTATTAAAGGTTAAGAACTGTATTACTCATTATAAATTTTCATTGTACTATAATGAAAAATGAAAAAGCAGATTAAAAACTGATTTAAAAATTAATCCTTAAATCTCTTCTTCAAGTGATTTTGGTTTTCAATTAATAAGATGAGATTTTAAGATTTCATATTAAGTACAATGAGATCTGTGTTATTGTCATGGCTGTTGTTGCAAATAACTTGGGTTTAGCTTACTTTAAAAATGAAAATAATCCTTGAATCCCATTTCACAAAGAGATTTCATTAGGAGGAAAAAGAAGTAATTAATCTGCATATTACTTCCACGTAGTCACAGTGTTTTGCCCTTGGAAACATTATATAGGTCTAAGCTAGAAAAAAAAATTAATAGTCAAAAATAAAAGAATATTTGCAAAGTCAGGAATGCAGTTCTAGGGAACACTGATATTTTGGCAAAATGATTACCCTGTATGCACAGTTCACAACCTCACTTAATTACCTCCAAAATAACCTTGTGCCAGATGCCAAATCTGACCTTTTTAGAAAACATTTGAGAAAAATATTGAGTTTCAAGTTCAAAATGTGTAGCAAATTAAATATGTAGCAAATTAAAAAGTCTGCATTTTAGAAGATATCCATAAGGAACTTCTTTTCAGGGAGTAAAAACACCATTAACCTTTAAAATATATGTCATAAATAAATATTTTGTAACTTTATTTGTGGAAGATTTATTTATCATCTTCAATAGGATTAGTACTGTACTGGGCTAGGTAGTGCGCACTTGGAGAAGAGTTTGTAAAGTAACCCTACCTTCAACAGAGTTCATAATATGTTGATGCAGACATGATCCAAGCCTTACGAGATTTACTAGTTACCAACTAATTTCTAAGTAAATATAAAGGTGAATGTAAGAAAAGTAAAAAGTGGTACCAGGTAGATCTGGATCTTAATATTGAGTCCTTTGGTTATTAGTTGTGCAATTTCCTTTCACTGAGACCTGACAGAATCCAGGGGCCCTATGGACGTAGGTCCCTGACCTTCCTTTCCTCAGAGTATTTACTTTAGAAAATTCTAAACTTTAGAGATGTAAATCTTTTAAAAAGTTTCTTGTGAGTTTCACCACTGAGGAATGTCTTTCTCCAGGTCTTGGGAACCATTCCGTGCCCTTTAGTTTTCTCAGGTGCCATTTTTGCTCTGACAGAGTTAAGAAAGAAACCATTTGGACTTGGTTTCATGGAGCCTTCACGTGAGTGGCTGCTTCCTTTCATCCTTTTGGGATCGGTTCACATTATCACTTCCTTGGAGTGGCCATACTTAACAGAGTTCTTTTCATTCAGACTACTTACCTTGAGTAGCTAATACACCATAATTTGTGTTTACTCATTCAATGCCCCTACCTTAAATACCAGACCATAACCCAAAGTTCTGCATGGTGCCTGACTCACACCATTACTTCGGCTGAATAAACACATGAACCTGGACAATCTCAGATTTTGGACCATTTAATAAGAATGATGAGTAAGACTTACTCAAGTAAAGGTGTTAGGGTGAGGTGGGGTTAGAGTTTCCTAAGAAGGGAAAACAATATGGGATTAATCTTAAAGCAATAATGAGACTGATGCAATCCAAGAGCTCAATAATGAACAGCATAAACTAGAGATAGGGGTAATAAACTACCATGAGAGGAAGGTGCTGAGATAGGCCAGAGCTAGAACAAACCAGGCAATATAGGTTAGGATGCAATTGAATTATGTTCCTGAAACATAAATCTAATTTAGTTTTTCTCTGCTTTAAATCAGTCAAGTTTCTCATTTGCTTCAGAAAATCTTAACATGACATGCAAAAACCTTCATGTCTGTTTCCTATGTGTCCAAGTTCTTTTTACCTTGTCCCTCGGCGTTCCAAATCTTCAATTGCACTTAACTGTTTATAGTTTGCCCACTATTCCAGGATTTTTTCTGATAATACTTTCAAGTATTGCTACTTCCTTAACTTTACTCTTAGCTGATGTCTATCATTTCAGAACAAGTGCCAGATATTCTTATAAGAATTCTTAAACACTCTGCATTGCATTTAGGTTAAATGGACTTCCCCTGGGCTTCTAAGCACTTGTATGACTTTCTCTACATGCACATCAGTGCACCATTTTATACTTGTGGTTTCATCTCTCTGCAAACTACCAGCTTTTCCCATACTACACTAGGACTCCTTGATCTTGCATTAATTGTCTTTGTTTTCCCAATACTTCCCAGCACACCTGATACATAGTAGACATTCTAATTAATTAATTCATGTTTGGATGAAGGGTTCAGAAAGAATCAGTTCTTCAAAAAGATAAATTCATCTCTATGTTTACTGCAGCATTATTTACAATAGCCAAGATATGGAAAGCAGCTCAAGTGTGCATCAGCTGATGAGTGGCTAAAGGAAATGGAATATGTAGATTCAACAAAATATTACTCAGTCATAAGAGAGAATGAAATCTTGCCATTTATGAGAGCATGGATGGACCTAGAGAGTATTATGCTAAATGAAGTAAGTTAGACACAGAAACACTAACCATATGATTTCATGTATATATATATAAAACAAAATGAACGAACCAGTGAATGAACAGATTTTTGTTTGTTTGTTTGTTTTTAAGATTTTATTTATTTATTTATTTATTTATTTATTTATTTATTTGAGAGAGAGAGAGAGCATGCATGACCTGGGGGGAAATGGGGCAGAGGGACAGAGAGAAGCAGATGCCTCACTTAGCAGGAAGCCTGACCTGGGGCTTGATTCCAGGCCCCCAAGATCATGACTTGAACCAAATGCAGACACCAAATGAGCCCCGCAGGTGCCCTACAAACAGATTCTTAAATACTGAGAACTGGTGGTTGCTGGGGGGAGGAGGTCGGGGTAGGCAAAATGGAAGGTGATCAAGAGTATAAAATTCCAGTTATAAAATAAGCAAGTCAAGGAGATGAAAATTATAGCATAGGGAATATAACAAATAATATCCTAATACTGTGATATGGTGACTCTTCTGTGTAAGCACTGAGTGATATATAGAATTGTTGAATCACTACATAGTCACTGTACTCCTAAACTAATATAATATTGTATGTCAACTATACTCCAATAATTAAAAAAAATAATAAAATAAAAAATAAAACAAAATAAAGTAAAACAAAATAAAATAAAATAAATGAAATGGAGTCATACTTATTTTAAAAAAAGAATTAGTTTCACAAAAAGACAGGGAAGGAAAGATTGTTCTGTCTGATTTTCACATTTGATCCTCTGTCTGATATTACCCTGAGAGAAAACCCAAGTTTCTAGCATCTCTGCAACCCTGTGTATAAAACTCAGAGTTGAAATTATATGTCATACTCAATATACCATGCACAAATTATTTATTGCTTAACTTAATAATTCTTGGATAATAGTAGTTGAATGGGTCTCAGGTGGTGATAGAAGGGATGAAGCCAAAAAAAGTAGAATCTAGAAGTCTGTTTTCATTTCCTTTTGTTGCTGTAACAAATTACCACAAACTTAGTGGCTCAAACCAATATGAATGTATTATTTTACAAGGCCCAAAATGGATCTTACTAGGCCAAAATAATGGTATCTTCAGAGCAGCATTCCTTCTAGAAGCTCCAGGGAAAAGTTTTTCCCTTGCCTTTTCCAGTTTTGAGAGGTTCCCTGCATTGCTTGGTTCATGGCCACATTGCTCAGACCATCGCCACATCTTCTCTGACTCGCTTGATTTCCTTTTTCCTTATAGAAACTCTAAGATTACATCAGCCTGCTCAAATTATCTAGGATAATCTCACCATTTCAAGATCCTTAAATCAATCACATCTGAAAAGTATCCTTTTTTTTAAAAGATTTTATTTATTTATTTGAACAGACAGAGATCACAAGTAGGCAAAGAGGCAGGCAGAGAGAGAGAGGAGGAAGCAGGCTCCCCGCTGAGCAGAGAGCCCGATGTGGGGCTCGATCCCAGGACCCTGAGATCATGACCTGAGCTGAAGGCAGAGGCTTTAACCCACTGAGCCACCCAGACACCCCTGACAAGTATCTTTAAATCACATTAATTAGTTACCAAGAGTTGTCATGACAAATTACCATAAACAAAAGCATAAAATAAAAGCATTTATTATCCCACAGTTCTAGAGGACAGAGTCTAAAATGAAGGTATTGGCAGAGTCCATTCTTTCTGGAGAAAGAAACTATCTGTAAAAACACATCTGTTCTATGTCTCTCTCTAGGTCCTGGTGGTCGCCACCAATCTTTGGTCTTCCTTGGTTTACAGTCTTTCCACTCACTCTAATATCTACGTTCACATGGCTTCTTTTGCCTATATGCATCCATATCTGCAAAGAGCTTCTTTTCCACATACTAAGGTTCCAGGTACATATGAATTTTGGAGAATATTATTCAACTAGTATACCATATAAAGTGACATAGTCACAGGTTCTAGGGATTAGGATGTAAATCTCTTTAGTGGTCAATTATTGTGCCTACTACAAAACCCAATGTCAAACTGAAAACAAAAGAAATATGCCAAGTGTGAGAATGAATATGTAGAAACCAAAAGCATTCAGAGCCAGGGTAGAGATATTATCAAACAGTACTGAAACAGGAGCATCAAGAGTTTTGTAGGACCAAAAACTTTCTGGCAGCTGGTCAGAAGAATTCTTGTTTGTGGCAAGAATATTCACTGCAACAACTTGCCTGAGACAGAAGGTTTTCAACTGGCATAAACACCTGGCCTAAGAAGTTGTGCCCCAAAGTCTCCTACTTAAGTCATGCCACTAATACAAGATTAAGAGAGGAGGGGAGGAGGCAGATGAAGGAAAGGGAGGAGGAGAAGAAAGGGGAGAAGGGAGATGAAAAGAGAGGGAGGAGGAGGAGGAGGAGGAGGAGGAGGAGGAGGAGGAGGAGGAGGAGGAGGAGGAGGAGGAGGAGGAGGAGGAGGAGGAAGAGGAGGAGGAAAATGGGGCGGGGGAGGAGGGTAGAGTAGAGGAAGGGGAGGAGAATGACAATAAAAAAGAATAGAAGGAGAGAAGGAGGAACCTTAACAGGAACAGCACTATCAGGAAGACCATATGGGAAGACTAAGAACTGCATCTATTCTAGCCAGACCACTCCATCATCTCTGCTCAACATTCACAGCATCAGCACCACAATCAGTCTGAAAATGACTGTGATTCACCCCACCATGCCTTACAACACAAGAAGCTAAATTTGCCCATATTACCCTTCTTCTACCTAGTTTTCATACTCTAATCTTAGTCTTACATCTCTTGCACTCCCACACTTCTTTGGGCATTTGTGAACTGATGACCTCTTGACAGCAAAAACATTCTCACTCATTTTTTTGAATGTTCATTTTGATGACCTGTTCTGAGATTTGGCACTCCACTGAGGGCACCACTCCCCCTGTTTAAAGTAATGGGTATTTTATCTCAAGCACCCCTGACACTGAAGGAGGAGTAAATGCCCACTTCTTGCTTGTCTTAACATTTCAATTTCTATCATTTGCTTCATGTTTGGATCATGGCTTTCTTTTATTGGAGTGAGAGGCAGTGAGGAAGTGCTGTGGTAATTTCTAATATCCTTTCTTCTCTTGCTTGATATATTTGCCTAAATGTATTCCAGTCTTTCCTAACTCTGAGTCATACAAAATAGTATCTTGAATTGTTGTCTTGGAAAACTTCATATTAGAACTCTCTTTTTCCCCTTTCTATCTCAGTTGGTTATCACTGAATAGTACCGCCTAGCCATTATCCTAGGATTTCTTTTCAGTGGTTTTCTAGATCAGAGCCATTATTAACCTGGATCTTACATTCTTTCTTCTTATTTATCATCATTTTGCTCAAGTACATTATATATTTTAGTATATATTACATATACTATTTCTACAGTATATACCTTGGGTGTGATACATATGAATACACATAACTGTCACATCTATATCCTTATACATAACAATAGTATAGATTTGCTTTTGACTGATAAAAGGGTTTGGGATACCTCCCCCCGCACACACCCCAAAATATACCACTTTGCCAGGTGGATTGTTTTGAGTTGAAGGCAATGAAGCCTCTGTGGGCTCAAGAGAAACTTTTGACCTTCCATTAAGTATGCAGAAGAATCTAAATTGGGTTTTTTCCCCCTAAATAAGGGTTATTGGCAGAGATAAATTTTATGAGTGACCCATCTGGATGACAGAGCAAGCATCTAATTATCAAATAACAGTTCTTACCACCTGTGAAGGGCATTCCTTTCCTCTGAAGTCCCAGACCCTTATCCCTTTTTCCTTAGTTCAGAATGATATATACCTCATTTTGTCTGACTGTCTTTAGAATTTCTAAGTCTGTGTGGTTTCCCTGTATATACATTATTAGATATGATTGTCTCCTGTCAATTTGATTCTTAGTCAGGCCAGAAGGACCTTTGAGGGGAAAGGAATTCTTGTTTCCCACACTGACTCCTTTAGACCATGTAATTTATAAAATATGTATTTTAAGTTTTTATTTAAATTCTAGTTAGTTAACATATAGTGTAATACTGGTTTCAGGAGTAGGATTTAGTGATTCTTTTTTTACATTTTTTTTATATTTCATTTATTTATTTGAGAGAGAGAATAAGAGAGAGAGAGAGAGAGTATGAAAGGGGAGAGGGTCTGAGGGAGAAGCAGACTCCCCACTGAGCAGGGAGCCTGATGCGGGATTCGATCCTGGGACTCCAGGATCATGACCTGAGTTGAAGGCAGTCACTTAACCAACTGAGCCACCCAGGCACCCAAGATTTAGTGACTCTTCACCTACATTTAACATCCAGTGTTCATCACAACACATGCCCTCCTTAATACCCACCACCCATTTAGCTCCTCTTCTGCCCATCTCCCCTCCAGCAACCCCCAGATTGTTATCTATAATTAAGAGTGTCTTATGGTTTGCCTCCTGCCTCCTTCCCTTTTTCCCTTCTCCTTGACTCATCTCTTCTGTTTCTTAAATTCCATATATGAGTGAAATCATATGCTATTTATCTTCCTCTGACTGACTTATTTTACTTAGCATAATATACTCCAGTTCCAGCCATGTCCTTGCAAATAGCAAGAGTTCATTCTTTTTGATGGTTGAATAATATTCCTGTGTGTGTGTGTGTGTGTTTGTATGTGTATTTTTAAATGTAGTAATTATATTGAATAAATTATTATTCAAGCAGGTCACGCATACATTTGAGCATGTCCTTACCTTCCAAAGAGAGATAAGTCTATAATACCTCTATAAACATTGTTAGTACAGAAACTATAAATATATAAACATATATATAAATAATAACATATAATACAAATATATAATAAGTTCATTTAATCCTTTACTTAGTTTCTCCCAGTGGTAACCTGGAAATGAAAGGATGAGAAGGAGTGGAAATAACTAGGGTAAAAATATAAAATAAGATCATAATTATATTCTTTTTTTTAAGATTTTATTTTTTATTTGACAGAGAGACACAGCAAGAGAGGGAACTCAAGCAGGGGGAGTGGGAAAGGGAGAAGTAGGCTTCCCACAGAGCAGGGAGCCCAATGTGGGGCTCAATCCCAGGACCCTGGGATCATGACCTGAGCCAAAGACAGACACTTAATGACGAAACCACCCAGGCACCCCTCATAATTATATTCTTATAGCTTGTGTTCTTGAGGTAATCAAGATACATACTCATTTCTACTCCATTTGTTTATGCTTAAGGCTTTGAATATAGGTTAGGGGATAGTAAATTAGTTCTTAATGTTATCAAAATATTCAAAGTATATAACAAGTGACTTACTCTTCTCCCCTGCTCTGCTTATTTTATCTACAGATGATATGTTACCTTAGTTCTAGAAATGCCAAAGGTAAATTTGAGAATTTTCAAAAAAGTTTTATTCTAAATGGAGAAATTACTTGCAGCTATTTGAAATAGAATCAGAAAAATAGAAATCATTTAAAAATATATTTAATTAATAGAAGCCTTTAAATAGTTTCTTGGGATTCAGGTTTCAGGCGGGATTATTTTTTTTCCTACAGAATTAAAATACATGTTTACAAAGCTAGTTTCTTTGGAGTATTTAAACATTATTTTGTATTTGTGGGATATAAAGAAGTTAATAATTTGAGCAGAGGAGGAGCTAGTTCGTATGTATTATTAAGTCACTATACTGAAAATATAGCCAAGGGAAAGAGGAGGCGTGAATGTCTTACCACTTCATCTCTCTACTATTTACCTATTGCTACAATGGGGTAGTTTGACCTGCTTTTAAGATTGAAGGGTATTTTGGGGACAAATACTATACTTTTTTCTATATCCATGTAATTCCATTCTTACTGTCTCAGCAAAGTCTTGAAAGCACGATATATACTCAATATTGACTATACATCTTAAATTCTAATTTTCAGCACATGACTATATTGGAGTAGGGATGGAAATAAATAATTAGAAATAGAGTTGGTTGTCTAGGTCAATAAAAGAGTAAGAAATGACTGTGGCTTAAAAACTGTGGTTCTGTCAATTCCGTAGGTTCTCTTAGGAAAGGACTGCATGGGAAAATATTATTATTTGTTAGCTTTGACTGAAAAAAGAGAAACACAGACAAATGAAGTATCTGATCTTGAGGATGAGAACGCGTGCACAGATATGGACCTGACTATGTAACTATGAGGGCGTGTGTCAAAAATAACCAGGTAAGGGTATCACATTTATCATACTTAGATTTTAAAAAGTATAATGAATTAAACTGCTTCTCTTTAAGTTCCTGACTCTACTTAAACCAGTTCTTTTTCCAACAATTAGCAAATGTTGGTTTAAAATACAAAATTAAAACTTTAATTAGTGGGTCTAAGAATTTTTAAAATATATTTCCAAGTCTTCTTAAAAAGACAAAAACAAGAAAAGAAATTGGTACTCACACCTAATAATAAACACAAGAGCAGAATCCAAGGAGTAAAGTAACTTCCCCCTAAATACTGGGTTCTCCTCCCGGAAAAGACAAGTAGAGAATGGAATGTAATTTCTAAAATGGATCCTTTACAAAGTCACATTGTGCTGCTTAATGACACATAGTTCCTGATGAGCATTCCAAATTACAAGGTAGCTGTTCAAATAGAATTTAAACCAAGGGCTTCATTGATATGCTTCCTAAAACAAGGGGCTCTTTTAATTAGAAAAATCTATGGTGCTTTCTTTCCTGGCAGCATTTGTGGGGGCTCTCACAGGAGAGTTCCCACAGGCAGCCAAGTGCAGGAAACACGCAGAGATTCTTTGCTTTGCATCGTTGTCTCACCCTCCACACTCCATACACCCATAAACCTTCCAGAGGCTAGAGATCAATGATTGTTTTCCTATCAGATTTTGAATAGTTAAAGGAATGTCTTCCTGCTATTTACAGTGTGCAATATACAATACACACGACTTTCTTTTTCCCTTTCTATTAGCCTATAGCCATATGACACAAGATATTGGTTCACTTGGTGTCTGGTCTCTGTACTCAAGGGAGGAAGAAGATAATTAGCAAACTTATGTTCATTATCAAGTATATCATCTACCCTTAATCAGATTTGATCATTTTTCTCCACTCTCCACAAAAATGTTGATGAGTTATGTGCATATATATGCATGTGTTGGAATCATCTATATAATCTGCTTTTGGCTACCCAGAGGTGCTTTCTCATCTGAGCTTTTTCAGTCTCTGTAGATTGAAAGTTTGATCATTATCTGGCCCCTGTGTTTTCACATAACACTGCTATTATTGCATAGAAGTATTGTTTCTGAAATAGCCTGTTACTTCAATGTCAATAATACAGAAATCCTGTGTATCTTTTACTTAGTTTCTCCCAATGGTAACATCCTAAAAAATATAATACAATCTCATAACTAGGATTCTTATATTGATTCAATCCACCTAACCTGAGATATTTTCCCCAGTTTTACTTGTACTCATGTGTACACGTGTATTTAGTTTTATGTAATGTCATCACATGTGTAGATTTATGTATCTATCACCACTGTCAGGAAACAGAATGGTTCTTTCAAAACAAGTGTCCATTTTGCCCTTTGGTAACTACTTTCACCTCTCTTTCTCACCCCTACCCCCGCAACCATAAGCCCTGGCTATAATATTTATTTTTACAACCAACTTTTATTAATAGTCACAAGTACTGATGTAATCTCACTTTTAAATATATTTAACATAAATTTGCACAGAATATGCATAGATCTTTAAAAAAGGAAATCAATAAAATTTAGGAAATGTTACAATTGGTGATAACATGGAAATGATAGATTAATGAGGATGAGGAAACTACTTTAGTCAGAGCACATGACACACACTCAGGAGTTACCAGCAATGGTTCTCATACTTTAGTGTATCGAAGTGCAAATCAGCATCACCTGAATGACTTGTTAAATACTGATTGTGAGACCCCATAGCCGGAGCTTCTGACTCAGTAGGTCTGGAATGAGTTCTCAGAATTTCCATTCCTTAAAAGTTTCCAAGTGATGTTTTGAGGACCACTGAAATAAAGAGTAGGACTCATGTTGAAGGTTAGGTCTGGGAAGTAGGGGTTCAAATTAAGGAAGATACTTGGTTGAAAATACTTTATTTTATAGGAAATGTGGAGCCATTGCAGTTTTCACAACAGAAGACCACACAGAACTAAAACAGTCTTTAGGAAGAATAATGTAGAGATAAATAATTTATCATAATTTATTTAGGTAAATAATTTAACAGCAAAAATATAGAAACAATGTAGGACAAGTTAGAAAATTAAATGTCATGGTAAAGAAGTTATTCACATGAGAAACAGAATCCCAGAATTGAGAATTAAAGAGGAGATACTTCAATACTTAATTAGAAGGTAGTTGTGTGGAATATAGATTTATACTACTGAACATCTTTTGTCTCCTTTCTTAGCCTTTCTATGTCTTAAATTCTGTAACTCTTCCCAGAGAAGAATATTTCTAGCAGGAAACACATCCAAATGTATCTTAAACTTGTTTAAGTTACAATCTTAGCCTATTCCTTATATCTTGCTGAGAATGACTGCTGATGCAAGTGGAGAGTATGAAACTTTGGTTTGCAACTGTGGTTTGAATCATAAATATTATCTGGCTTCATTGGCACTTGGGGTTCTTGAGCTAATACTTCAAATCCTAAATTCTACATTAGTCACTTTGTTTTTGCTTCTCTTTCTTTGTCATCCTCATTTCCAGTTCCTTTCTTTCTTTCTTTCTTTCTTTCTTTTTTTCTTTCTTTCTTTCTTCCTTTCTTTCTTTTTTCTAAGTTGTCAAGTAGATAGGTTTTTTCATCAAAAAACAATTTTAATTTTAAGGGTAAGCTGAACTCCAAGGAAAAAAATGTTTTAGATTACACTGTAGGAAGATTCTCAAGGAATTTCAAAGCACTGTGTTTCAAAGAAGTGACAACCCATTTTGCTTTACCTTGTAAATTCAAAGTGCAATACAGCATTCACTCTTCTGATCAAGTACTTACAGACTTCATCTTGTCCAATAATCTGAGATATCTGGATCAGTTGTTGAGATCCTTGTATGTGTATGTGAATCAGTTACTGAGTTTATATTCTGACAGAGAAAACCCTTAATTTCCCTTTTGTGGTATTTTTCTTAGCAAAAAGTGACCAAAGAAATTAAGGTTTATAAGAGTTACTTATGTCAGAGATGACTGAAAATAAATATGAATTAGGTATCTCCCAGCAAGAGCTGCAGCACAAGTATAGAAAACACAGGGTACCTCATTATAGAAATAAACTCCATTGTCTGATTAAGGTAGTAATGGCTCTTTCTATGCTTTCCATAAAATTCAAGCACAAATATCAAACTATAATGTCTTTCAGGAAAAGCAGTGTGTTATTTGGAATTTATTTCTTTAAGTTTGAGAAACTTCCCTCAGGGGAAGAAAGACTCAATTTTTCATTGCTGTGTCAATAAAATAGAAGGCTATCCAAAGCCAGGAGGGTTGAGCACAGAAAAAGTAATGGCAGCTCAAGAAGTACTGGATTTGTAAGTGGGCAAATCTCATAATGTTGAGGGTGACTATAGATTGTCTAAATCTGATCATATCAAATATTATCTCACACTCATGATAAGAGTAGGCTTTGAAATAAGTCGTAAGATTTTCTTTAGACACTTTTTGGTTGAACCATGGGAAAGAAAGGGCCACTTCAGAAAAGAAAGGAAACAGGTGGATAAGACAGCTAATTATTAGTGTTCACTTAGATCCTGTTCAAATTATACTATGTTCAAATATATAGATACTGGTTCCTATATAACGGTCAAAAGATGTTTTACATGCTGTCTTCATGAACCAACTAAAATGTTTTCAAAGAGGACAGAAACAAAAAAAAATTTGTTTCAGTTTCCCCCTTTTTGATAAACTAATATGATTTGGTTTAGTCAGTCAGTTTCCAGGGAGTTTAATAAATTGTGCAAATAAGGCATGAAGTCTTAGGATGTAAAGGTGTAGGCAAAAGACAGGGAGAGGTCAGGCACATATTCCTATAGTTTTCAATCCTTTACCAAACAAAAGAAAACAAAACAAAAGCCTGTCACACTCATCAAAACTTATGATCAGTTTAGATTGTAAGTAGAAAGTGATCGGCTCTCTTAATGTTAATTCTTTCACTCCCTTTGGACCTATTTTGGTTATCTTTAACCCTTCCCGAGGAATAGCCAACTCCACCATTTTCTTTATGTGGTCTTGTCAATGCTCTCTCTTCACATGTTGGTTTCAGGGCTGCCAGGCTTCTTTCATGTATACCATTTTTTAAGAGAACAGTATATACATGAAACAGCAGTTTTACATTGGCCTTATCCAGAGGAATAGCACCATTTTTTTCTGGAAAGCGGTGACTTCTTTCAACAACCACATTTCCTGTCCTTGCAAATGGGCAAGTATGAGTAAGACTTAGTATCTGCCATCTCAAGCATTCTTTCATGTGACCCTTAGATGCAAGGAAACCAGGAGGTCAGGCACTTACACGGACTTTACACCTGGCTTTTCAAGTAGTTTTACACCTATGTCTTTTTTTTCAATTCACATCTCAAACGGACTACAATACATGGTACAGATAGACCAAGGAAAACAGCTAGTCCACCAGCATCAAAGTCAGACACATTTGTGAACACAATTTTTCTGGCAGGCATCCTAGTCCGGATTATAATGCTAATAAAAACAATAAAAGACAAAACAAACTACTAAACAGGTTATGCAGAGCCCACTGAAAGATTTGCACTACTGGGAGACTGTCTCTGTCTTTATCATCAATGCACTGCATCAAAAACCTGCCAATCTTCTCTAGTGTCAGGCCACCTCAAACAAGAGTTAACTTACAAAGAGGGCCAAGGTGTTTCCCTCAGGGAGTTGTGAGTTACTCTAAAAGACGATGCAGGTTTTCCAATGATAATGTAAGGAATACACAGACGAAAGAACCGAAGGTTTTCCTCTTCCATAGCCAATTTAATTTGTACATCACTGTTCCAAATGGGCAACAGTGTACATGTCTTTCCCCCCTTGGTAAATTTATTCCTATATATTTTATTCTTATGATGCTATTGTAAATGGCATTATTTTCTTAATTTATCTCTCTGATCATTTGCTGTTAGCAAACAGAAACAAATTTTCCTAGGCCAGATGGATGGTTTGTGTGATGGTTGATTTTACGTGTCAGTTTGGCTGGGCAATAGTACCCACATATTCAATCAAACATTATTATAGGTGTCCCATTGTTAAAAACAAAACAAAACAAAACCCACAGGCCCAAAATGGTGTCTTTAAGATTAAGTTCCCAAACCAGGACTTAATACCCAATTTAACTGCAGTTTCAACCACCCCTGGGTGGCTCAGTGGGTTAAGCCTCTGCCTTCAGCTCAGGTCATGATCCCAGGGTCCTGGGATCGAGTCCTCCATCACGCTCTCTGCTCAGCAGGGAGCCTGCTTCTACCTCTTTCTCTGCTTGCCTCTCTGCCTGCCTCTCTGCCTACTTGTGATCTCTCTCTGTCAAATAAATTTAAAAAAAGAAAAAGAAAAAGAGATGTGGCTTTAACTGGTCAGTTAGGAAATTTTTCTTTCCACCACTGCCAATGAGTGTTACATGGGTCCTCTCCACTCCCAAAAGAAATGTGAGATAATCTGTATAACAACACTCCTTGCATTTTCCCCTAGTAAACAGCCTCCTCTGAAACAATCCTTTTCTTTGTTACTAACTTTCTTGCACCCACTTACCATCTATAAATACCTTCCATTTTGTAGAACTCTTCTAAGTGCCTTTCTATATGCAGACAAGCTTCAGCTCCATTCATGAATCATTTAATAAATCCAATTCAGTCTTCAAATAACATGGTTGAATTTTGTCACTTACCACTGTAAAGATACTTTGTAGATGTGGTTAACATCTACAATTAGTTGACTTCAAGTAAAGGAAATTGTCATTGATAATACTGGTGGACCTCATATAATCAGTGCAGAACAAAGCTTAGGTTTCCCTGAGAAAGAAGACATTCTTCCTTAAGGGTGCAGCTTCAGCTCCTACCCCAGTTTCCAGACTATTTATCTACAGATTTCAAACTTGCCAGCTCCCATAATAGCTTGAGCCATTTCTTTGAAATAAATCTTGATTTCTATCCCTATATATCTATATATCCCACTGGCTCTGTTACTCTGGAGAACCTTGACTGAGAGAATTGGTAATAGAGTGATCATATAATCTATCATCCAAACTGGTATGCTTTTGAGAGTGAAACAGGTATTATTAATAATCATGCCAGGAAACTGGCATAAACCAGAACTTTGCCAGGTAAACCATGATAAAGGGTTCCCTTAGATAAAATAAATCTTATCCTCCCAGAGCTATCAAAATAATCCAATTGAGAAAAGAGTTGTTTCTGTTTTTGCTTTATTTTTAAGAAAATCTAGTTAGTTATCAAAAGTGGTTGGAACTACAGTAAAGAAACAAATCACTACATAATTTGTAGAGAAACCACCTATTGGCATTATAGAAAGCATTTTCTTCTCTTTTGACATTTTGTAAAGGTCAGAAGTTTGGAATCCTACAATCATTTTGCATTTGAAAAATGATGAATCAAAAGATAATTCTGAATCCCCCCCCCAAATTATGGCAAGCATTCAGACCTGATGCTCTTAATGCACTTAATGCAATTTTGCAATTACCAAGTTTAACTCGCCTCATCATAGCCCTATTCAAATCTGTTATTTTTGGACAAAGTAAGTTTTATATGACTACTAACTGGCTGAGAATCAGGGAAAAAAAAGTGACTTTGTGAAACTGAATGTTGTTAGTGCTTCTATTTAATCTGCATTTGTGTCAGTCTGTTAACTGTAAATAACTTGGTAGCTTGGATATATAGTCTATCATTTCCAATCAACGTGTATATCTATGTGCATTTTTTTTTTCTTTTTTGAAAACTAGCAATGTGACTGCAGAACCTTTTTTGGCTCTCAGATAATTTGACAAAGAACAAGTCACATTCATGGCTTGGCCCTCTCAACATCTAATACTTTGCTGTAGTGATGAAAACTCTGACTTGATAAGTTATTGCTAAAATCTTTGACAGTAATACTGAAAACTATATGAACATTAGACAACTCTAACTTCATGTGCAGCTTAATTAGAACCAATTCCAACATTCTGGAAAATATCAATACAGCTGACCATTTAGTGACGTCAAAAAGGGATACTGTAGACCTTGTCTTTACACTCGTTCCTCCTCTTATATGTTCTATATATACTATGGAGCTTCAATGATTAATCCAGAAAGAATAACTTCTTCTCATGAGAATTTCTGAAGGAAGCTTAAATACCAAAAAGGTAAAGAGAGGGAGAGGGAGAGACAGAAAGAATGAGAGCAAAAAAGAGTTGTAGAAGTTATCCAGAATATTAAGACTATATTTTATGAGTAAATTTCAATTCAAGAGACTTTAATTAAATACAAGTAATAGAAAGTGTTATGAAATATATTTTATAAAGTCTCTTCTGATAAAGGAATGATGGCATACTTAACTGATAGATCAGTTAATCTTAAAAGACACACAGACACAACTAGTGACATTTAAAAATTCTGTTATGTTTTATATACAGATGCACATACACACATATTTTCTTTTTCTTTCCTTTTCTTTATTTCTTCCTTCCTCCCTTCCTTCCATTTCCTTTTTTCTTTTCTTTTCTTTTCTTTATTCTTTCCTTTCCTTCATTCTTTCTTTCCCTCCCTCTCTCTCTTCCTTTTCTTCTTTATTTGTTTGAGAGAGAGAGACAGATGTGAACCAGAGGAGCAGAGGGAGATAGAATCCTTAAGAAGACTCCTAACTAAGTGTGGAGCATGATGCAGGGCTTGATTTCACCACCCACAGATCAAAACCCAAGCTAAAATCAAGAGTTAGGGGCACCTGGGTGGCTCAGTGGGTTAAGCCTCTGCCTTTGGCTCAGGTCATGATCCCAGGGTCCTGGAATCGAGCCCCACATCGGGCTCTCTGCTCAGCAGGGAGCCTGCTTCCTCCTCTCTCTCTGCCTGCCTCTCTGCCTACTTGTGATTTCTGTCTGTCGAATAAATAAATAAAAATCTTTAAAAAAGAATAATAAAATAAAATCAAGAGTTAGTCGCCTAACTGACTGAGCCAACCAGGCTTCCCCTGACACACATATTTTCTAACATATTCTCATATGGTCTCACTTGGAACTTTTATACCTAAGGAAACCAATTCCACATGTACTAACTGAGTCTAAGTAACACTGATAGAGGCTGAGGACATGCTATATTTAAAGCTGTGATATTTTCAGATTATTGATGAAATATCAAAATTTTAAGAAGATGCTCTGGTTGGTCAATAAAACTATCAACTGAATAAAAATTACATCTCAAGGTATCAAACACAGAAAACAAAAGGCAATGAAATTACAAGACAATAGCAGACAAACAGAATCTGAGGATAATTTGACATAAATCAAATTTGACAAGGACTATAATAATCTCATCACAGGAACATAAAAAGTTCACCGTCCTACTTAAAAATTCATAAATTAGGGGAAAAGAAAATAAACACAAGACTACATAACATTAAAAATGCAAAGGAATATGTATTAGAAATAAATATGTAATAAGAAAATATATACAAATCAGTGTTTTGAAAATTGTGTGAAATGGATAATTTTAAGATATAGTTCATTAAAACTGATTTAAAAAGAACATTTGAACATCAAGAGAATCAAAATTTGGGGGCACCTGGGTGGCTCAGTGGGTTAAGCTGTTGCCTTCGGTTCAGGTCATTATCCCAGCATCCTGGGATCAAGTCCCGCATCAGGCTCTCTGCTCAGCAGGGGGCCTGCTTCCCCCCCCCCTCTCTGCCTGCTTGTGATCTCTCTGTCAAATAAATAAATAAAATTAAAAAAAAAAGAAAATCAAAATTTGAAAATTATTATAGCAAAAAGGCCCGTCCAGTTGGCTTACTAGAGAATTCTTTCAAACTTTCAAGAAGAGGGGTGCCTGGGTGGCTCAGTCCATTAAGTGCCTGCCTTGGGCTCAGGTCATGATCCTGGAGTCCCAGGATTCATTCCCACATCAGGCTCCCTGCTCAGGTTATCTTTATTTCTAATACACATTCCTTTGCAGGAGGAGTAGCAGGTAGAAGGAGAAGCAAGCTTCTCACTGAGCAAGGGGCCTGATGTAGAACCTGATCCCAGGACTCTGGAATCATGACTGAGCTAAACACAGACACCTAATTGACTGAGACACATCCCTTTGCAGGAGGAGTAGCAGGTAGAAGGAGAAGCAAGCTTCCCACTGAGCAAGGGGCCTGATGTAGAACCTGATCCCAGGACTCTGGAATCATGACTGAGCTAAACACAGACACCTAATCAACTGAGCCACCCAGGTGTCCCTAAGGGGGGGAAAAAATCTTAAAAAAAAAAAATAATAACTTTCAGAAAGAAAAAAACAAAAAGACAAAATTTATGTTCTTTAAAACATTTTAGCAAACAGATATATGTGGACAGCATATCAGTTCATTTCATAAAGCTAGCATATTGCTAATATCAAATGTAATGACAATTAGAATTGATTCCTTCATCCTATCTCCTTCTCCCAGTTCTCACACAAAGCTACAGACTGATACTACATGGGAAACACACAAAGAGGAATTGGTTATAGTCACATAATTATGGAGAAGGAGAAAGGGATTTTTTAAAATAGGAACATAGAAACTATTTAAAATTTCTCTCTTTTTAAAAAAGATTTATTTAGGGGCACCTGGGTGGCTCAGTGGGTTAAAGCCTCTGCCTTCGGCTCAGGTCATGATCCTAGGGTCCTGGGATCGAGCCCCGCATCGGGCTCTCTGCTCCGAGGGGAGCCTGCTTCCTCATCTCTCTATCTGCCTGCCTCTCTGCCTACTTGTGATCTCTCTCTGTCAATAAATAAACAAAATCTTAAAAAAAAAAAAAAGAACTCTACAAAATCTATGTTGCTACCAATGAAACATTTTTTAAAAAAAGATTATTTATTTATTTATTTATTTTAGAGAAAGAAAGAAAGACAGCACACAAGCAGGAGGGGCAGGAAAGGGAGGGAGAGAGAGAATTTCAAGCAGACTTCACGCTGAGTGCAGAGCACTATATGGGCTTGATTTCACAACACTGATATCACAACCTGATCAGAAGCCAAGAGCTGGATGCTTAACCAACTGTGCCACCCAGGTTGACCTAAACCACAAATGAAAATTCCTTCAAATATTAGTTTCAATATTTGTTAGAATGCACTATTACTTAAAATGGGCAAACTTCTTCCACTGCCATGTCAATCCAGCACATTCACTCCTTGCCACATCATCACCTCTGTGGGTGAATCTCCATGACTTGAAAACCAGCAGAGTATTCAGCAGTGGTTCCAGTTACCAGATGCTCATTAAAATCACCTTTTGGAGCTTTCAGAAAATAGCTTTTTGTGCCTTGTGTCAACTACTCCATTGGAATCTCTAGAGGTAAAATGTAGATATCTTTTATAGTCCTCTAAAATAAAAGTATTTTCTTTTTTTAAAAAAGATTTTATTTGTTTGACAGAGAGACACAGTGAGAGAGAACACAGGCAGGGGGAGTGGGAGAAGTAGAAGCAGGCCTCTCGCAGAACAGGGAACTGGATGCAGGACTCGATCCCAGGACCCTGGGATCATGACCTGAGCCAAAGGCAGACACTTAAAAACTGAGCCACCCAGGTGCCCCTAAAATAAAAGTATTTTCATGAGAGTTGACCGAAGTTTTCTTTAGAATTTTTAGAGAAGTTAAAAAGGACATCTCTTCATTACAGTAATGAAAGCTACAGACATTTAGTTGAATTATACAAGGAAATTATATTACTACTTAAATTATATAAGCTACCAACATTTACTTAAATTATATGAGGAAATGCTTTCCCTTTTTCTGCATCCAAATAACCCTAATGCTTTGTTCTACCTTGTAACTATTTATTTTTATCTGAAATATATTAAAAATAACTTAAATATGTATTTATTTGTTGATGCCTTTGAAGAAATGTTGTAATAGACTGAAAGAGAAGGAACAAGGTCAATATACTGCATATATTCCACACATACCCCCAAATTCCTCTTAACCCATTTATCTCCTCAAAGTTTGTACAAGAGCTGACTTCAACTACCTCCTTTCTCTCTTTGTAATATTCTTATTTCATAAATTCTCAAAATCTTGTCAACCCAAGCTTTTTGCACTGCCCTTTTCCTACTGGTTCGGGTCTTTGTTAGATGAGTTACTGTCAGAGGTTCATTCAGACTCCCTTATTGCTTCTTAAGTATCAGAGGAGAACAGGAAAACCTCAAAACCTTAGGTTCTGGAAGTATGAGGAGTGAAAAGATATAGCTACTTTAACTCTATCACAATTATAAATGCCATTCTTAACAAAACTGATATTTTCAAAAGAGAGTAAGAACCTTATTGTAATGTAACACATTATTTTAAGATGCATTAATGATAACAGAATTGATGTGTTAACATTACATTATCTTAAAGAATGTGATATATATTTTTATATATATTATGTATGATATATAATTATATATTTTTTTAAATATTTTTTAAAATTTATTTATTTGAGAAAGAGAGAGAGTGAGACAGAACAAGAGAGCATGAGAAGTGGAGGGTCAGAGGGGGAAGCAGACTCCCCGCTCAGCATGGGGCAGGACTGATCCCAGGACTCCAGGACCATGACCTGAGCTGAAGGCAGTCGCTCAACCAATTGAGCCACCCAGGTGCCCTAATTATATATATTTTTATATATTTTATAAAATATGTTATATTTTAAAGAAATCATGAAAAAAATGACGAAAAACTGGGAAAATTATGGAAGATAAGTTTATAGTAGACTTTTAGAGACATTATGTATATTTCTATTTAGATGACCATACACATATTAATTTCATTCCTCATAGGAATGTTAAAAGTGCTTTGAACAGTCATGTTGTTGGGTTTATAACATTATTAGTTGCTGGAAGTGTTGGAAGACTAATTTCCTAAAAACAGAAACTGTATTTTTTTCCTTTTGTACTTATATTTACTCCCCAGAGCACCTAGTGCAGTGTGTACAGGTAAGCAGTCAATAAATGTTTGAGTGTATAGTACTAATATAGCATGTACTGAGAAAAGAGATAAAAGAGTATCAAACAATGACAGAAAGGATTATCAGGAGGAAGACAGCAATTGATTAGTAGTTGTCAGAAACCATTCAATATTGCTCCCACATCAACAAAAGAGGACAAACATAGACAAAGATCAATTTTCCTTTTTACCATGCATTTCTAAAGCAAACTCCACATCACTTTCCTCCTCTAATGTGGTAAATAAAGAAAGGCACTTTTGCCCTGTTCCTGCATGAGGCAAATTACCATCATTACCTATTCAGGTCCCCTCTATGCCTCTACAACCAAAGAGTGGCATTGTCATACACAATAGAAATTTGTGGAAAGACAAGTCAAGTGATACAATTGACTTCGATCTACATTAAAACATATTTTACCATGTAGGCCTCATAGAGCAATATATTGAACTTCCTCTTCCAATTTTCTCTTATTTACAAAGTACTATCTCTAAAACTACATCTAAAAAAAAGAAAGACTGTATATTCAAGAAGCTCAGTTAGCTTGGTGATTTCACAAACATCATCTGGCATAAGAAACAGCATTTGAACAATGTACATGGTTCTAGGAACAGGGATTATATTGAAGAAGAAAAGGAGAATAGGAAAGAGAAAAAAAGGAATTGGAGAGTTCACTTACATTAAAAAAAATACACACACACACACACACACACACACACATATCTCCCACTGATTTTTTTGTTTTGTTTTCATATATATCTTATATATGAAAATATATTTATATTTATATATATGAAAAATATATGTATGAAAAACAAAACAAAAAAGAAATGGATAACATTACCCTTCAAAACAACTTATCTTTCATTGGTCCTTGAGAAAAAAGTAGAATCTAGCACTGTGGCAGACATGCTCTCATAATTTTTCTCCAGTTAGACCACAGAGAGTTACCTCAAACAGTAACAAGTTAAAGCAGGTATTTATCTACACACTATTAAGCAAAACAGTTGAGCATTACATGATGAATTATATTCTGCTTAAGAGTGAGCAATAGAACATTCACTCACTTATTTAACAAACATTTTGACTGTCATGCAAAAACACATCTACAGCAAAAGGCAAAACAAATGGCATGTGAAATATCAAAGCAAAAGTCTCCTATAGAAAAAGGAGGACATGATTAAATCCACACAAATCAGGGGCACCTGGGTGGCTCAGGGAGTTAAGCCTCTGCCTTCGGCTCAGGTCAGGATCCCAGGGACCTGGGATCGAGGCGCCCCCCCTGCACCCCCGCACCGCTCTGCTCAGCAGGGAGCCTGCTTCCCCCTCTCTCTCTGCCTGCTGCTCTGCCTACCTGTGATCTCTCTTTGCTCTAATAAAAAATATTTTAAAATTTAAAAAAATAAAACCACATAAATCAGTGTAGGCTAAGAGAGACAATAACAGAGAGCAGGATAAGCCACCCCAAAACATGCCTCTTTGGCATAAGAATCATTTTCAGTTGGTTATTTTTTAAAAAGCCAGCAGGTGCAAGAGAAGCTCTGAAAACCAAATAAATGCTACCCCTCTATAAGAGACAATTATATTATTTATATGAGAAATCTCCATTTATAAGGGTGTCTCCCTCTCTGTACCAGGAAGAGGAGGACGACTAAAATTCCAGAAACTCTTCTCAGGAGAAAGCAAGGACTTACATTCAAAACAGGATTAAATTAAAAACATAGCAAACTCCCTTGCTTACTGTGCCTTGTCTGGTAACCTTCCATAACTGGCTTCCTCCACCACTCCCCATCCAACACTCAACATCTCTTTTTGCCATTAACTAAGAATATTATATAGGGTAATGCTTGGGCCATTTCAGGGAGTTACACAGTTTTCCTGCATCTCTCCCATGTACACAGGAGGTACACATGTTTTTAAACTTCTTTGGTTTTTTTTTTTCCCCCCAATTAATCTTTCATTATAGGGAGGTCTCAGTCAAGAACCTAGAAGGGTAGAAGGACAATTATTTTTCCTCCCCACTAAAAGCATGTCTCCACTGACCTTCCAGAAGGCAGAGGGATTTGACAGGCGGTCACATGAAGCTAAGAGGGAAAGAAGGACAAAAGTGAGCAGAGGCTCCTAGACTAAGAAAACTAAGCAGAGAAAGTTGTCAGTTGTGACTGGACTGCGGAGCCAGCTCAGAGTTGTTTTTTTGTTTTGTTTTGTTTTTTTAATAAAGATTTTTATTTATTTATTTGTCAGAGACAGAGGGAGAGAGAGCGAGTGAGCACAGGCAGACAGAGAGGCAGGCAGAGACAGAGGGAGAAGCAGGCTCCGGGCCGAGCAAGGAGCCCAATGCGGGGGATCATGACCCGAGCCGAAGGCAGCTGCTTAACCAAGTGAGCCACCCAGGCGTCCCCAGCTCAGAGTTTTGGCACTTGTCACCAGAGGTAGTGAATAGAGGCAGGAAGATCCTAGACACGGATATATTAAAGGTTAGATGATTTTAGTCTTTCAAAAGCCATTGGATAATCCTCTCTGAGCAAACCTAGTTCAACACAAAGAGGCTCAATTAAAGAGCTGTAAATTAAGATACACTAAGGAAACTATTTAGACAACAATTTAAATCCACATGGGATGGATTTTATTAATTCATCCAAAACATAGGTATTAAATCATTGTCATGTGCCAGGGATTATGCTAACCAAATCAAAGGTATAGAAGGGTAAAAGACTACCCAGTCAAGCAGTAAAAACAGGATGAAGCATCATAATGAATACAGAGAAGTGTCCCAAGATAAATCTCATGCTTCGTAGACCTGGGTCAGTTTCCTTTACAGGTGCAGCCCAATGGTGTAGGTCCCAAAAGCCTAATGACTAAGGTAAGGTCTAACTGAGGAGAGGGGAGGGGAGAAGAGAGAAGAAAGAAATGAAAGAGAAAGTTAACAACATGTAATTTCTTCTTATTCCCTTTAGCCTAGTGACAGAAAAGCTTTAAATTAAAGGCTCTGGAGGAGGATTACTGATTTAAAGTATACTGACATTACATGCCTTTTCAATTTCTTAGTATTCCTTCATAAGTACAAGTTAGCACTCATCATTACAAGTTTCCAGCAGTACATAGGTAACTCAAGAACTCTGCCCTTTTTGTCCCAGTAACCTCTGCAACCCGACCTAACATGGATGAATTAAATACAGGCCCCAAGAAGAAAGGAATATTTTAAAGAAAAAGTCCTTAGTCTGAAGTCTTTGTGTTTAAACTTAACAGTTTTCTTGACCACAGGGGTTATTGTAAGAGAAATACAGAGTTACATGTTGAAAGTGCAAACTTTAAAAAGTTTTAAATTGCAAGTAGAAGGCAATGGTGATAGAGAGGCTCAGGAAGGTACAAGATGACAGTAGTTGCTGTTGTTATTATTCTGTCCTCTTCCTTCTCTTCCCTTTTACTGAACTTATCTATCCTTTCATCTCTAATATTTTACATTTTTAATACTAGTTTTACATAAACTACATACATAATAGTTTTACATTTTTTTACACCCTCTCCTAATTCTCACTTGCAATTGGACATAACCCTAGCCAAATAATATCTGGGAATTATAAATGTGTATGTGTATTTGCATATACACAAACATACACACACATGTGCACATGCACATGCACACACATATGACCAGGTCCCATGCCTTCAAACTACTGGGATTTTACAATTGGTTTTCTTATCCAGTTCTATAACACCTGTGTCTATACCAGGAATTCTTCATTATCTCACTCCTCTACCTTTTTGATCTGCCTGCTTGCACTGAGACCATGGACTCTATAAATTCTATTCTTCCTGACTGGGGTATATTCCTATTGAGAATTTATAGATTCTATATTCAATCAAAACACATTCTGTACCTAGCTGTGCCATTTATTATCTGGGAAAGTATCTAAAGCTCTAAGCCTCCATTTTCCATACCTAGAAGCTAACAACAGTAGTACTTACCTCTTAGATTTGTTACTAAAAATTAATTGAGATAATGTGTAAAATGTAGTGATGAGTACATAGTTCCCATCAAATGTCAGTTATTTTTATCATCATCACTTAAATCATTAACAGTGAAAAATTGAGAAAATCCAAATTTAACAAGCAAAGCTAGCTTCCATCAAATTCTTCTTACTCTTTATCTCTCCGGTTTGAGATTCTTTTTTTTTTTTTTTCCATTCTTTTGCCCATTCACATAAAATTTGTTCTATGAGTCTGTGGTTCCCAAACTGTGTGCCAAGGTGTCACAGGGGCTCTCTGAGATACCTAAATTTTTCAAAAGAAGTAGAAACTACCAGCTCATGATCATACAATAACCTTTCAAGGGCACCATATCTTTTTCAAAGCTCATTTTACCAGTCATTCTCTTAAAAGGCAAGTACAGTGAGAAAATTCATGTGCATGAAGTCTCCAACCTGAATCCAAGTTCTGAGAGTTGTGCATTGCCCACAGATGCACACACTCCATCAGCAAATAATTTTGGTTATTTAAGAAAACAATAGCAATATTTTCTTCTTTCAATTTATGTATATTAATTTTTCAAGCCATTGCCTAAGTTGTTAAGACATATAAATGTATTAAGATGCTCGGAACTAATAGACAGAACTCAGGTGTTTGTTTTGTTTTGTTTATTGACCTAGGGGTTCTAGGAAAAAGATACTATGGGTATCATGACCCAAGAAAACTTGGGATACCTTTGGAAGTGATTCTCAATCCTGGTTGCTTATTAATATCACATGGAGTAATTACATGCACATTTAACCTCACCAGGGGATCCTGCTATACCTGGTGACTGAGAACTACCATCATAAACAGTATACTTACTAAATGACAAAACCAGAGAAAAGAAGAACTTCCAGAAATGAGTCCTAATTTCAAGTCAAGCCTATCAAGATTATATTTTCATATGCTCTTAAAATGGACTTTTCACCATTGCAGAGTATTATGTTAAAACACACTTAAAGAAAAGGTATGTCCTTTAAAACAGAAATTCTTAAAGTTTGACAATCTTTCTCCAGAGGAATGTATTAATATGCTAATTTCAAAGGTCCTTTCTCAGAGATTCCAAGCCAGCTGGTATTAGGAAAACACACCAGAAAATCTGGACTAGAAAAACACAATACAGGGAAACAACCAACAAGAACTCCTCCCCCTGCCAAGAACTTGAAAAAAGTACTTCTGTAAAATAAACCACAAAATCAGAGTATAATTGAAAAGAATGAAAATATATAAAAATTCATTTCAAATTTCAAAAGATTAAGATATTATTATAATCTGATATATTTAAAGAAAATATCTCCCAGAAGAATAATAATTTTTCAATAGTGAATGCTTATAAAGTACTATCTGGGAGGCCTGCAGAGCATTAGTGTGACAGAGCCTGCTGATGCTGGTTTGTGAGAGATTGGGTTGTGTACATCTCTTCCCATCTGTGTTCAGTGACACTGGTAGCTTGAACTTGGCCATGGTGATAATATATACACCACAGACATTAGCAAACACTCAAATTTAGATGGTTTTTCCTTTAAAGCTGATTTGTTAAACATTTATGAGCACACTAGATACTAAGAAAATCCACCAAATATGATGAAGTAAAGAAATATTCCCAACAGGCAGGATAGAAAAATTCCATCTACCTAACACATCTATTCTTATTGCGGACACAAATAAAAATTTACATATAAAAGTGTAAAAATCTTCAATATTCATACCCTAAAAGAATTCTTCTTCCTCTGTTTTCAAACTCTGATAATTCAACTTCACTAAAGGAGAGTTACACTGGGCCACCTGATATCTGTTCTATCTGAATGGCAATATTCCTCAGTGTAAATAAGTAAGCTTCTATTCTAATTTATTCTAATTTAATAATCATTATTATTTTGTTTTTGTAATTTTTTATTTTTTTTTCAGTGTTCCAAGATTCATTGTTTATGCACCATACCCAGTGCTCCATGCAATACGTGCCCTCCTTAATACCCACAACCAGGCTCACCCATTAATTTGTTTTTTATTTTTTATTATTTGTTAAGATATTATGTATTTATTTGTCAGACAGAGAGCGAGAGAATGTGCACAAGTTGGGGGGAGGCAGGCAGAGGGAGAAGTGGGCTCCCCACTGAGCAAGGACCTGCCCTGATACAGGACTCGATCCAAGGACCCTGGGATCATGACCTGAGCAGAAGGCAGACACTTAACCAAGTAAGCCACCCAGGTGTCCCCGTTATTATTAATTTAAATCCAAGAAATCCTGCGTACTGATAATATTAAGTTTCTACAGAGTGACTCAGTGGTTGAGACTGTCATATAATGGTAGCTTATAACCTGTAGGCCTTCTCTGAAGACACACAGCCTCAGTGTAACCTCCTTCAGAAGCCATCCACCTAGGATGATTAGAGACAACAGTATTTCCTCAAACTAGAAGAATTGTACCAGACCAACTTTATAAAAAGTTGCTAGAACTTCATAATGCCATATTTTTTTCTTTTACCATATAATATTCACATCAGTTAATATTTAAAAGTCATCTCCTCTTTTTGTTTTTTAATTTTTTTTTTTTTTTGAAAGAGAAGGCAAGAGAGAGAGCACAAGAGGAAGGGAAGGGGCAGAGGAAGAGGGAAAAGCAGGACTCCCCACTGAGAAGAGAGCCTGAAGCAGGGTTTGATGTGGGGTCCAATCCCAGGACCCCAAGAGATCAAGACTTGAGCCAAAGGCAGATGCTTAACTTACTGAGCCACCCAGGCACCCCAGTCATCTCTTCTCTTTATGGCTATTCCTGAGGTACTTGCCAGCAAAGGGACAAAGGTATAGGATTTCAAACCACTCTACCCGCTGTCAGGAGAAACAGAGCAGAAAGCCAAATCCATACAAACTCAAATCTTCAAAGTGCCAGAACCTTATTGATTCATTCCTTTTAAATCTAGATATTTGACTTTACAAGATCAGCCCTAGAAATATCTTATATATAAAATATTTATCCTAAAGGGGCAGAACAACATCATTTGTCTATTTATTATTTCATCCTAGGGGTTCTACTGATTTGTTGAAATTTGAAGCTAAATTCCCTTGATGACTATCAGATTAATCATGTTCATTAGAAAAGATTACTACTAAAGATTTTTTTTTAGAAGAAAACTCATTATAAATTGAAGCCTCATAATAATGTATGATTATGTTTCCAAAGATGACCTCTGGCGTGTATCTATAGATCCATACGGATGGTTTCTCAGGTCTAATGATTTACTGTCATTGAGAAAAATGAAAAAATAATCTTATAAAATTATAATTACTTACTACTTCTTAATCTAGATAGGTTTTTAATGATAGTGCCTTATGAAGCTATATTCTTCTGATTCTAATACACTGTTTTCAAGACAACCTACTTCAATAGCAAATGAACAAAAATGATTAGTGAGAATAGGAAAGATACATAGAGCGTCTAAATAAATGGAGCATTTTCCTGAAAACTATTAAATTGATGAATTCGATTAAAATGTCACTACCATTAAACTCTGTTTAATAAATGTCAAATAAATACTTCAGCAGTGTTCTACAGTCTTCATGACTGTTACTGTATCTGTCAGGGAAGGCATTACCAATTGTTTTTACATTTTATGTGTTCTACCTAATACAAAGATTTACTTTCCCTGTGAGATTGTAATTTTCACCTTTGCTGATGAAACAAAATTCTGAACACTACTGGGCTTGAGTGGGAAAACTTTGAAACCAGGTTAAAAATTTTCCCTTACTTCATGCCAAAATCTGTAATATTAGGGTCTTTTGTAGATCCTTTCAAGACATAGGCACACACAAACATATCCTAGGGTATTTTTACAGCACTCTAGAAAAAGGATATATGTGTTCAATATCTCAAATCTCCACAATATTCAGTCCATGTAGCAACATTTGATTCTCAGAGCTTCAAGCAAATAGAGATGATTCTGCTCACTGGGCCAGAGCTAAAGCCTCAGAGAGGCTTTTCAGTAGTGAAGGAATAGGTATAGGAAGAGGGCCATCTGCGTTAAAGGCTAATGGAATGTCTGTTTCAGTAGAAATAGCTGACAGGTTGTTGTCTGAACTGCAGAATGTAAAGATGAGTAGATCTGTGTTACTTAGAGGATAGGATATCAGCTTGCATCCAGAGTTACATCTCAGAGATGGGTGTGAAAATCTCCCACTATAATTATGTATTTGTCTAATCTTCCCTTAGTTCTGCCAGATTTTCCTTCATATATTTTGTTCCACTGTGAGTTGTCTGCACATGTTTGATTTTTATTTCTTCCTCATCATTTAACTCTCGTCTTTATGAAATTTTCCACCTTATCTATATAATATTTATTGTCCTGAGACCTACTATTTCTTATATTTTCATATCTCTATGAAATTTCTTAAAGAGATTGTCCTGAGACCTACTATTTCTTACATTTTCATATCTCTTTTAAATTTCTTATTTTATCAGAATACTTTCTTCCAATTTTTACATTCAATCTGCTTCTATATTTCTATCCAAAGTACATCTCAGATTGATAGCATATTCATGCCCCTCCCTACCAATGTTATATTTCTCCCTTTTAACTGGAAATTTTTATTACCTTGCTGTTTGATTTCCATATCTATTTTTATTTACTTTTATACCTTTCTTTTGTTCTTCTGTTCTTATTTTCCTCAGGTCAAATATTTTTTTCATATTCTATTTCATTCCCCTTTGCCTTTTTAGGTACATTTTTTTATGTTCTTTGAGTACTTGTTTTAGAGATTATAATATACATTCTTACAATGTCACAGTCCATACACAATTTATATTCTAATATTTGAGGTAAATGGTAATAAGCAATTTATGAAAGTATAACTTCATTAAACCTCTCATTGTTTTTATTGTCAATTATTTTATTTCTCTGTTATAAACCACAACAGGATTGTTTTTAGATTTTTTTTAAAGATTTTATTTATTTATTTGACAGAGAGAGAAATCACAAGTAGGCAGAGAGGCAGACAGAGAGAGAGGAGGAAGCAGGCTTCCCGCTGAGCAGAGAGCCCAATGAGGGGCTCAATCCCAAGACCCTGAGATCATGACCCGAGCCGGAGGCAGAGTTAACCCACTGAGCCACCCAGATGCCCCCACAGAAGGATTTTATTTGCCAGTTCCTTATTAAATAAATTAAGGTAGGAAATACAATGTAGCCTCTTATATTTACCTATGTATTTACCATTTCCAATGCTCTTCATTCATTTATAAAACTTCATTTTTCTTCTTGGTATTAATTTTCTTTATCCTAAAGAACTTTAGGATACATTGAAAATTAGGATTGAACTTTAGGATACAGTGAACATTTCTTTCACTGCTGGTCTGACAGAAATTCTCTCAGCTCTCATTTATCTCTGTCGTTTATTTTATTTATTTTTTTTTTTTAGTACAATCTGAGGGTTTTGAAGGGACGGGGGGTGGGAGGTTGGGGTACCAGGTGGTGGGTATTATAGAGTGCACGGATTGCATGGAGCACGGGGTGTGGTGCAAAAATAATGAATACTGTTATGCTGGAAATAAAAAAACAAAAAACAAAAAACAAAATCATTTCTGAAGAAACTAGATGACCAGGTTTTCTTTTTTGTTCTTTCATTTTAAAGTTGTTATTCAATCATTCCCCTGAATCCACTGTTTCTGATGAGATATTAGCCGCTCTTAATAGTTAGTTATTTCCCTGTAGATAATGCATCTTTTTTCTCTGGTGGCTTTTAAGATTTGTTTGGTTTTGCTTTGTTTTTGCTTTTCAGCATCCTGTGTATTTGTTTGTTTGTTTTTTCTTATCTCCTTGAGGCTTCAGGTTGCATCTTGCACATTTGAGGCTGCCTTGGCTCCTTTGGCCAACCTTATAGTCTTTAAGCTTGAGCAAGCACCCTTAGCCCATGTGATTGATTAATTAATTTTTGTTTGTTTGTTTATTTGTTTTGTATATCTATGGATCATGCATTCTTTCCTAGAAATAACAGAGCACTTCCGCAGGTCATATAACTGAAACCAGACCCTCTTATGCAACCCCCAGGGCCCTAAGGAACCAGACCCTCTTGTACTACTTCTGAGCACTGAGATAATGTCTGTAGTTGGAAATATCAACTCTGCACATAATCAAGAAATGTTAGGACTATTGTACATCCTTTACTGACTGACTGTCCTAAACTCCTTCAAAAATCCCTGCTAGGCAGAAAGCTTGGAGTTGGCCTTTGGTTTCTTTGTTTGTTTGTTTTGTTTTGTTTTAAAGGTTTTATTAATTTGACCAAGATCACAAATAGGCAGAGAGGCAGGCAGAGAGAGATGAAGTGAAGCAGGCTCCCTGCTGAACAGAGAACCTGATGCGGGGCTCGATCCCAGGATCCTGGAATCATGACCTGAGCCAAAGGCAGAGGCTTTAACCTACTGTGCCAACCAGGTGCCCCATGGAGTTGGCCTTTGAATAAGAGTTTGTTCTCCCCAGGTGGCTGACTTCCTGAATAAAGTTCAAGTTCCTTTCCAATCAAATTCATCTCTTGAGTATGGACTTTTCCAGGGGCAGGTAGCAGAACTTGGGTTTTGGTAACACACTGATCTTTTTCACAAAATGTGGGAAATATTGACCTATTGTTTATTCAAACAATTTCTCCTTTTCTGTTCCATTCTCTTTCTTCTTTTCACGATGCTATTAGTAGGTGTATTAGATCACTTACTATTATTCCACAGGTAACTGAAACTGATCAGGTTTTTCCCAATCTTTTCTGTTTTTTAGATTGAATAATTTTATTGTATTTTATGTACCTTTATTTCTATAATGTCCAATCTGCCATAAGTATACTCAATGATGTTTTTATTTTGAATACTGAACTTTTTTCATTCTAAGATTCCTATTTGTATCTTTTTTAATAGGCTTTATCTTTTCTGTCAAGATTTCTATCTACTTATTCATCATAACCAACTTTATGTTGAATCGTTGAACATGTTTGCATAGCTATTTTAAGATCTTATTTATTAACTCCAACATCTGGGACATCTTGTCATCTGTGTTTATTAACTGCCGGTCTTTAAAATTTATGATCTCGCTTCTAATCTTGACTATAAAATTTTTATTGTATGCTGGACTTCAGAATGATATGTTATTTGGGGCCTGGATTATTTGAACTTCGTTTTATGAATTTTGACTTTTGTTCTTATAAGCAGCTAAAGTATTAGAGAATCCTCTTGATCCTGTCTAGCTTTATTTATTTTCTCATAGTATTAGTCTATGTTGGTTTAAATCTCAGTCTTACATATGATTTAGGAATTGTGCCTTATCTCTATGACATGGTTTTTCTGGGGTCTCTGCTAAATGTCTAAGGTTATTACAAAGCCCATGTATTATGATTAGGTCAAAACTCCAAGACCTTTTAGTCACACAGCCACTGCCCTTCAGTGCTCAGTCTTCAATCACCTGCTCTGTAATATATCACAGAGTATTGCCCAGTACTTATATAGCCCAGCCCTACAAGTATGGAATCTACAAGTACGCTAACATTAACTAATGAACCCTCCCTACAGAGCACCATCTTTTCCAATATCCTGTACTGCAGATTCTAGTCATTTAGGCAGCCTCAGCTCTGAACCCTACCTCCTCCCCATCCTGAAGCCTTGTTTGTGCTCCATCTCTCTGCACCATGGACTGCAAATTGCTCCCCCAAACAAGCTGCAGGGAATGGGACTCTCACCTCATGTATTTCCTTCACTCAAGAATCATAGTTTTAATTGCTTATTTCATCCAGTCACTTTATTGTTTAAGGAGGAAGAAAACTCCATTGACTGCTACTTGTTACTTCATGGCTGCAATTTAAACTTAAAGCCAAGTAACACTGAATTCAAAATACACACATTACTCGACTCTTGAAGAATGAAGTAGAGTAAAAGAATCGTCTTTAAAGCCTGACTTCAAATTGTAAAAATAAATAAAAATAAAAAAATACATATGAAAATAAAGAATACATCAATTAGATGGTACAGATGTTGATTTAGTAGAAGTCATGAAATTTAAAAAACTAATAAGAAATTGTACATAATGGACGTTTGACATTATTGTCTTTTGTATGTTGTTTCTAACCTTGGTTAAGTAAAATTTAAAATCTATTTTAGTGACACTGTAGTGGAAAGTAAATTACCAACCAAAAGAATTAAGGACACAGAGTAGGAGACATATACTAGAAAGAAATCAGATAATCGCCTTACCAAGCACTAAAAATGATAGGATTTTTTCCCCAAGTCATCATTGTAGAATTTGAAAAGAACCTGTGATATGGTAAATAAGGCACACTCCTGTTGGTGAACTGGTCAGGAAACATTAAAACGAAAGGGAAAGACTAGACAATAGAGAAAGAATTTTGATAGAATAGCATGTTTGAATAAAGACAAGAGTTTAGATTCTTAGAAAATGATTATTTATCACAGATATGTAATTATATATGCATTACCAAAATATGTGAAGAGATTATATCCAATATGATTAGCTCTTGCCAGTGTTCAATGAGGACTATTTACATATCTTTTTTAAAAAGTTATCTTCAAAGATAGGCTAATAAAATACTGTACATTATATTGAATGACACAGGGTAAATGATGTAAACGGTCAAGAGGAATCAAGTCACAGCTTTCTGAATACCATCAATCTGACCAGAGTTATAATGTATATTTACTCAAATAGGTACCAAAAAAAAAAAAAAAAGCAATAAAGTACATATCCATAGAATGAGACACAAAAGGAAACACAATGGTATTGAAAACATACAAGTGGATATGAATCCTACAATAAAACTTTAGTTTACATTTTAATGGAAGAAAAAATTTCAAACATCATTTTGTCACAGGATTTTCTCCTTTGGGTGCCTGCAGTTCTTGGTCACCCCACTTCCAAGAATGAAGTAAAAACAAGGTTTACTGAGTGATAGCCAAGTGATAGAACAAAGCTCCCAGGGAGGGAGGGGACCTGAGAGGGTTTCCAAGTCTAGGGGTTTTTATGGGCTTGTTAGAGGGCTGTTTCAATCTGATTAACCATCCCTGTACTGTCATTCAATTAGGTTTTTGTTATCTATCAATCATATGGGAAAGAATAAAGGACTCCTTCCATGGTGGTGTTAAATCCTTTTAAGGGTGGTTTTCTCTTAGGCTGGGGGCCCCTTGTCCCTGCCTGCCTTCAAACCATCCTTCACCAAATTGAATAGTCAAATAAATAAAATGGAAGGGGGAAGTAAGTTAAGACTGTAATTTCTTGTGCCATCTTCTTATACTTTATTCATATTGATAAGATTTATGGTTCTGTTGAGACATTATTCTCCACCCGAGAAACCGGAAGAAATTTTTTATGACAATTTAAGTATCTGACCCATAAAAAGGAAGGTAAACTAGATCAATAATAGTAAATAATTATCTTCTTGATTTTTTAATACGCATTTCAACTGAAATCAACAAAAATAATCATTGTCAAAAGGAAATGAATGCATGTTGACAGACTTGCATAAAAGTATTTGTTAAAGGTTTAACACCATGTTTTGTTTTCACATGGAAATGGATTCCACCATAAAGATACTTGGGGTGGGGGGGGAGTAAATGTTAAATCCCAAAAGCAAAAAAGAAAAAAAAGAAAATCAGGAAAATACTGCATGTGTAAGCACACTACTGGGGGTTACTTTAGCATGAAGATTATCAATCAAAACCCAGCAGATTTATGTAAAGTTCTTGGCCTCCCCCATAATGGCCTAAAAGAATTTAGATAGAGGATAGCTCCAGGAAGAGAGCTATCACTATAGATAACAACATTAAGATAAGAACTAGATATGGTAAGCAGCAAGGAATCCAGCAAGGTCATTTTGATCAAAGTCCTCTCTGTCCCATTGTTTCTGAATGGCCCAGCAAACATTTGTTTACCAAACGTTTATTCTTTTTCATTTTCCTGAAAATTTCATTCTGTTTCTCTGAAGTCCCATTCCCTGATCCCCTTTTGTTTAGTTCAGGATGACATATATACCTTATTTTGCTTCCCTGTCTGTGTGGATTCACCATATATATGCTATTAAATTTGATTTCCTCCTATTAACCAGTCTCTGATCAATTTGATTCTTTGTCTGGCTAGAAGGGCCTTGAAAGGGACAGAAATTCTTGCTCCCTGACAATACAAATACACAAAAGTAGTTCAAAACAGATAAAAAGGAATTTGGTGTACTTAAAATAGTAATGTTAAAGTTAAACAGAAGTGTAAAGACTACAGGAAATAGAATACTAAAAAAAAAAAAAAAAAAAGATTATGCACCATTTTTTTTTTAAAGATTTTATTTGTTTATTTGACAGACAGAGATCACAAGTAGACAGAGAGGCAGGCAGAGAGAGAGAGAAGCAGGCTCCCTGCTGAGCAGAGAGCCCAATGTGGGACTCGATCCCAGGACCCTGAGATCATGACCTGAGCTGAAGGCAGTGGCTTAACCCACTGAGCCACCCAGGTGCCCTATGTACCATTTTTAAAATGAGCTATTGTTAAGGCCAATATAAAATTCAACATCATGAGCAAGAACAACTTGAGAAAGAAAGATGACAGAAGAAAAACAGAAAACTTTAATTCTTGAATATGCCTATACAAAAGATAAATAAATCCAGTTATTAGGGAAGTTAAACTGAGAGTAAGATATTTATCAAAGATAGAGAGAGAAAAAGAATCTCTGTCCTGAATGTTTAGGGTTCAGCAATAATACAGAAGCCTATAGATTAGTAATCAAGAGAATACATCCTTCAAGAAACAAAAAATTCAACCAACTAAATTTGAAGGTCTAATTGGCTCTATTTAATGAGTCCTCCAACATCCCATCTAGTAAGTAGAGGGGAGCTCCAAAGAGTTGTACAAAGAGGAAGGTTTTTATAGCAAGGGGGATAGAGCAGGAAAATTATTATATTTCAGGCAAGGTTTCTTTCCCTTAGAGGGAAAGAACAGGGTGTCTTATTATGTAGATTAACTCATCTTTCTGTGGGGGATAGAGAGGGCTCCACAGACTCAAACTCTTTGGTGCTAATCAGAAAATTCTTAACTGATAGGTTAAGACCACTTTTCTGGGAGAAACTGAAACTATATTTTTACATTAGGTATTAAGCCACAATTTGGGGATTTGGCCTAAATGATGCCATTTTGGGCCTTTCCTTTTTAACCACTGAGATGGGTAAATACAGGATTAAAAATAAGTTCAATGGGAGAAAAGTAAGTGGGATGCAAACTTGAGTACCGCATATTTAAGAAATTTGTATAAAATTATTATTGTAACTTTAGTAGCAGTATCACTCTAAATACAAAAATGAATGCACTTGCCTTCAGATAGCCAACTTAAGAAAACTGCCTAAAATTTTATAGTTTTTATAGTTCCACTCTACAGCAATTGAGTTTTCATAGACTAATGACTTAATAGCTACTTGCCTCAAACTGTCAAGAGATTTTTTTTTCTTTATGTTGTGTAATTATGTTATAGTTACTATTGCCACAGTTCAAATTTCATAACATACAGCACTATAGAAGACTGAAGATTTCATTTGATTCAAGGCCATTCTGCTCACTGGTACAAGTTGAGAGCAATTCTCTCAGATGACATTTAAGAATATATAATTATAAATCCAAGCTTTAAAAATATTAAATTATATATTATTAATAGCATTAATAATTAACTCTAACAGAAAGGATTGTTTATTCCATTGTCTTTTTTAATAATGTGATATATTAAGGATGCTACATATAGTACCTAGTGAATAATTCTAATGGGAATTTAAAAATATTAGCTTTTAAATGGAGAACAGATTTCTAGCCAGGCTTCTAGACGACTCAATGTATAACAATGTTAATTTTATGAAATTTCCATCCAGATTTTTAAATGAAAGTAGTTCTTCAAACAACTTGTCAAACTTAACTATGTCATATGAAAAACTCACAAATACCCAGGACAATTCTGAAGAAGAAGAACCAGTGATGGTTCTACTTTACCATTTCTCAAGTTATTTCATGAGTATAAAACAAAAAATTTCAGATCACCAAACACTGGAATAATTTTTTCTCCAACAGACCTGCACTGCAACATAAGTTTTAGGCTTACATAAAATGGTTTGAGATAAAAGTCTCTAAAGAAAGGAACAGAGAGTTTAAGAAAGGGGAGATCCAGAAGAATGTTTCACAGAAATAAATATATATTTATATCTATTAATATTATTTTAATGGTAAGTATTTAAAATTCCTTGAAAGACAATTGATCCCTGTTCAAAACAATCATGAGGTAACACTGTGTGATGGCCGCTCATCGGTCTGGGTTTGTGGTGATTGTAATGAGCACTATACAAATCTAGCATAAGGGAAAAATAGACCATTTTCTTTAAGATAGTGAGATAGACATATTATAAAATGTGTTTAATTAAGAAAATATGGTATCTGTTTATATTTGATTAATATGCTAACAGAAAATTGCAAAATGTCCAGAAACACAATCAACTATCTATGAGAAGCTGAAATTCAAAACAAAACAGAGTAGTATCACAAATCACTGGGGGAAATTTTGATTGCAATATATGGTTTGGATATAAATGTTTATCCATGTAGGAAAAAGATTATTAGACCATATACCATCCCAAATAAAGTAAAAGCTTAAATTTGAAAATCAAATCACTAAAGTATTTAGAAGAAAATACAGTAAAGTTAATGTTCTAAATTCCTTAGCATGACACAAAAGCCACATCTTATGAAGTAAAAGTTCAATTTGGCTTCAGTAAAATTTTAAATTTCCCATTTAAAAATAGTGCTATAAACCAAAAATGCATGCCACAGATAAGAAGACTATATTCGTAATGTATATAACCACAGAGTGATAGCCATAATATATTAAGGATTATTACTAATCAAGAAAAGAAAATCAATAAAATAGAAAAATGGGCAAAGTTAAAACAAAAAAATCACAGAACTTAAATGGAAAATGCACATTTAAAACTTACTAGTTATCAGGAAAATGTAAATTAAACAATTATGATACCATTTAATAGTTATCAGATAGGCTAAAGTTAAAAATCCAATAGTGCCAAGTTTCAGCATGCTGTAGAGCAACAATAAATCTCATACATGCTCAAGGAAGGATTACTCTTTAGGAGCAAGGAATTTAAAGAGCAATTTGGAAAGACCTCATTAAGATGAATGTGTACATTCCTTACACCCCATGATTCCTACTCCTCAGTAAATATTCTTCTATACTCTTGGTTGTAAAGAAAAATTTGCCCATATGCATAATTAGTCATAATAGAAGCATCTTAATTGTTACACCATCTAAAATAAGGAAACATCTGACATTTTTATAAATAAGAAAATCAGTAAAAGTATCAGCATTCAAAAATTAATATATATGTCTTTATTGGAGAAGTGTCTGTCCATATCTTCTGCCCATTTTTTGATATGATTGTCTGTTTTGTGTGTGTTGAGTTTGAGGAGTTCATTATAGATCCTGGATATCGACCTTTTGTCTGTACTGTCATTTGCAAATATCTTCTCTCATTCCGTGGGTTGCCTTTTTGTTTTCTTGACTGTTTCCTTTGCTGTGCAGAAGCTTTTGATTTTGATGAAGTCTCAAAAGTTTATCTTCGCTTTTGTTTCCTTTGCCTTTGGAGACATATCTTGAAAGAAGTTGCTGTGGCTGATATCGAAGAGATTACTGCCTATGTTCTCCTCTAGGATTCTGATGGATTCCTGTCTCACATTGAGGTCTTTTATCCATTTTGAGTTTATCTTTGTGTACGGTGTAAGAGAATGGTCGAGTTTCATTCTTCTACAAATGGCTATCAGACACATGAAAAAATGTTCATCATCACTAGCCATCAGGGAGATTCAAATTAAAACTACATTGAGATATCACCTTACACCAGTTAGAATGGCCAAAATTAGCAAGACAGGAAACAACATGTGTTGGAGAGGATGTGGAGAAAGGGGAACCCTCTTCCACTGTTGGTGGGAATGCAAATTGGTGCAGCCTCTTTGGAGAACAGTGTGGAGATTCCTCAAGAAATTAAAAATAGAACTTCCCTATGACCCTGCCATTGCACTCCTGGGTATTTACCACAAAGATACAGATGTAGTGAAAAGAAGGGCCATCTGTACCCCAATGTTTATAGCAGCAATGGCCACGGTCGCCAAACTGTGGAAAGAACCAAGATGCCCTTCAACGGATGAATGGATAAGGAAGATGTGGTCCATATACCCTATGGAGTATTATGCCTCCATCAGAAAGGATGAATACCCAACTTTTGTAGCAACATGGACAGGACTGGAAGAGATAATGCTGAGTGAAATAAGTCAAGCAGAGAGTCAATTATCATATGGTTTCACTTATTTGTGGAGCATAACAAAAAGCATGGAGGACATGGGAAGTTAGAGAGAAGGGGGTTGGGGTAAATTGGAAGGGGAGGTGAATCATGAGAGACTAAGGACTCTGAAAAACAATCTGAGGGATTTGAAGTGGCGGGGGGTGGGAGGTCGGGGTACCAGGTGGTGGGTATTATAGAGGGCATGGATTGCATGGAGCACTGGGTGTGGTGAAAAAATAATGATACTGTTGTGCTGAAAATAAATAAATTAATTAATATATAATGTTCATAAAAAGAAATTTCATAATAGTCAATGTATGGAAACAACCTGACTGTCTGCCGATAGATGACCATATTTAGAAGTGACATACTTAAAATAGAATATTACTCAGCCATAAAAACGAGTGAAATTATGCCACTGGTGACAACATAGATAGATAGATAGATAATGGGCACTATGCTAAGTGATACAGGCCAGACAAAAAGACAAATATCATATGATTTCACTTATATGTAGAAGGTAAGAAGTGAAACAAATGAACAAATAAACTGAATAGAAACAGATTCAAACACAGAGACCAAATTGGTGGTTGCCAACTGGGATTGGAGTGGGGAGTAAGAAAAAGAGTTAAGGGGAATTTAAGAGGTACAAACTTCTAGTTATACAATAAATAACTCATGGAGATGAAAAGTACAACATGGAGATGGCAGTCAATGATATTGTAATAATTTTGTATGGTGACAGATGGTAACTATGCTTATCATGGTAAGCAGTCCATAATGTATATAATTGTGGAATCACTATGTTATATATATGAAACTATAATAATATTCTGCATCAGTTATAATTGAATTACAAAAAGGAACTTCATCAAGTTACAGGTTTATACCATTTTTATAAAATTTAAACTCATTCCAACAATTCTATCTCCTGTGTATAGATACATTTCTATACTTTAAACATGTGTGCACACTTGTAATCACCAAAATAAGGATAGTTGCTATAGCTAAAAAGGATAAAGTGGAAATAAGGGAAAAATAATCTGTGGTATTTTTTAAAAGTAATTAAAAAAGAAGGAAAATATGTCAAGTTGTAAAGAGTTGAAAACCTGAGTTATGGGTACAAACGAATTAACTATCTTATGTGTATATAATTTTTCTTTGTACTTGAGTTTTTTCATTAAAAATTAGTATAAAGGATGAAACTTATTTCCATTCCAGTAATGACTGATCATTTGGAACTCTCTTGAGTATCTCTGAAGGCATTTGAGAACTCAAGAAAAAAAAAAAAGGAAGGTAAAGGGGTGTATATTGCTGGCCAAAATCCAGCAGACAGCAGAGCTTGGGCAAGAAAAGTTAAAAAGTCTGCTTTTTTCCCTAGAGATATGTATAGGGTGGATTTCAATACAGTGGATATGAGTAAGGTAGTTGAGAGTTTGAACTTTTTAATCTTTAACATTTTTATATAGATATAATTTCAAACTGAGAAAAAAAGTCTCAAGAATAAAAATATTGAATGCATACTCCTATATATTTTATACCAATTTAGTTATTATTAATAATTTATATTATTTGCATATATACCTGCTAATTTTTATTTTTTGAGATGTTTGCATACAGGTCAATATATTATGGTTCTTTATCCCTAAATACTTTAACATATCTAAGAATATGAACATTCTTCTAGATAATGGCAGTACAGTTAATAATTTCAGTACATTTAACAGCAACATAATATTTCAATTAATTTTATCCATTGACCAAATATTATCACGTATAACACTGCTCCCTCTGATACAGCATCTCATCTAAGGTCAGCTATGTCAAGTATTTGCCAAGTCTTGGTAGCCCCCTTTAATATGGAACATTTTCACAGTATTTCTTTTTCTACTATGATATTAACATCGTAGAAAAGTAGGGTAACCTCCCAGCCTTTTAAAATAGTCCTATCCTCATTTCTATTCCTGGTGTTTCCTCCTTATATTCTCAGCCAAAATATAATATAAGCATCTTAGTTTCCTTCACAGGGTGTCAAATCTGGAAATGATATTGTCCCATTTATGTGTCCTTCACTGGTAACACAAATTTTCCTCACTCTAAGTGTTGCATGACTCCTCCACTATATAATGATTATATTCCCTTGCAACTAATAAGCAACCTGACATTTTAAAAGCCAGATAACCTGTTTCTTAACAAATTTTCCTCCTAAACTTAAAATCTGTAGATGATCCTTGCCTAATCCAATCTTTATCTGATACTTGAAAAGTACACAGTCTGCATTTAGCAAATAGCACTTGGCATTCTACTATAAGCAACAGACCAACTTTATGCCTGTTAACTTTATGCATTAATGGTTATTTACTTGTATTTATTGTTGTTATAGATATATGAATCCCTATATTTGTAATGGTTTATAATTCATTATTGTATTTCATTACTTTGGTGATCAAGTTGCTCAGTATTTGGCAAGTGGGAGCCTCTCTGAGGTGGCTTCTTTATCTATTTTACATGTTCCCATCATTTTTTAAACAATTCCTTACTTTTCTGCACAACAAAATATTGCAGGCTTATTCTGTGTTTATTCCAGCTTTAGAATCAGCCAGATTTTTGAAGATTATTGGTTTGAGCAACACTTTCAACTGTCTTATGGGACTAGTATAATGGATACTGGAATCCAAAGTTTAGTAAGGGAAAGTGGCTCTGCTTAAATGTTCACTTTGGATAAGGGCCTTAAAAGACTGTACAGTAAACATAAAAGTAAACTAAAAGCAAATAGTCAAGTGCAGCTCAACTTTAAATCATCTCATTCAAATTAAGATAAGGTGATATCAGATGACTACTGCCTTAATGCCCTTCCAGAATCACACACAAAACATTTCTCAAGAAAGGTAGTACCATCCTAACTGTTAAATTACTCCCAAAAATACATCTACAAAAACAATTTAGAAATAACTAGGCAACAAAGAGGAAAACATGGCAAAAATTAAAGAGATACAACAGACAACAGAAAAGGATACACAGAGGCTCAAACTACTTCTATTAGCTAACTTTTAAAAGGCTGTATTTAAAATATTTGAAGAAGAAAAATTTTAATGTTGAGAATTTCAGCAAAAAAACAGTATTATATGTAAGAAACAAAGGCTTAAAACTTAATATGAATAACTAATTAAAGACACAATGGTTTATTTTAATTTTAACAGAAGTGAGACAAGGACATCTGATATCACCATTTCTATTAAATGTTGTTATTATATTTATATATATTATATAAAATATATAATATATTATATATTTTATTATTATTATTAAAATATATAATATATTAATAATAAAATATATAATATATTATATTTTATATTTTATATAATATATATAACATAATATTATGTTATTATATGACTGAGTATATGATCTAGCAAATGTAGTAAAGCAAGAAAAATGTTAAAAGGTTAAAAACAAAAAGACTAGAAAGAAAAATAACCCTTCTATGTTTCAAATAATATTCGTATCTACAGGAAAATATAAAAAAAATCCACACATAAGGTATTAAAATTAAGGGATAATTTTAGTAGGGTTCTTGGATATAAACTCAATGAGCTAGGGTTGTTGGATATAAACTCAATGAACAAAAACAAAAAGACAGTGATTTAAAAAATAAGATTTCCATTTAAAAATCACATTAGAAATATCACTGAGTAAATCTAACAAAAAATGTACAGCACTTCTATATAGAGAACTTATATTATTAAAAAAATTTTAGAAGCCTATATAAATTGAGGCATATGACATACTTATTCAGAAAACTTAATATTGTATTTATGTAAATTCTCTATAAACTGATCATTACCAATATCTCATTAAGCTTTTAGCTTGGTGTGATTATAACATTTGTATGTAAATGTGACAATCAGGAATAAACTAGCACTCATAAAAAAGGAAACAAAATTGGAAGGACTTCTTTTACCAGATTTCAAGACTTCTAAGTCACTTATTAGGACGGTATAATATTAATAAAAGGATATACAAATATATCAAGGGGATAGAATGGCGTGCCTAGAAACAGATATATCTGCACATAATTTATGATAACAGTGATACTATATATGACAGAGAAAGGGAGCTATTTTATTAACTAGTGGTGGCTCAATTGAATACCCATATGGAAAAAATATAGAACTTGAATCTTACACATAACCAGACATAATCAATTTCAGGTAGATTATAGATCAGAATGGCAAAGCAATATAGTTTCCAAAATAAAATAAAAGACAATATATGCATATTTTCCATGTTAAAGAGAGATTCCTTAAACAAGATACAGGAAATAATAACCTTAATGGTAAAAGCTTGATAAATTTCGCAACACTCAAGCAAAGAAATCATGTTCATGAAAAGACATTAATTATTGGGGTTAAAGGCAAGTCACATTCACGGGGAAGATGCTTGTGGTGCATCTAACTAAAAATTGTTCATATTTAGAAGAGTCAATACCAAAAAATAAGCATTAGCTTTGAAAACACACACTTTACAAAAAAAGGGTTATCAAGTGACCTAAAAGCTCATGGAAAGTTGTTTGAACTTACTAAAGATCAGGAAAATAAAAATTAGAGCCACAATGAGAGAGCTACATGTCCATCAGGATAGATAAAATATATACATATTGACTGACCATACTAAGGATGTAGAAGCACTAGAACTCTTGCACACTGCTGCTAGTTCATAATGGTACAACCACTTTAGAAATTATGTTGGCACTAATCAAGGAAAGTCAACAAATTTCTTATGATTTATTAATTGTACTCCTAACTAAATTTATGCACATAGAAATGCCATTGTAGCATTATTCATAGTTTCCAACCGAATGTTCATTAATAATAAACTATGGCATATTCATACAATGGAATATTATATAACAACCAAATGAATCAATAATACCTATCTACATAAGTAAACCTGATTAAATCTCAAAAATCATAACACTGAATGAATAAAACTAGAAAAAAAAAAGAACACAAATGTCATGGTTTTCTTTACACAAAATTAAAAAAAAATTAGTCCTTCAAAATATATGTAAAATTATAACAAATTATATATGTGAAACTTCAAAAAGTAATTTAAGACAAGGAAATAATTACCATATAATAATAATGTGGTTCTTTTGCAAGGGAGAAACCCTCTAGTTATTGAGAAAAGGTAATATCCTGTTTCTTTACCAACTGAAATTTATACTGGTGCACGTTTTAAGATAAATTAAATTATATATCTTTTCTATTTGTGCTTTCCTGTTTTCTCTTATATATCATACTTAGAAAATTAAAATTAAAGGATATTGTGGGGAAAAATGTCTGCTCAACACCTTTCAGCTTTATCCTATACATCCAGCAGGAAATGACCTACCTAAGAATGACTTAAGGGACTTCAAAATCTCTCTAAATCTCTTCAAGCACAACAATTCTTTGCTTTTCAACACTTGACTCCCATGAAAAGCAAATCCAAAATGAATTCTACCCAGAACAAATGGCTAGACAAACCCCCCCCATTATTATAGGATTGCACACTATCGAGTGCCCAAAAATGTGATTGGAAAAGTAAACAGGGGTTACATTACAAAAGTTTTTTCCTTTTTTCCTTCTTTCTTTCATTTTCTCTCTCTTTTTTTTTTTGCTAGATATATAAGAACATATGCTATTTTCATCTTCCTCATATGTTATCCCTGGGGTATAAAAATATTGCTGAAGAACAAAATGAATAAATGTATTTGAACTTTAAGATTAATGTATTTCATCAACTTACTTCAATGAGAGTCTTGCAGATGCTAAAATAAGACAATACATATAAACGAACCAGCATGACACATGATATATAGTATACCCAGTGCACATTATTTTTAATTTTTTAAATTAAATTATAGTCCTTGAGCAAGTTATTTTTACTTGGGCCATAATTCTAACTTTAGTAAAATATAAAGAAACTGTTTTAGTTAGCCAGGACTGCCCTAACAAAATACTATAGACTGAGTGACTTAAAAAACAAAATTTATTTTCTCACAGTTCTGAAGACTCAAACTGAAGATCAAGTTGCCAGTAGGATTGGTTCTCTCCTTGGCTTGCAGAGGGCTACCTTCTCTCTGTGTTCTCATACAGTCTTTTCTCTGTGCATACACACACGTGGTATCCCTTTATTTTCTTCCTGTAAGAACCAGTCACATTGGATTACTACACTGCCATTATGAACTCATTTAACCTCAATTACCTCTTTAAATACTTTATCACCACATACAGTCAGCTTAGTGGTTAAAGTTTCAGTATATGAATATTGGGGGAACATGATTCAGTCCATCACGGGGACTAAATTAACTTGAAATTTTCTTCCAGCTACAATTCCCACAGAATCTTTAAAATGAAAAATCATACATCCACTCAACCTTCCAGATATTGTGAAAAGAAATATATCTTTCTCCTATATAAAACACTCTCCAAGTCAAGCTTCAGTTTATATATTCACATGTTAGTAGCTATCTCCAATCTCTGACTTTTGTTGTCATTATTTATCAGAGAATTTTTAATAAATAATGCATAAATTTAATAAATAATGCATTTAATATAAGTGCATTAATAAAATTGCATTTAATAAAAATGCATTTAATAAATAATGCATAAATGCATACATTTAGTCCTATGGTAGGTTGAATAAGGGTTTTTGTTGTTGTTGTTCGTTTGTTTGTTTTTTAAACAAGGACCATGTATATGACCCTTGGGGAAAGAGGAAGAGAAAACAAAATTGTGAAAGATATGAAGACTAAGAGACGGAAGGACTGGTCTGCAGATAACTTCCCAGCAAGGGAACAGTGTCAAAACATATATAAACAACTTAAACATGTATAGACATAGGGCAAATCACCCTCTTTTACTTCCTGTCCCAATCCACTAAACCAGATATGAGGTTCTGCTTCTTATGAACTCTGTGATATAAAGCAATTTCACTTAAGGCCTTCTGAAACCCTAGTTGCTTCTACAAAATGGGAATAATTGCATTTAACCTGCAGAAGAGTTGTGAAGATTGAACACAACAATATGTGTCAAAGACCAACTATTATATCATGTGCAATTGTTAATGACCTTACCCTGTTGAAGTTTTAGTAAAACCCATGTATAATTTTCATATACAAATTGCATGTTCACTAGAAACCAACTGCTGTATCATTTCAATATGTTTGAAATGTTACACTACCCTAGAAATAGTCATTAGTTGTCATAGATAACTTCATAACTGATGATAATATCTCACTCATCAGCTACTGGAAACCATCTTTTCATCTAGTGACAAAGCATCACAGGGATAAGATACATAACGTTTTTATTGTTGCTACATTTAATGCTACTTTGTTTTTAAATAAATGTATTATTATTATTGTAGGTATTTTTAAGTTTTTCTTTTATTTTACTTGAAGGGAAAGGATCAAGATGCTTTTCAAGTTTTTAATCTATTTCAGAAAGTTATATAGGTTAACCACTTGCCCTTCCTCATTAAGGAAACCAACTAAACCATAAACTGATTAAAATATCCAGCTATGCCGTGAAATCCATCAACAATGATGAAAGGGAAAACATAAATAAATGTTTGGGATTCAAAATAGAGATTGAGGCCTGAAGGAGAAATCAAAATTTATTTATGAAGAGAGAATCCATAACTACTAGAAGTGATTTTTCTTGTGGGGTTTGATGGCTCAACTTAATCTAATTTGGGAGGTTCAGTAGTCTCCCCTTCCAAGACACCCAGTAGATGCCTTGAAACCACAGGTAATACCACACCATATATCCATACATTATGTGTTTTTTCCTAAACATACACACCTATGATTAAGTTTCATTTATAAATTAGAGACAGTAAGAAATTAATAATAAGAATGGAACAATTTAAACAATATATTATAATAAAAGTTCTGTAAATGTGGTCCCTCTTCTCAAAAATCTTGCTGCACTGTACTCACTTTTCTAGTGATAATGTGAGACAGAAAATGCCTACATGATGAGGTGAAATCAGGTGAATGAGATAGACACTGTATTGTAGCATTAGGCTACATCAGCTTTCTGATACATCAGAAAGATCATATGCTTGTGGACCACAGTTGTTTCAGGTAATTGAAATCATAAAAAGTATAACCATGGATGGGGGGTGAGGGGGACTACTGCATTGTGAAAGATATTCTTTAATGGGACATAAGCCATTGCTGAACAGAATGATATCTTTGTGACATATCAAGAATTATTTCACAGTGAGTGTATGGATATGCCTCATGTTCACATGTAATACGCTTGTTCTTATCCTGCTGTGATTAGATTTTAAAAAGATGTTAAATGAAAACCTAACTAACTAGAAGTTTAGCTCATATCCCTGTTATTGAGGAAGGAATGACTTTGCCATGCTGTTGCTTTCAGTACAGATTTTTTTAAAATTCCACAGTGATTTTAGTTAAACCTTAAGTACTCTCACCTTCATTAAAAATAGAAAAAAAAAAAGCTAGTATCGATTGTTGCATTTATGTATAAGAGTTAAGCTAGGGAGGTAATTTATATAGTGTAGTCCTTAAGAGCTCCTCTCAGTAATTAGAGCCTGGGTTCCAAGCCTGTTTCTGCCACTTGCTGGCTGTATGCCTTTGTGAAAGATGCTTAACCAATCTCTGCCTCAGGGACATTCTCAATAAAATGGGGCTAATAAAAGTACTAATCTCAAAGAGTTCTCATGAGTGTTAAGTCAATTGATTTATAAAGCAGATAGGCTAGTCATTGGCCCCAATCAACTTTAATACACTTTTTTCCCCAATTATAAACACTAAGCAATCAATATAGACCTATTCCTAAAGAAATCAAAACATGTTTTATTAATAAAATGCAGTTTACCTTTTAAAAATATAAACTCATTATTTTAAATACTTGATACAGTGTTTGCATTAAGAAATGCCTTTCATATTTTGACATGTTTATTATTCTAGATTAAACAAGAACTGTGGTTTGGAATTTACAAAGACAATCTTCAACTGGATATGAAATGACTGAATGAAAATCTTATTTGCTTGGTCATTTGAGTCATTAAAACCAGTTTAATTCAGCCACAATAAATAGTGAAAGTTGTTAATATAGCAGAAATGGTTAGTCTAACCATCAGTCAGTAAAATCTCTCTACCTAATCTACTCAGTTTTGTATATATGGAGCTAATAAACATTATTGTTTATAGCCAAAATTTTAAAAAGTTATAAGCTTTATATCTTGAGCTTCTAGTATTTTTGTCTTGTTTTGTTATGCCTCGTTTCTGATAATAATAAAGGTCTTCACATTGTCAAGACTCAACTTCTTAAACCATATGCCTGCCTTTTTTTCTTACCTGCAATGTTGTAAATTGCACCAAATTTATAAATGAATTGAATGCAGTTGTATCACTGGACTTCTACTTTGAGGAAATGACTTTTAGCACTTAAATCTCACAAGTGCTCTATGGAGACTCACACTTTCAATCTCATAAGGTGTTTTTTGTTTGTTTGTTTAGCTTTTAAAGCTCTTTTGTTTGGAAAAGAAACTTTATAATAAAAAATAAAAACCCCACCCCACAGATCAATGAATCTAGAAAGACCTCCAGGCACTTGATTATGAAACTGATGAATCATAATTTTAGACAAGAGCTTCTGAGGTAAGCTAGGGGTAAGAGATTCCTTATGTACAGAGAAAGGTCCATCAGAATAATGTCAGACCGATCCACAGAAACCCGACAAGCCAGAAAGGGTTGGCAAGACATATTCAGGGCACTAAAAGAGAAAAACATGCAGCCGAGAATACTTCATCCAGCAAGGTTGACATTCAAAATGGATGGAGAGATAATGAGCTTCCAAGACCAGCAAGGTTTAAAAGAGTATGTGACCATCAAGCTGGCACTACAAGAAATATTAAAGGGGCTTCTATAAAAGAAAAAAGAACCCAACAATGACATAGAACAGAAATTTACAGAGACAATCTATAGAAACAAGGACTTCATGGGCAACATGATGTCAATAAAAACATATCTTTCAATAATCGCTCTCAACATGAATTGCCCAAACGCTCCCATAAAACACTACAAAGCTTCAGACTGGATAAAACGACAGGACCCATCCATATGCTGTCTGCAAGAGACCCATCTAGAACCTAAAGATACATCCAGACTAAAAGTGAAGTGATAGAGAAGCATCTTTCATGCCAATGGGCCTCAAAAGAAAGCTGGGATAGCGATTCTCATCTCAGATAAATTAAGATTTTAAACTAAAGATTGTAGTCAGAGATAAGGAAGGACACTACGTCATTCTGAAAGGGTCTATCCTCCAAGAAGATCTAACAATTGTAAATATCTAAGCCCCCAATATAAGAGCAGCCAACTACATAGGCCAACTGTTAATCAAGATAAAGAGTCATACTGATATGAATACATTAATTGTAGGGGATCTGAACACACCATTCTCAGTAACAGACAGATCATCCAAGCAGAAAATCAATAAAGAAACAAGAGCTTTGAATGACACACTGGACCGGATGGACCTCATAGATATATAAAGAACATCCCACCCTAAAACAACATAATACTCATTCTTCTAGAGCACACATGGTACTTTCTCCAGAATAGACCACATACTGGGTCACAAGTCAGGGCTAAACTGATACCAAATGACTGAGATTATCCCCGGCATATTCTCAGACCACAATGTTTTGAAACTGGAACTCAACCATAAAAAAAAGTTTGGAAGAAATTCAATCACTTGGAAGCTAAAGACCATCCTGCTCAAAAATGTTTGGATCAACCAGGAAATCAAAGAACTAAACAATTTATGGAAAACAATGATAATGAAGACATATCAGTTCTAAAGCTATGGGATACAGCAAAGGTGGTCCTGAGGCGGAAATACATAACCATCCAAGCCTCACTCAAAAAAACTGAAAAATCCAGAATACACCTTTACACCTCAAAGAACTGGAAAATCTACAACAAATTAAGCCAAACCCACTCACAAGAAGGGAAATAGTCAAGATTACAGCTGAGATCAATGAGAGAGAAACTAGAGATACAGTAGAACACACCAACGAAACTAGAAGCTGGTTTTTTGAAAGAATCAGTAAGTCAATAAACCACTGGCCAAACTAATCCAAAAGAAAAGAGAGAGGACCCAAATTAATAAAATTATATGTGAAAGGAGAGAGATCATTAATAACACCAAGGAAATAAAAACAATAATCAGAAATTATTATCAACAGTTATATGCCAGTAAGTTAAGGAACCTAGACAAAATGGATGCATACCTGGAAACCTATAAACTTCCAAAACTGAATCAGGAAGAAATTGACAATATGAATAGACCAATATCTAGTAATGAAATTGAAGCAGTGCTCAAAAACTTCCCCAAAACACAAGAGCCCAGGACCGGATGGATTCCCTGGAGAATTCTACCAAACATTCACAGAAGAAATAATACCTATTATCCTGATGCTGTTTCAAAAAATAGAAACTGAAGGAAAACTTCCAGACTCTTTTTATGAAGCTAGAATTACCCTGATCCCCAAACCATGCAAAGACCCCATCAAAAAAGATAATTTCAGACCAATATCCCTGATGAATATGGATGCCAAGATTCTCAACAAGATCCTAACTAATAGGATCCAACAGTACATTAAAAAGATTATCCACCATGACCAGGTGGGATTGATCCCTGGGATGCAAGGTTGGTTTGACACTCAAAAATCAATCAATGTGATAGAAAAAATCAATAAGAGAGGAGAGAAGAACCACATGGTCCTTTCAATTATTTACTATTTATTTCAGTGTTCCAAGATTCATTATTTATGCACCATACCCAGTGCTCCATGCAATACATGCCCTCCTTAATACCCACCACAAGGCTCACCCTCACCCCCCAAGCCTTCCCCTCCAAAACCCTCAGTTTATTTCTGAGTCCACAACATTTCATGGTTTGTCTCCCCCTCTAATTTCCTCCAACCTACTTTTCCTCTCCATCTCCCAATGTCCTCTGTGTTATTCCTTATGCTGCTATCCTGGTGATCACAGCTTTCTAGAGTTTGAAATCAGGCAACATGATGCTCCCAATTTTGTTTTTCTTTTTCAACATTCCCTTAGAAATTCAGGGTCTCTGTTCCACTGGTCTATGTTTCCAGTTTCTTTTCCTCTACAGTAGGATTTCTCAAATAAAGTGAAAATAAGAAAGGAAACAATAATAACTTTATTTACTGAATAACTTGAGTAAAACAAAAATTAGGAGATGAAAAAATTTACCTAATATGTGTCATAGTGTATGACCTTGTCAATTCACTTGTAGGCATTTACTCATGAGAAATGAAGTATATGCTCATACACAGACTTGCACATGAATGTTCATAGCAGTTTTGTTTGTTTGTAAGACCCTAAACATAGAAAAATACCCAAATGTTCATAAATAGGTAAGAAGATAAACAATTTGTGGAATATAAAATAATCAAAATAAATGGCTTACTGCTATACCCACCAGCATGGATTAATCTCAAGATAGCTATTCTTTGGGGCGCCTGGGTGGCTCAGTGGGTTAAGCCGCTGCCTTCAGCTCAGGTCATGATCTCAGAGTCCTGGGATCGAGTCCTGCTGAGCAGAGAGCCCGCTTCCCTCTCTCTCTCTCTGCCTGCCTCTCCATCTACTTGTGATTTCTCTCTGTCAAATAAATAAATAAAATCTTTAAAAAAAAAAAAAAGATAGCTATTCTTTGTTAAAAGAACCAGTCAAAAACAGTACATTCAGTGTGGGTACATTTACATAAAATACTAGAAAATGCAAATTCACTTCTAATGATATAAACTAGATCAGTGGGTCACTGTGGATAGGATGAGAAAGACAGGAAGGAGCAAGAGGGAGGGAGGGATTTCAGAATGGCACAAGGAAAATTTGGAGATAATGGAAAGACAGGAAGGAGCAAGAGGGAGGGAGGGATTTCAGAATGGCACAAGGAAAATTTGGAGATAATGGACAGTGGGTCACTGTGGATAGGATGAGAAAGACAGGAAGGAGCAAGAGGGAGGGAGGGATTTCAGAATGGCACAAGGAAAATTTGGAGATAATGGCATAAGGAAAATTTGGAGATAATGGAGATATTTTAATTATGGTGATCATTTCATGAGTGTATAAATATGTTAAAACTTTTATATATTTTAAATATGTGAAGATTATCATGTTACTTCTGCCTCATTAAAGACGTAAAAAAATATATTGGGAAAAACTAAATTCAATTTACCTCTTTGTTTCAATCTACTTTTTTTTTTTTAAGACATTGTTTATTTGACACACAGAGAGAGAACACAAGTAGGCTGAGTGGCAGGCAGAGGGTGAGGGAGAAGTAGGCTCTTCTCTGAGCAGGGAGCCCGATGGGGCACTCAATCCCAGAACCCTGCAATCATAACCTGAGCCAAAGGCAGCTGCTTAACTGACTGAGCCACCCAGGCATCCCCTCAATCTACCTTTTTCTAGACTGATTATCTTAGATGGATTTCAGAGTGGCCCGAGTGTTCTCAGTAGACTCCACTTATCATATATCATTTGGAATTGCCATCATATCATTTGACTTGTGGAAGATTATGATTATACAGCAAAAGAAAAGGGAATTTTGAGAAGGGAACTCGTATCTAACCAGCGCTCACCAAATTTTAAAGGATGTGGGGAAAGGAAGAATAAAATAAAAGTGAGTATGATCAACTTCCTAAGAAACCATCTGGATAGATTCACCAAGAAAAAAATCTTCTGAGGACTTCTCTTAAGAAATGAAAAAAAGCGAAAACCCTGGGTTTCTTTCAGAATCTTATTTCTTTCCACCAAAATACCTCTATGCTATAAATATTAAAGGTATTTTATTTTGAACTGTATAAATTAGACCACATATTAATATAAAGCTCTTTAGTAACTGTGTTTCCCTATTAAGCTCTGCCTTGTTAAAATAGGTATATGCCTCATTACAGCATTCTTCAGGCACAGAGTTCAGACTTCTAAGTGATACTCTCCAAAAATCTCTACTATAATCATTCGGTTTTTCTTGACTTCACATTATAATATTCTAATTATTTGACAAATAATTTCATTAATGCTGGCCTTTGTTCACTATCATTTTATTTTCTTAGATTTTTATTTATTTACTTGACAGAGATCACAAGTAGGCAAAGAGGCAGGCGGGGGTCGCGGTGGGGGGACAGGAAGCTGACTCCCTGCTGAGCAGAGAACCTGATGTGGGGCTCAATCCCAGGACCCTGAGCCAAAGACAGAGGCTTAACCCACTGAGTCACCCAGGTGCCCTTATTCACTATCATTTTAAAAGTAGTGCCCAATTACTGAACCCTCTGTTACAATATGGATATGTGAATTATTAAGAAGATCTACTTAAGAGTTTTGTTTTGTTTACTATGTACATAATACATAGAACAAATTGTATGCTTTTAACCATTTTTATATGTACAGTTTAGGATTTTAAAAATTGATAAATTGCTTTGAGGGGCACCTGGGTAGCTCAGTTGGTTAAGCATCTGCCTTTAGCTCAGGTCATGATCCTGGAGACCTCGGATCAAGCCCTGCATCAGACTCCCTGCTCAATGGAAGGCCTGCTTCTCCATCTCTATCTCCCTCTGCTGTTTCTCCTGCAAGTGCTCACGCTTTCTTTCTCTCTCTGTTAAATAAATAAAACGTTTGAAAAAAAAATGATAAATTGCTTTGAAATTGTCTAGATCAGGAGTTGGCTAACTATAGCTCATTAACCAAATCCAGCCAGTCATCCGTTCTTGAAAATATATCTTCGTTGAAATATAGTCATGCTTATTTTTACATATATTTTATATAGCAACAGAGTCAAGAATTTGCAACAGAGGTCATATAAGCTGGAAAACCAAAAATTTTTAATATCTGGCTCTTAACTAAAAAAAAAAAACAGAAACAAAAACAAAACAAAACAACAAAACTTGCCTACCCTTAGTCTTAAGTAAATAAGTTATTGCTGTCACTTAAGAAAATCCAAAGATTGCTACATTGATAGTCAAAAGACAGACTCTTGAGCCAGGTCTACCATTAATTGATTGTGACCATTGGAAAGCCTTATCACATTTGAGTCTTCAGTTCTATCAAATCGGGTATGTTGATTAAATAATTTCTACAGTCCCTTCTAACCTGAAAATAGTCTCACTAAAACATTTGATTCTCTGATGGAGATTGCTAGTACTCTTGACTCCACTGATAGTGTCTTATTTCTTTGCTTCCTGAGTCTTTTGGATATTGAAGAAAGGATTCATAAATGAAAATTTCATAATGCAAACTACTGACACTTAAATTATTCATTTAAGTTTACAATACCAATGAGCTAAATACATAATGCTAAAATTCTAATATTCTATAATTAGCTTAATCTTAAAAACATGCTGCTCACAGCTGTATTCCTATGCTTTCTGCAGCTCAGCTGCACTTTATTCAAATACTGTTGCAGGTGAAAATAAAGATTTGGCATGTCTACTGTTTAGAATTATTTCAGATTATCACCCTTGCTCTGGTTCAGTTTAAGCCAAATGGCATTTGGTAAGTTAATAGGCAAAATAAGTGAGTCTTCTGAAACATGAGAAAAAAAGCTCAGTCATATTTAGAATAAGGGCAAGAGTAAGAAAAGAGCACTGAAATCATCTGAAGCACATGACTTTAAAAATGTTAAGAGATAGAAAACTGGAAACTCTGTAGGTATTATTTTATCTTCATGTTTTCTGCAAAGAATGATATTTAAACCAAAACTGAATGTTTGTAGGGAAGATAAAACCACAATAAGTGGAACAATGGAGAGAAAGTACCCTGCGCTTTAATTTAACTCAAGAGTCCAGTTATTGACATTTAAGATACCGAGGTAAGTACCAGGAGGAACCACAGGAACATTCTTTGGCAATTTCTCATATAGCATAAAAATAGAAAGGAGATAGAAAGGAGACAGAAGATGTGAAAAGTTTAAATGCTTTGATTTGCAAGAAAAAAATAAAATTCTAGAACTTGTTGATCAGAGACTTAGTTGTTTCTCCCTGTCAAAATGTAAAAAGAATGAATGATTGAATTACAGAGGAAACTCTGTGTTTCCATTCTGTATTTATTTTTTTAAAAAGTAGGTTTTAGGGGGAGGAGTCAAGATGGCGGAGAAGTAGCAGGCTGAGACTACTTCAGCGAGCCGGAGATCAGCTAGATAGCTTATCTAAAGATTGCAAACACCTGAAAATCCATCGGCAGATCAAAGAGAAGAAGAACAGCAATTCTGGAAACAGAAAAACAACCACTTTCAGAAAGGAAGGACCGGCAGAGAAGTGAATCCAAAGCGACGGGAAGATAGACCCCGGGGGGAGGGGCCGGCTCCCAGCAAGCGGCGGAGCAACGGCGCACAAAATCAGGACTTTTAAAAGTCTGTTCCGCTGAGAGACATCGCTCCAGAGGCTAAACCAGGGCGAAGCCCATGCGGGGTCGGCGTGGCCTCAGGTCTCGCAGGGTCACAGAAGGATCGGGGGTGTCTGAGTGTTGCAGAGCTTGCGGGTATTGGAATGGGAAAGCTGGCTACAGAGACAGAGCGGACAGTAAGCTCACAGCTCGGGGTTACCTTGAACCGGTCGCAGGCTCGGTGAGCTCGGAGCGCGGCCGGAGGTCAGGCAGACGGGAGTAACTGGGCGCTGTTCTCTGAGGGCGCACTGAGGAGTGGGGCCCTGGGCTCTCAGCTCCTACGGGCCGGAGACCAGGAGGCCGCCATTTGTATTCCCCGTCCTCCGGAACTCTACAGAAAGCGCTCAGGGAACAAAAGCTCCTGAAAGCAAACCCGAGCGGATTACTCACCCCGACCCCTGATAAGGGCGGTGCAATTCCGCCTGGGGCAAAGACACTTGAGAATCACTACAACAGGCCCCTCCCCCAGACGATCAACAAGAAATCCAGCCGAGACCAAGTTCACCTACCAAGGAGTGCGGTTTCAATACCAAGGAGAGCAGCAGAATTCCAGAGGAAGAGAAAGCAAAGCACGGAACTCATGGCTTTTTCCCTGGGATTTTTTTTAGTCTTGCAGTTAATTTAATTTTTTTCTTTTTCATTTTTTGTTTTTTTTCTTGCCTTCTGGAAAAAATTTTTTTTTAACTTTTACCTTTTTCTTTTTTAACGTTCTTTAACTAGTTTATCTAATATATATATTTTTTCTTTTTTATATTTTTCTTATTTGTTTTCTTTTTTTTTAATTCTTTTCTTTTCTTTTTTTTTTCTTTTTTCTTTTTTTTTTCTATCTTCCTTTTTGAACCTCTTTTTATCCCCTTTCTTTCCCCTCATGATTTGGGATCTCTTCTAATTTGGTTAAAGCATATTTTCCTGGGGTTGTTGCCACCCTTTTAGTATTTTACTTGCTCCTTCATATACTCTTATCTGGACAAAATGACAAGACGGAAAAATTCAACGCAAAAAAAAGAACAAGAGGCAGTACTGAAGGCTAGGGACCTAATCAATACAGACATTGGGACTATGTCAGATCTAGAGTTCAGAATGACAATTCTCAAGGTTCTAGCCGGGCTCAAAAAAGGCATGGAAGATATTAGAGAAACCCTCTCGAGAGATATAAAAGCCCTTTCTGGAGAAATAAAAGAACTAAAATCTAACCAAGTTGAAATCAAAAAAGCTATTAATGAGGTGCAATCAAAAATGGAGGCTCTCACTGCTAGGATAAATGAGGCAGAAGAAAGAATTAGTGATATAGAAGACCAAATGACAGAGAATAAAGAAGCTGAGCAAAAGAGGGACAAACAGCTACTGGACCACGAGGGGAGAATTCGAGAGATAAGTGATACCATAAGACGAAACAACATTAGAATAATTGGGATTCCAGAAGAAGAAGAAAGAGAGAGGGGAGCAGAAGGTATACTGGAGAGAATTATTGGGGAGAATTTCCCCAATGTGGCAAAGGGAACGAGCATCAAAATTCAGGAGGTTCAGAGAACGCCCCTCAAAATCAATAAGAATAGGCCCACAACCCGTCACCTAATAGTAAAATTTACAAGTCTCAGTGACAAAGAGAAAATCCTGAAAGCAGCCCGGGAAAAGAAGTCTGTAACATACAATGGTAAAAATATTAGATTGGCAGCTGACTTATCCACAGAGACCCGGCAGGCCAGAAAGAGCTGGCATGATATTTTCAGAGCACTAAACGAGAAAAATATGCAGCCAAGAATACTATATCCAGCTAGGCTATCATTGAAAATAGAAGGAGAGATTAAAAGCTTCCAGGACAAACAAAAACTGAAAGAATTTGCAAACACCAAACCAGCTCTACAGGAAATATTGAAAGGGGTCCTCTAAGCAAAGAGAGAGCCTACAAGTGGTAGATCAGAAAGGAACAGAGACCATATACAGTAACAGTCACCTTACAGGCAATACAATGGCACTAAATTCATATCTCTCAATAGTTACCCTGAATGTTAATGGGCTAAATGCCCCTGTCAAAAGACACAGAGTATCAGAATGAATAAAAAAACAAAACCCATCTATATGTTGCCTCCAAGAAACTCATTTTAAGCCCGAAGACACCTCCAGATTTAAAGTGAGGGGGTGGAAAAGAATTTACCATGCTAATGGACATCAGAAGAAAGCAGGAGTGGCAATCCTTATATCAGATCAATTAGATTTTAAGCCAAAGACTATAATAAGAGATGAGGAAGGACACTATATCATACTCAAAGGGTCTGTCCAACAAGAAGATCTAACAATTTTAAATATCTATGCCCCCAACGTGGGAGCAGCCAACTATATAAACCAATTAATAACAAAATCAAAGAAACACATCAACAATAATACAATAATAGTAGGGGACTTTAACACTCCCCTCACTGAAATGGACAGATCATCCAAGCAAAAGATCAGCAAGGAAATAAAGGCCTTAAACGACACACTGGACCAGATGGACATCACAGATATATTCAGAACATTTCATCCCAAAGCAACTGAATACACATTCTTCTCTAGTGCACATGGAACATTCTCCAGAATAGATCACATCCTCGGTCCTAAATCAGGACTCAACCGGTATCAAAAGATTGGGATCATTCCCTGCATATTTTCAGACCACAATGCTCTAAAGCTAGAACTCAACCACAAAAGGAAGTTTGGAAAGAACCCAAATACATGGAGACTAAACAGCATCCTTCTAAAGAATGAATGGGTCAACCGGGAAATTAAAGAAGAATTTAAAAAAATCATGAAAACAAATGATAATGAAAATACAACGGTTCCAAATCTGTGGGATACAACAAAGGCAGTCCTGAGAGGAAAATATATAGCGGTACAAGCCTTTCTCAAGAAACAAGAAAGGACTCAGGTACACAACCTAACCCTACACCTAAAGGAGCTGGAGAAAGAACAAGAAAGAAACCCTAAGCCCAGCAGGAAAAGAGAAATCATAAAGATCAGAGCAGAAATCAATGAAATAGAAACCAAAATAACAATAGAACAAATCAACGAAACTAGGAGCTGGTTCTTTGAAAGAATTAATAAAATTGATAAACCCCTGGCCCGACATATCAAAAAGAAAAGAGAAAGGACCCAAGTAAATAAAATCATGAACGAAAGAGGAGAGATCACAACTAACACCAAAGAAATACAAACTATTATAAGAACATACTATGAGCAACTCTACACCAATAAATTTGACAATCTGGAAGAAATGGATGCATTCCTAGAAACATATAAACTACCACGACTGAACCAGGAAGAAATAGAAAGCCTGAACAGACCCATAACCAGTAAGGAGATTGAAACAGTCATTAAAAATCTCCAAACAAACAAAAGCCCAGGGCCAGATGGCTTCCCGGGGGAATTCTACCAAACATTTAAAGAATAACTAATTCCTATTCTCCTGAAACTGTTCCAAAAAATAGAAATGGAAGGAAAACTTCCAAACTCATTTTATGAGGCCAGAATCACCTTGATCCCCAAACCAGACAAGGATCCCATCAAAAAAGAGAGCTATAGACCAATATCCTTGATAAACACAGATGCAAAAATACTCAACAAAATACTAGCCAATAGGATTCAACAGTACATTAAAAGGATTATTCACCACGACCAAGTGGGATTTATTCCAGGGCTGCAAGGTTGGTTCAACATCCGCAAATCAGTCAATGTGATACAACACATCAATAAAAGAAAGAACAAGAACCATATGATACTCTCAATAGATGCTGAAAAAGCATTTGACAAAGTACAGCATCCCTTCCTGATCAAAACTCTTCAAAGTGTAGGGATAGAGGGCACATACCTCAATATCATCAAAGCCATCTATGAAAAACCCACCGCAAATATCATTCTCAATGGAGAAAAACTGAAAGTTTTTCCGCTAAGGTCAGGAACATGGCAGGGATGTCCATTATCCCCACTGCTATTCAACATAGTACTAGAGGGCCTAGCCTCAGTAATCAAACAACAAAAGGAAATTAAAGGCATCCAAATCAGCAAAGAAGAAGTCAAATTATCACTCTTCGCAGATGATATGACACTATATGTGGAAAACCCAAAATACTCCACTCCAAAACTGCTAGAACTTATACAGGAATTCAGTAAAGTGTCAGGATATAAAATCAATGCACAGAAATCAGTTGCATTTCTCTACACCAACAGCAAGACAGAAGAAAGAGAAATTAAGGAGTCAATCCCATTTACAATTGCACCCAAAACCTTAAGATACCTAGGAATAAACCTAACCAAAGAGGCTAAGAATCTATACTCAGAAAACTATAAAGTACTCATGAAAGAAATTGAGGAAGACACAAAGAAATGGAAAAATGTTCCATGCTCCTGGATGGAAAGAATAAATATTGTGAAAATGTCTATGCTACCTAAAGCAATCTACACATTTAATGCAATTCCTATCAAAGTACCATCCATCTTTTTGAAAGAAATGGAACAAATAATTCTAAAATTTATATGGAACCAGAAAAGACCTCGAATAGCCAAAGGGATATTGATAAAGAAAGCCAACGTTGGTGGCATCACAATTCCGGATTTCAAGCTCTATTACAAAGCTGTCATCATCAAGACAGCATGGTACTGGCACAAAAACAGACACATAGATCAATGGAACAGAATAGAGAGCCCAGAAATAGACCCTCAACTCTACAGTCAACTAATCTTCGACAAAGCAGGAAAGAATGTCCAATGGAAAAAAGACAGCCTCTTCAGTAAATGGTGCTGGGAAAATTGGACAGCCACATGCAGAAAAATGAAATTGGACCATTTCCTTACACCACACACAAAAATAGACTCAAAATGGATGAAGGACCTCAATGTGTGAAAGGAATCCATCAAAATCATTGAGGAGAACACAGGCAGCAACCTCTTCGACCTCAGCTGCAGCAACATCTTCCTAGGAACAGCGCCAAAGGCAAGGGAAGCAAGGGCAAAAATTAACTATTGGGATTTCATCAAGATCAAAAGCTTTTGCACAGCAAAGGAAACAGTTAACAAAATCAAAAGACAACTGACAGAATGGGAGAAGATATTTGCAAACGACATATCAGATAAAGGACTAGTGTCCAGAATCTATAAAGAACTTAGCAAACTCAACACCCAAAGAACAAATAATCCAATCAAGAAATGGGCAGAGGACATGAACAGACATTTCTGCAAAGAAGACATCCAGATGGCCAACAGACACATGAAAAAGTGCTCCATATCACTCGGCATCAGGGAAATACAAATCAAAACCACAATGAGATATCACCTCACACCAGTCAGAATGGCTAAAATCATCAAGTCAGGAAATGACAGATGCTGGCGAGAATGCGGAGAAAGGGGAGCCCTCCTCCACTGTTGGTGGGAATGCAAGCTGGTGCAGCCACTCTGGAAAACAGCATGGAGGTTCCTCAAAATGTTGAAAATAGAACTGCCCTATGACCCAGCAATTGCACTATTGGGTATTTACCCTAAAGATACAAACGTAGTGATCCAAAGGGGCACGTGCACCCGAATGTTTATAGCAGCAATGTCCACAATAGCCAAACTATGGAAAGAACCTAGATGTCCATCAACAGATGAATGGATAAAGAAGAAGTGGTATATATACACAATGGAATACTATGCAGCCATCAAAAGAAATGAAATCTTGCCATTTGCGACAACATGGATGGAACTAGAGCGTATCATGCTTAGCGAAATAAGTCAAGCAGAGAAAGACAACTATCATATGATCTCCCTGATATGAGGAAGTGGTGATGCAACATGGGGGCTTAAGTGGGTAGGAGAAGAATAAATGAAACAAGATGGGATTGGGAGGGAGACAAACCATAAGTGACTCTTGATCTCACAAAACAAACTGAGGGTTGCTGGGGGGAGGGGGTTTGGGAGAAGGGAGTGGGATTAGGGACATTGGGGAGGGTATGTGCTTTGGTGAGTGCTGTGAAGTGTGTAAACCTGGTGATTCACAGACCTGTACCCCTGGGGATAAAAATATATGTGTTTAAAAAATAAAAAAATTATAAAAATTTTAAAAAAAAAGTAGGTTTTATTTATTTATTTTGAGAGAGAGAAGAGAGCCCATGCTCAAGTGGGGGGAGGGGAAGAGGGAGAGAATCTCAAGCAGACTCCATGCTGAGACCAGAGCTCATGTGGGGCTTGAACTCACAATACTGAAATCATGACCTGAGCTGAAATCAAGAACTGGATGCTAAACTGACAGTGCTATCCAGTCGCCCCTGTATTCTGTATTTCAATGTGCACTTAGGAAGGGTAAAGAAAATATAATGTCTAAATTTGGAAAAAAATATGTTATGGTCAAATAACCTCATATTCTACTTCAATGGTGTTATCAGAACAGGAGAGCAAATGGCATTATGTTGATTATATTCAGAACAATATAGAGAAATATCTTAACAGCAAAAGAATGCTTAATTAAAAGGCCTATAGAAATATACACAAACATCTCCAACACCTGCAGCTGTAGCCTGAATGTTCAACAACAAACATGAAAACAAGAAACACCATGAGGTCTTGAAAAGCTGACTAAACTGTTATTAACTAGAAAAATTTTTTTAAACTGATCTTCCATTATATTTGTGAATACATGTGCATTTCTTTGATAATACAAAAACTATTTTGTTATTGGTAATACATTGTATTAAAATTCCTTTAAGAATAAGCTGTTAGTGACATACATTGATTTTATTGACTTAAAACATAAAAGTCATCCATAACAAAGGTGAGACTTGAAGGTATGAGAAGACTTACAAAACATTTAATAAATCCACATTATTGTAACACTGAAGAAAGTAAGGCTTTATAGGGTAAAGTAAATTCTCTAAGTTCCCATGGATAGCAGATCCCATGGATCCCATGGAATGCCATCTCTATGTGTTCTCCATTTAATCCCTTACATTGAATTTGCTAGTTGATTATCACATCTAAGCTACATGCTTAAATAAAAGAATTAAAATAAATTCTTCATTCATTTGTTCTCTTTTTCATACCTTTACACATTGAAGAGACTATATTAGTAAAAACAGATAATCTTTCCTCATATTCTACTCATCCTACAATGTGCATATTCTAATTAGTCAATACTTTCATCTCTAATGGTAACTAAAGCTGTACATATATGTCAGCAGAAAAAAAAGTCTAAAAATTATGGGAAAGAGACATGACATAAAATAATTTAAAATTTAAATTGTGGTCAGTCACTAGACAGAGGGTTCAGAGGATTGTTCACTACTTATCAATCTTTGAGGTTTTACTCTCAGGTCTTTTTTTTTTTTTTTTTTTCTTAAGACTACTAAATACTGGAGTAAAATTAAAAACTAAAGTTAGAAAGTAATCAACACTGTGTTTTCTCTTTTAATTGAAAAAGAAAATGCAGTTCTGGTTCAGCAACTGTGGCTTAGAATTTCTTTTAATTCCTCTTCTACCCCTTTTCAACAAGGTTCTTCATTTAGCTGGTGGAGATAACTAGTAATGCAAGCTTGAGTTAACAAACAAAAAAGGCATTAATAAAAAAGCATTGCATCCTCACTTCTGATAGCAGAATTATATTTTTTCTTTATTCAAATAAGAACAAAGGTCGTTTACCCTTTCCAGAAATAGAGTCATTATAATCTGTCTTTGTATATTCTTTAGGATTACCTAGATATTTTCTTCGCAGTTCATTAGCTTCCTAGTAAGTTTCCCTATTGTTTTATAATTATTCATTTCACTACAGAAAAATGTTTTATCTTGATAGATAGCTTTAAAAACAAGGCATTTTAAGTATCTCTAGGTTTGCTCAGTGTTTTCAGAGATAGTTTTCCTTTCTATCAATCAGCCTTCTATCCTTCTTTCCCCACCAAAGAAAAAAAATATGGAGAAGAGATGCATGAAGGTCATCAGTGAAGAGTCATAAACCATTGTGAATAATGTCAGAACTATAATTTAATTAGTGCCCCATCTGTCACTTTCTGTTTGACGAGCACTAAATGTCCAATTATCATTTAATATCTGCTCTAATCAGTTCTGGCAAATTTTGCAGGCACAAAAGAGATGACATTAATAGATGAAAGTGAGGCTACTCTTGCCACATTATCAGAAAGAAATCTTGAACAGCACTGACTTACAATTGGGAAGGTAAGAATTCATTCCAATTAGTGGTAATGACATTTTATATCAATGATGTTGTGGAATGTCTACAAAAGAATTCTCTTCGTTCTCACAAGAAATTAATGAAATAGCTCTACCTATGATTCTTCAAGAATTATTTTATGGATTCTAAAACAAAAAATAAAAATGTCATCTATACCCAACCATCCTTGATGCAATGTCTTTGAAAACCATCTTACTTCTGGGATGGTCATCTACCTCTTTTAAACTAGTTTTTCCACAAACAAAGGCATTATTAGGATTCACTGGATCCATAGGGAATTTTGTTAGCAATCCATATGCTTAATGCATTTAGGATACTGTGTTTTGTAAAACAGAAATGTGAGTCAGTAAGGGAGTCTCCACTTTAAAACAATACCGCAAATTTTAGCTCATTTATACAATAGTGAAATGAACAGAAATGCTATAAATTTGTTTTCCATCACCAAAAAAAAAATTCCATCAGCATTCCATTTGAGGCTACTACTGTTCATTTTGGATTAATTCTTCAGAAATTGGAATTAAAGTCTGAAGACTTTTAATTGTCAAATTAGTAAAGGCATATAATAATTCATGCACAATTCTTAACATCATTACTGACATTTTTCCTAGTGATTCTTTCCCATTTTTTGCTTCTTTTAAAATGAAGGAGAAAAAAAGGATTGATTGAAAAGGTGATAACCATCAAGAAATTTCATATTTTCCATAAAATAATTGCAGTAGAAAAGATAATTTTAAATATAAAACTGAGGCCAAGAGAGTTGTTTAACTTGCTTAATACTGGAACAAAGACTTCTTTTTATTTTATTTAAAGACTTATTTATTTATTTATTTATTTGGTAGAGAGAGCACAAGCAGGAGGAGCAGCAGAGGCAGAGGGAGAAGCAGGCTCCCTGCTGAGAAGGGGACCCTGGGATCATGACCTGAGTGGAAGACAAAAGCTTAAGCAACTGAGGCACTCAGGCACCCCCAAAGTAATTTTAAGTTACTTCTTCCTACAACATTTTATATTAACTACAAATCTCCTTAATTAGAATTTAGTATGAGGTAGATGTCCCAAGACAAATAAAACTGGACTCTATTGAGCCCACAAGGAAAATTAATTATCTATTTTGTGTCTGGTGTTCTAGATGTTGTAACCAGAGAGGAAGAACAGAGTTATTTTCACTTAGATTCAAAATAGTTAAATTTTGAGTTTGAGTTATTAGAATTATGGTCTAGCTGGGGGCTTCTGAAAATAAAGGAGTTTTAGATTATACAGGATATCTGTATATGCTTATGAAGTAATTAATAAATATTTGACACTTTCGAACACATGGTCTATTCACTGTAGTTTGTTGTGCCTCATCTTACTCGAGCTGTGCCTCTCTTCTTTTGCCCAATAATGTATAAGCTAGAATGAAAAAGAACCAGTTATTTGTGTCTGTCTGCCTAAAACTTGAGCAATAGTAAAAAGCAAATTCTCACACAAAGCCAGATGTAACTGTTTATAGTCACAGGAGAGATCAAAGTTCCTTCCTCTTAATTCAAAATTGAATGATTAATTTTTCCCAGTACATGTTTTCATTAACAATCAGTAAAGGCTTTCCATGATTGGCTGTTCCCTTTAATGAGGAAGTACATTTCACAGACAATTTGGGGCCCAATTTAAATATTCTTTCCAAATTAAGTGACTTGTATTTGCACAACTAGTTATCTTTCTCACAAAATGCACTCAGGAAACTGAATTCTATGTGCTTTCTGGTAGTTGTTAATAAGACAAAAAAAAAAAAAAAAGGTTTTTGATAGGTCCTCTCCAGTCATCATGACTAGAGATTTAAAATAAAGCTCCTTCTCTTACATAATCTATATTCCTAAGAGGAAAAACATCATTACTCATATATTTATATTCTTGTAAGTCTGAAGCTGAGATTGAGCTGAGTGTGGCTTGATTTTGGCAAAAAATTTGCTAGGTTATTGTGCTTCTGTTTGAGTCCTAATTATTCTGACCACCCCAAAGCACAATTTGACTCAAAGTATTTAGAGAATAGAATCTTAATTTCTGCAACTTTGGCAAAGAAAGGAGAAAGGGATTTACCACTACTGTATATGAGGGTGAGTTCTCATTATGTGTGTCTCTGTGTTTATACATTGACCTATAACTTGTAAAAACCTGCTGAGCTTATGAGTAAGAACTTTAATTGTCAGACTTTTAAAACACAGGCAGGGAAATCCTGAGTCACAATGTAAGGAAGTTCTGTTGAGGGGAAAAAAAGAAAAGAAAATCAAGCAGCAAATTTAAACCCCAAAGTAATCTTTCCCCATAGGAACAGATCAAATGAGCCCTTTTCTATGAGATGGTATATTATTGATTCCAAATGCCAGTGTTACAGTACACACTTCAAAGAACAGTCTTAATTTCAAGAATAGTACAAGACTTCTATAAAAAATGTTTCCAGATTCTTAGCCCTATATAAATGAAATATACAGCATTTTTATTTTTAGTGTTTGGAGCCAAGGGGCTCATTAGCAGGTACCTCATCTATATTTGTTTCTTCATACTCCTTAACTAAGTAGTTCTACTGACATTGCTCATTTTTATCCCAAATACCTTGAGGAACCAGTAACACTTTCCTAAATAGGAAAAAAAAAAATGTGGGTTTCATCTTGGTTTGGAAGATGTGCTACCAGAAGAAGCTTCACCTTTATAAGCAAAGAAGGGCTGTCAGAGACTGGACCTAAAGATAGAAACCTGATTTCTCTACTGGTTTACTCACTAGCTTTTATACTCAACTCCTAAGTGACAACTTCATGTTCATCCCTGCTTTAGGAAATTCACTTAGAACTAGATGTGTTACTTACAGAAAACTAGACACAATATTTATGGTAATTTATAGTATATTAGAGAGCTGCTAACTCCTAGGAAAGGAATATGTGATTTCTGCTTTCTCTGATCTCAGTGGTTCCAAGGAATGGTGAAGTCCTGAGAGTATCATAAGGGATGAGAAGCTTTAAAAAAAGCCAGAGCCCTGTAGTCAATAATCTTTTATTTCCCTTGCTCTAAAACTGCAAAATTGCCTCACAACCAGAGGACATTCACTCGAATCCTATCTAGGCCATCTCATACTAATACTAATTAATTAAACATATTTAAATCAGATAATCAAATAACATAGGAGATGAAGTGTCAAGAGAGGGCATTTCTCAATTTTCTAAAGTTCTGTGAGCTTTAATTAAGACTTCTGAAAATCTATATCATTCTGTAAATTTACTCTTTTCACTTAATGACTTGAACTTTGTGTGATTATGAAAGGAAGTCTCTAAGGGCAACAGAAAACTTGGTGGCCACCCATCTGAAACACTCATCTTATAATATACTCCAGTCAATTTCTAACTTTTCTGCCTCTCAAAACAAACATTTAACCAAAAACAGCATCATTATTCTTACAGGTTAGAAAGTATTCTATCAGTTCCTATTTTTCATGGAAAAATATTAATCTTACATATCTAGATTATAATTTTCTCCTAATTTAAACTGTTCTAACCAAAGGGGATACATGTAAAAGAGCTGAGTTCAGCTAATGTGTACCAAGTAAACATATTTCGTAGTAACATTGTTATTGAATTAACTCTGTAAAGCCTAAGTGTGCTATTTATTTCTTTATTTCTTCTTCTTAATATAACAATCTCCAGGACCTTGAAAGAAGTAAGAGAACTTCAAAGGAAGCTCATCTACACTATATTCTAAAGGTAGAATGGACTAAATAAATTGGGTTCCTTGTTTAAAATCTAGAGTGTGTCACTTTGGATTTGTAAACATTAAGCTTTCACAATCCTAAGCCTCACTGATTGAGTGCTAACACTTATTTCCAAGTTTTTCAGACAGGCCAAGATAATTTGACCCATTCACAAACAGAATCACCAAGACAGAGCAAACACTGGAACACTTGCAGGAATAAGTACAGTAAATAATATTGTCTCATTAAAATTCAAGCTGTAGCTTCTAAACCAGATGGGTTAGCAGAAATTTCAACATAGCTCATGAAAGAAAATCACTTATTTGCATTAAAAAAAAAAACCCACACACTGGAGTTCAGACAGCATTCTGAAAAACAAAAATATAGGTGATAATCATGAAAATGTACCCTAAAGAAACACAGGCTACATTTATTTTAATAAAAATGTACACATTTGAATTTAATATAATTTTATCAGACTGAAAAATTATTTACTTTGCAAGAAAAAGGACATGAATAAAAATGTAAAAAGGGTTTTCAATATTAATTTCAATGATTAATGAATTGCAATGTTAAATGAATTTAACATATGCAGGTAAAAAATAAAACAAATGGTTGGATATTGTGCTTTATTAAAGTACAAAAATCTTAATGTAACTAAAGAAGCACAAAGAGAGATATTTCCAGTTCAGTAGGCTCATCAACAACTACTTTATACTCAATCATGACATGCACGTTTTGTAGAAAAATTTAGAAGGAAGAAATTGATAATTTTGGAAATAAACATGAGAACAACTGGAAAAAAAACTTTCTCATATTTACAGTAAAAAAACCATACTGATTACTTTTATATTGTTAATGTGAAAAAAGAATGTATTGAAATTGTAACAAACCTGTACTGTTATTTTTAAGTTTAAAAAAAGGTTTTATGCATTTCAGAAATAAGATCCACTCTAAGCTTCTTTTCATAAGATACTTTAAATACAAACATAATTTTGAAACATTTTAATAAGGTGATTTCATATATATCACTTCAGTGAAAGACATGGGAGGACAGATAAAATCAACATCTTAAGTTGTACTTAGAATACTTCTAAATCACTTTTTGAGTATTAAATCACAATTGAACCAATTGTGTGAAAATGTGGATATGATTTTAACAGCTAAATGGAATAACAAATTTTTGTCTGTTCAGGTATATATTTTATCTCTTTGAGCAAAATCTCTTGTTCCTCCCAATAGAATAAACAATATTATACAGAACTAATACAAAATAATCTTAAGTAATAACAGCTTATTGATTTATTGTCGATTTATTGATAATTGACAATATAATTGATAATCGATTTATTGATAATTGTCAACCACTCTGAACTAGACACTGCTCTACACAACTAGGAATTCACCACAGGCTGAGAACAATTCCCCTCCTTCTTAAAGCTTGTAGTCAAGTCTCCACTATTAATTCCTACTTGCCCTTTGAATTAAGAAAGCAATTTTAACACCAAAAACATTTTCATTATTCTCCCCAGGCACATAGTGTTTTGTCTAGTTATTATTAGTATTCAACTTAAAAGCAAACTGTAATAAAACTTCTGCTCAAGTAAAAAAAAAAAAGGTATTTTTAGTCATTTTATTTTATTTCATTTTATTATCTTATTTTTAAGTAGGCTCCATGCCTAGTGTGGACTCCAATACAGGGCCCAAATCCATGGCCTTGAGATTAAGATGTGAATTGAGATCAACAGTCAGTCACTCAACTAACACTTGAGCCACCCAGGCACCCCTAGTCATTTTTATTTTTAATCCAAACCCACCAGGAAATATTTATGACATAGGCAGAAATATTTATTTTAAGGCTAACATGATTGCTCTTTGTAAACTGATTTACTCTATGTCAATTAACAATCATTTTTCCTCTTCACAGTTAAGAAAATTATATTTGAGGGAGGAGACTAGAATTATTTGTATACATTGTTTCTTCATTTCATTTTGCCATAAGGGCAAATGATTTTACATTCAAGAAACACTGAGACACAGAGACAACTCAAAAATAACATGAACAAGTAAAAGAAAATGTACCCAAAGCTCGAGTGTGAATTGTAAAGGCTATGGGTTCCCAATATGGAGAATTAACTCACTCTTTTAAAAGCAGCAGGAGATCTTTCAACTGAATGAAAAAAAGATACCCACAATCAACCTACCTATTAATAACAGCTGTCAGTCTTAACATTTTAGAGAAAAATGGCAATGAAGATATAACACATGCATATTAAGGGAACTATTTTTGGTTTGGGAACCTGTAATTTTTGTGTAACAGTTAAAGTATGCATCTGTTCTCTTATTTCCAAGGAAGGAAAAACATGATTATCATTTGAAACCATTTTAGTGTATTTTTTTTTAAGCAAATGTGCTTTTTACCCAACAGTAATTCACTAGACTAGGCATAAAATAAAAATGAAAAGAGACACATGAGAATTTACAAATTAAACATTATGGCAAGTTTTCTACTTTGCTACACTCACAGAAGAGTTATCCATTTGTGTGAATCTAGGCCTACTACTGTTCTGTAAATGCATTACCATGTTCAGAAGCCAGTGTTGCCATTAAGAAAAAAAACCCTCAAAGCTGGCCTTCTGGAAAGAAGTTACGGGTATCCTTTTTTTTTTTTAATTTATTTATTTTCAGAAAAACAGTATTCATTATTTTTTCACCACACCCAGTGCTCCATGCAATCTGTGCCCTCTATAATACCCACCACCTGGTACCCCAACCTCCCACCCCCCTGCCACTTCAAACGGGTATTTTTATCTGCTTTTAATTACCTTAAATCCTTTTTTGTCTTTTGTTTCCCTCCATATATACTACTGTGACAGCACCAACTAGTGCTGCTGCTTCCAACCCCTTCCATACATTCTCACCTTCTGACTCCTTTAATTCTGTACATCAAAAGAATACCTGGACAATCTTTCATTCTCTCTGAGTCTCTAAAAATGACTGATGTTCTAATATTGTTTATTTTATAGAGGAAATGTTCTACAGAGTTTTAGAACAGGCTCAAATTATGCTCACTGTCTGGAATTCACAAAAAGTATCTCATCTTCCCTCAAATTATCACATCATTAGTAGAGGTGCAAGTAATGCTTGAATTTTTAAATGATCTGCAAATCCTTAGAAATGAAATCCAAGCTATCTGAGGTTATCATGTGAATTCCATATAAATACTGTATCCTGCATTCTTGGTTGTGGATATGCAGAAAGTAAGAAAGAGGGAAGGATTAAAAAAAAAACAGAATGAATTCTAGTTTGTCCCTTGAACAATTGCAGTAAGGAGTTTTGGATTTCCAGTTTCCAGTTTATCTTGGGTTTTGTTTTTTTTCTGTTTGTTTTTTAAATTAATATAATGAGACTCTATTTGCTTATGTAGAAGGCACTATCTTCTGAAAATGATTTTTAAAAAAGGATTGTATAATTGTCTCCAAATCCCTTCCTCCTCCTACCTACACCTTTTAATTAAACATAAATATTCAAGTACATAAAATTTTAAATGTATAAAATTTGCATTTCAATAAAATACTTTACATTGGTCCTACTAAAGAATCAGTGAAAAAATTTAAATCATCCAATATATTATTACAATAGGAACCTTCCCATGGGAGGAGGTGATAATAAAGACAAGACCGATTAGGATTAATTGAATTACTGAACAATGAATCAGAGATAGGCAGATGATCTGAACACAATGCAAAAGAGTAGCAATATAAATACGCTGTCCTGAAAGGAGGCTCTGCCATCCAGAAACACAAGATCCAGCTCAAAGAAGGCAAACATAATTTTTTTAACAGGAAAAAAGACATTCTTTTGTTAGATCAAATGAGTTGTGAAGAAGGTCACCAAGATAATCTAAATATCTTTGAATATTACCTTAATTTCATTGGTACAGTATCTCAGAATAAAAACACACCACCAAAAGATGATATCCAGACAAATGTTGCTATGGGTTGGAAATTTTTAAGAGCCCATTTAATGTCATATTTTGTAGAAATAAGAAATAAAATTTATGCATTTACATACTAAACGAGTAAGATTGTGGTAAATGTAAAAAGAAAAAAAATATGTACTTACATGCTACAGAGGAATTTTCCTTATTTTACTAATATAACCACACTGCTCAAAGTGCCAGGACGAATATCCACGCATTAACAAATGTATGGACTAGGACTGCCATGAGCAACAGGTTCCAAAAGTTTTCTGGATACTTTCTTGTACATCACGTTGTGTACTGCAATACAATCAGAACTAGTCATCAGGAAAGTTTGCTTATAAAGCTCTTCTTATGGTAAGGAAAAAAAAAAAAAACTTAGACAAAATCAAGAAAATGATGACTGCTCAATCATTTATATTCATAGCCATGTGCACTACTTGATTATGTGCCAAAGTCTTGATATTTTTATTGTACAGAATAAGGACAAATCAATACAGTATAAAAGTAAATGATAGCTAATAATATTTACCATTTATGACTTCAGACATTTTAGATTTCATAGAATATTCTTGTATTTTAGTCTGAAAGGGAAAATTTACATTATAGAAAACAAGAACTCATAGTTAATAGAATAAAAAATGATTTTTCTAGTAGAAATCTGGATGAAATATGGAGTAAAACAGCCATAAAAATAAATTAGCAAGAAGTCAGAATCAAAGGAAAAAGAATGAATGCATGATAAAAGAAGGAGGAATTATTAGTAGCAAATATCTATGTAGTACTTAACCATATGTCAGACCATGCTACAGCCTTGTTTGTGTATGTGTATAGGTGTTTGTGTACTATCCCTGATAGCAATCCTATTATTCCCACTTCACAATAAGGAAATTAAAGTATAGAGATATTCACTAACTACCCATCATTGATTTAGAGCTGGGTGCAAAGCCAAGAAGCTGATTCTTTAGACATGATCTTACGTGCTATAAAGCAGTGCCCTTTGAGTAATGCTATTAAAGAAGATGTGTACAAGATAATATAGGAAACCAAGGAAACAGAAACATACAAAAAAGATCAAATATGACTTTGGGATTAGTTATTGAGACTAGAAAAATAGTTAATATCTCTCCCCATAAAGCAATTCTAAAATTGTATTAGTGTCAAAGAAAGGACAGGCAGTTTTGTCCTTTCCATTTGAAATCCAATTTTTGATGTCCAATGCTGTAAATATTCAGCAATAGCTGTGATCTATAAATATTTAATACAAATGAAGTCCTAAGTATCACTCAGACTAAATGCTAATTAAAAAATATAAAGAAGATTGGTAGTTACTTCCCCCCAAATTTCCAGATGGTATTTAATCGGTATACGTGACTATTTAAAAATAGCATAATTTAAATAATAATTGAAAAGCAATTTGTCTGATATAGCAAGCAGCATTGGCAAAGATTCTGTGACTTTACCACGGTCCTTTTACTACATAGTGTTTTTATAATTATCCACTTTACTACCAACTTCTTTGCCTCTAGTTTAATAATTCTAACATATTTTGTCTTTAAGACCTTGAGAAAACAAGTAATATATAAACCACTCAGAGCTTTAAAGAAGCTAGAAATATTTAACTACAAGCAATGTAAAAGGACTCCAATCAGGTTAATATTCTATTTATGTTAAATAATAATCCCAAACATAGCAAATCATTTCACAAAGAATCTCAAGTGGAAGATGTAGAATGCATTAATCAGTTAAGTAAAACATTCAAGAACTATTATTAACTGATACCAGTAACTTACCCACACATGTTCAACACAGTTGAGCAGAGATTAACCAAGTATAATTGATTTTTGATTACCCCTGTTCAATTAAGTGTTATGTATGTATGCATATACCTATAAAAGCAAATATGCATGTATCTATGTGTAAATGTATAAAGCATGTGTTTCACAGATTCCTAAAGTTTTAATACCAATTTCATCACTAGGTAAGCTTGAACCATAAACATAAAAAATGAATTAATGACAACTTGTGTATATGTTCCAACTAATGGTTACCCATTGGTTCAGTGCAAATTAAATTTCAATGTGTAAGGCTTTATAGACAATGCAGCCTTACACATTGAAATTTAATTTGCACTGTATTGGAGGAGGGGACTAGGTAGATTCACTCATTCATTCATTCACTTTACTTACTTGAAATAAAAGGTTGAGCTTAGTCTTCTGAGTCTTCTATCTCAACCATAACTAAAAACATGAAAATTCTAATTTGAAAAATAAGAGGTTGTATTGCACAAGATTTTCTGAGATATAACATCAAAACCATAATCCATAAAAGAACAAATGTAATTAGATATTATCAAAACTAAAACTTTTGTGCTTTCAAAGGCTCAGTTAAAAGAATAAAAAGATGAGTTACAGATTAGGAGAACATATTTGTAAAGCATATATCTGATAAAGGTATTATTTCTACAATATATAAAGAGCTCTCAAAACTCAATATTTAACAACAACAAAAAAAACCCACACAATGGATGTTGTCTGTAAGTCATTTATTCTTTTATATAACTAACTACAGAACCTCAAAATACATGAAGCAAATTGACAGACTGAAGGAATATATATTCAACAATAATAATTGTAGACTACAACATCCAATGTTCAGTAAGTGATAGAACAACTACAGAGAAAACTAACAAGGAAATATAAGATTGAATAACACAATAAGCCGACTAGGCCTAAAGGGTATCTATAGAATAACTGACCCCAAACCATAGAATACACATTCTTCTCAAGTACACACAAAACATTCTCCAGGACATACCATATGAAATGTCAATTTATTTAAAAGTGTTCAATTTATAAAAAGTATGAAATCAGAAATCAGTAACAGAAGGAAATTTAGGAAACTCACAGATATTTAGAGGTTAGACAGTAACTCCTAAATAATCAATGGTCAGAGAAGAAATCACAAAGCAAATAAGAAAATACATTGAGAAGAATGAAAAGGGAAGTATAATATAACAAAATCTATGAGATTCAGCTGTAGCAGTGCTTAGAAGGAAAATTATGACTATAGAAGCCTGTGTTAAAAGATGATCTCAAGGGGCCCCTGAGTGGCTCAGTGGGTTAATGCCTCTGCCTTCGGCTCAGGTCATGATCCCAGGGTCCTGGGATCGAGCCCCGCATCCGGCTCTCTGCTCAGCCAGGAGCCTGTTTCCTCCTCTCTCTCTGCCTCTCTCTCTGCCTGTCTCTCTGCCTACTTGTGATCTCTTTCTGTCAAGTAAATAAATTAAAAAAAAAAAAAAAGATGATCTCAAGGCACCTGGGTGGCTTAGTCAGTTAACCATGTAACTCTTGATTTCAGCTCAGATCATGATCTCAGGGTCATAAGATTGAGCCCTGTCTTAGGGCTCTCTTTCCATTCTATCACTCTCCTAAAAAGAATAAATAAATAAATTTTAAAATAAAAAAAAGATGATTGATTTCAAATCATTCCCTAACCTTTCACCTTAACAAACTAGAATAAAATGGCAAATTACCCCAAAGCAAGCAGAAGCAAATATATAATAGGGATTAGAGCAAAATTAAAATAATATAGGTAGAAACCTTATATAAGATACAATTTGAACAGAATCAAAAGTTTCTTCTTTGGAAATACCACCAAAATTGGCAACCTTGAGGTAGACTGACCAAGATAAAGAGAGAACAATCTATTTACTAAAATTGGGAATAAAAGAGAATACATTAATACTGCTATCATAGAAATTAAAGGGATTATAAGGAATACTTTGAGCAACTGTATGCCACCAAATCAGACATCTTAGATGAAAGGCACAAATTTCTAGAAAAATGTGAAGTACCATAACTGACTCATGAAGAATTAAAACTATAGCCAACATATTATACATCAGATCCTCAGACCTTATTCATCTTATTAAATGTTCTCACATAGGCACAAAAGAGGTAAATATGTGAAGTGATGGATGTGTTAATTAACTTGATAGGAGAATCCTTTTGTGGTGTATATGTACATCAAATCATCACACTGCACTGTAAATAACTTACTAAAATAGTAAGATATTTATATTTGTCAATTATACTTCACCAAAGCTGAAAGAAAGGAAGAAGCAGAAAATCAGAAAAGATACATAACAAATAAAGATGTTGTAATAGCAATCATTTTTTTCCACAAGACTAAGCCCAGGAGTAAATTGTTTCACTGGTAAAGTGAAGGAAGTGTTTAAGGAAGAATTAACACCAAGCCTTCAAAACTCTTACAAAAAATAAAAGAGAGGGGGATAGTTTCCAAATCATTCAATGAGGTCAGTGTTATCTTGAAACAAAACCAAACTGAGATATTACTAGAAAACTACAAGTCAATGTCCATTTCATAAATAGATATAATAATTCTCAACCAAAACTACCAAACTGAATTCAGCAAAACATGGAAAGGATTATATACTACCACCAAATCCTTAATGGTAAGAAATTACATGCTTTTTCTCTACAATCCAGAACTAGGAAAGGATCTCCCCAGTCATCACTCTTATTTAATATTTTATTGGAAGCCATAGCTTTGTAATAATACAAGAAATAAAAAGTGTACATATTGTATAGAAAGAAATAATACTGTCCACGTTCACAGATAACATAACTGAAAATGTAGAAAATTCCAAAGAATAAACGAAAACAAAACAAAGTTCCTATAACTAATAAGTGATTATCTCAACAGAATACAAGGTTAGTATACAAAAGTCAAATGCTCTCTAGTATATCAGCAACGAACAATTGGAATTTGAAATTAAAAATATAATAGCATTTATATCAACACCAAAATAAAATCTTAACTATAAATCTAACAAAATATGCAGAGGATCTATATGTGAAGAACTATAAACTCTGATGAAAAAAATCAAAGAATATCTAAATAAATGGAGAAATATTTCATGTTCATGTATTTGGAGACTCAATATTGTTAAGATATAAGTTCTTCCCAAAGTGGCCTATAGATTTAATGTAATTTTAATCAAAATCCCAGGAAAATATTTCATGGCTATCAACGAACCGATTCTAAAGTTTTATAGAAAGCCAAAAACCAAGAATGACCAATGCATGCTGAAGAACAAAGTTAGAGAACTAACATTACTCAGTTTCACAATACTTACTACAAAGCTACAGTAATCAAAACAGCATTAGTATTGGGGAAAGAATAGACAGATAGATCAATGAAACAGAATAAAATGCCCATAAATAGCTCTGCACCAAAGTATTTAGCTGGTCTTTGTCAAAGGAGCAAAGGCAATTCAGTTGAGAAAGGATAGTCTTTCTAACAGTGTTGGTACAACTGGACATCCACATGCAAAGAAAAAATAAATCTAGATACAGACTTTATGTGTTTCATAAAGCTAATTCAAAATGGATCATAGACCTAAATATAAAATGAAAATGATAAAACTTTCAGAAGAAATGGTAGGAGAAAAATCTAGGTAACTTTGGGTTTTATAATCAATTTTTAGATACAACACCAACACAGGAAAGAAAAATTGGTAAGTTGGACTATATTAAAATTAAAAACTTCTACCCTGCAAAAGATACTACTAAGAGAATGAAAAGGCAAGTCACAGACTGAGAGAAAATATTTGCAAAGGACATATCTGCTAGAAAATACACACAGAGCTTTTGAATCTCAACAGTAACAAAGCAGACAACCTAAAAAATGAGCAAAAGATATGAACAGATTTCCCATCATAAAGGCATACAGATAACAAATAAGCACATAAAGAGGTACTCAACATCATCCATCATTAAGAAATTACAAAACAACAAGATACCACCGCATTCTTATTACAATGTCTAAAATCTAAAAATGAACAAAATGAAATGTCTGTGAGGTTACAGAGCAACAGGATCTTTAATTTATTGTTGATGGGAATGTAAAATGGGAGAGCCACATTTGAATACAGACAGTTTGTCAGTTTCTTATAAAGCCAAGCAAGATCTTACTGGACAGTGCAGTCATCCTGTTCCAATTGTTACTGGGTTTTGACCCAGTTGAGTAAAAAACATACCTATACAGAACTTTGCACATGAATTCTTTTTTCTTTTTTAAGAGAGAGAATGCATGAGTGGGGGTGGGCAGAGGGAGAGAGAATCTTAAGTTGGCTCCACACTTAATTAACATAGAGCCTGACACAAGGCTCGATCTTATGACCTTAAGATTATGACTTGAGCCGAAAATCAAGAGTCAGATACTTAACTGGCTGAGCCACCCCTGTATCCCTTGCACCTGAATTCTTATGGTCATTTTATTCATAATCATAAAAAAATGGAAACAATCAAGATGTCCTTCAATAGGTAAATGGATACACAGGTATGTCTATCACTATAATGGCACATTATTCAATGATAAAAAGAAATGAGATATTAAACTTAAAAAGACATGGAGGAACTTTAAATGTATATCACTAAGTAAAGGAAGCCAGACTGAAAAGTCTATATACTACATAATTAAAATTACAAGACTTTCTGGGTTAGGGAAAACTACCAAGGTATTAAAAAGACCAGTGGTTGCCAGGGATTTAGGGATTAAAAAAGTGATGAGCAGGTGAAACATGGGGAACTTCTAGAATGGTGAAACTATTCTGTTGGATACAGTAATAGGGTATACATGGTATTAGGCATTCATCAAACTGAAAGAACCTGCAGTGCTTGTACTGCTCTCTGCCCACCCCCACTCATGCTCCTACACATGTATATTACAATCGAACAATTATGTAAATGGATGGTGAAAGTGGGAGGCAGTTTTCTTACTCTTGGACTGGGCATTTATATATTAGCAAAGAGAAAATGTTAGAATGATCCATGTGGTAATGAGTTAGAGTTGGAGAAATCAGTAAGACTACACATTTAACTAAGATACAGAAAGTTGCATAGAGAAATATTAATAGATATATGCATATACACGTACTAGTATACATACACATTTCCATGCTTTGTCAACTGAGAGAGTCTAAAAGCAATGACACTCTAATAGCAATAAGCACAACTGGTCCCAAATCTTTGGTCTCTAGTGTCATTCCTTAATAAAAGGAACCAGGGCTCCTTAGAGAAAAGGTTGATTTCAGTTGACTAAATAAGCTCCCAATGGCAAAGCTGCAAACATATGAGCAACCAAATAAGTAACTTAGTACTGTTTTGTAACCTAAAGTTAAAACAAATATCCAAAAGTGTATACTTATATAAATGAATGATTGAGTAAATTAATAAAAAGAAAAGAGAGACATATTTCCCATGCAGAAGAATTCCAATTAAATTATGTAGATCTTCCAACCTAAAGAAAGAGGAGCATAACTCCCCTCCCCACTCCTTAAGTGTGGATTGTGCCTAGTAACTTCATTCTCAAAAGAAGAAACTAGAGAAGGGGAATAATAATAAAGAGTAACTTTACAGGAAGAATCCTGACAAACTACTTCAGCCAAATAATCATAGTCAACATCAAGTCATAAATCATATTGATAAAATGTACCCTTGATAGAATGTGATGAAGATAGCACTTTACCTCTGCTTTCTTCCTCAGTCTAGTGAGAAAAACATCTGAAAAAATTCAATATAGAGGCATTCTACAAGATACCTGACAAGTACTCCTCAAAATTGCTAAAGTCATCAAAAAAAAGGAAGATCTGAGAAAATGTCACAACTAAGAGGAGCCTAACAAGGTGTAACAAGTAAATGCAATGTGGTATCCTGAGTGGAATACCAGACAGAAAAAGAACATTACAGTGATCGCTTTGGCAGCACACATACAAAAAAGAACATTAGATTAAAACTAAGAAAATCTGAACAACATACAGACTTCAATAACAATGCCTCACTACTAATTCACTAATTATAGCAAGTGTACTTTATTAATGTAAGTTGTTAATAACAAGGGAAACTGTTAAGAGATAGTATATATCAGAGCTCTCTGTATTACCTGCTTAATTTTTCAGTAATTTTTAATTAATTAATTTTTAATTTAATTAATTAATTTTCAGTAATTTTAGAATATTTCTAAAAATAGTCTATTAATTAAAAAAGCCTGTATGAAATCATTTATATAATATTCTTGAAAAGATAAAATTATAGAAATAGAGATAAGATTAGTGGTTTCTGTGGTTAAAGAGAGGGTAGGGTTAGGAGCAAATTGGCTATGGTATAAAATGGCAACAGGAAGGCTGTAGATGGTAGTAGAGATGTTCTATATCTTGCCAGGATCAGTGATAATATTCTGGTAATGATGCAGTACTCTTTTTACAAGTTACCACTGGAGAAACTTGAGGAAAGGATTTTTAGGATCTGTCTTGATTGCTTTTTGCAACTGTATGGGAATCAGCAACTATCTCAGAATTAAAAGATTATAATTAAAGAATAGTCTAGTTAGTGTTTTGTATAGCTATCTATTTTTGTAGTTATGGATTATGGACATTAAATGGAAAATAGTTACATTTATTTAAATACTCATTCTTATCTTGTTCATTCTTATCAAGGCATCTACTTCATTAGCCCTATCCTTCCATCAGTTTTATTCAAAATTTAGAGATAGTTAATCCAAAGGAGGAGTCCTATTTCCATAATCAATTGAGGAGAGTATATAAATAACTGGTCCAAATCCTGTACTGACATAAAATACTTGTCTCCTCTTTGTTGCTGACCCTTAGGTCCAGCTCCAAGACTGACTCTTTTGTTCCCCAACCAATCCTTTTCAACGGCCTTGGGAGGTTGGATCAAGATTCTTGCCAATATTGGCCAACTTAAAAAAGTATAATCCTCTTTTCTTCTTTCAGAATATATGAGCCCAGAGACCTTATAGCTTTCATTTGAAACACAGACTGGCCTGATCATCTATTTTAAGGGGCCCGGAGAACTGCAATTGTTCACTCCACTCTTCTGGATGTAGATGTGTTTTGATAACTAAATTTATAAAATGTAATGGGCTTTAACAAGCACAAAATTTAGTTAACTTTAAGAAAGGATAAAGAACAGACTACATCATAGTATGCACAGCAACCGCATAGTAGAGGTATGTGATACCTAGGCTCAGCTTCTGATGTCCTATTCAGAATTTGCTTTGGTCAAAAGAAATGAAGCAGTATATACGAAGACAACCTCAGCTCAAGGAAACCAGTAAGCTGTAGAGTCCCATTAGCCTTTACTACTAGTTCCATAGTCTCTTCAGAGGTATATGACTAGCTCTCATCCCCAAATGCAGTTGCATATCATCAATATTGGATGTTCCTTATTCAATAAGCAATGCTGACAGTAAATTTGGCTCAGTAGGTATCACTAGCTAGATTCTTATCTACCTTGTATATGGTATAATAAGTTTTTAACAATCTGTAGTTACATTATAAGGAGAATCCCCAAATATCCTCAAAGCTAAAGGAAAAGGCATAGAGCAGAAATTTATCATCCCCTCCCCACCAGGTATTAGAGAAGGCTTTAAGGGGATGTTGCTTTCAGTGCTTGTAGGAGACCCTTTATTTTCTAGCATGTGATGTCAGGGCCCCTATGAAGATGCAGCTCTGGCATGGGATCTAAAAGTCAGATTACGGTGAGGATGGGGTGACCCAACAGATATGTCAGAGGCCAGGTCAGTTGCAGAAAGTATATACATGAAGGGGTACTCCAGTATGGTATTAAGAGCCCAGGTACAGTAAAGAAGAAATGCATGGAGAAAGGCATTCCAGCTCCAGATGTCAGAGCCTGAATGGAAGACAGAGAGGGTATTCATTAGAGACACCATAGAGTAAGAGGTGTCAGAGATTGAGCAAGGTGAGGAGAGCATCAGTGTGGCAGGCAACCTGCTCATGTATGTGCTTTGTCCGCTAAGAAGGCCTGACCGTAACAAAACCTTAAGAACAATGAGCACACTTACTGCACAGTGTGGCTTCTAAATATCATTCTCCACTAAAAGAAACCAGATATCCTCAGTGAAATGCTGGTTTAAGGGCTGGTGCAAGAAAACTACTAGAAGAGCCTGACCATCTTGTGCCAGGAAACAAAGGAGTCCTCCTATAACACAGATAAATTGAAAAGACACTATGACCAGGTAAGGGGCTTCTCTATGACAAAAGCATTTTATTTTAAAGATTATTTATTTATTTATTTATTTATTTAAGACAGAGAGAGAGAGAGAGAGAGAGAGAGCGAGCGAGGAGGGGGAGGAGTAGAGGGAGAAGGACAAGAAGACCCTGTGCTGAGCATGGAGTCTGATGCAGGGCTTGATCCCATGACCCTGAGATTATAACCATAGCTAAAACCAAGAGTCAGACTCTTTAACCAACTGAGCTACCCAGGCACCCTGGCAAAATTTTAAGGATCAAAATTAATAATGACAGTAATAGATCTTAATTTCTTGACAAAATAGGAGACCATGAATCCACATCCAGATATAAATAGATTAAAAAATGAAAAATTAGATAAGAAATAAGATACATTTTCAGTCTACTTACCAACAGAGTAATTATTAATTACAAGAGGAATAATAGTAACTTTACCCTGGAGAAGTCTCAGAGGTACCACCTTAATCAAATGATCAAGGTGAAGAGCATCAATAATGGGACCAAGTGAAACAATGAGCTACCTGATAGGTAGCATTTAAGAAGATATGAGGTCACTTCTGTAGTATGTGTCCCAAATATGTACATTTATCTGATCATGAAGGCATATCAGATATATGCAATTAAAGAACCCATGGCAAAATAACTGATCTGTATTTTAAAAATCATCAAAGTTATGGAAAGATTGAGAGACAGAATGGGAAACTAAAGAATTAGAGTAGGGATGCTTGGGTGGCTCAGTCAGTTAAGCATCTGACTCGGTTTTGGCTCCGGTTATGATCTTAGGGTCCTGATACCTACCCCTGAGTGGGGCGGGGGGGGGGGCGGTTCTGCGCTCAGCACAGTCTTCTTGTCCTTCTCACTCTCCCACTGCTCCTCTGTGCTCTCTCTTCCTCCCTCAAATAAATATATAAATAAAATCTTTTAAAAAATAGTATGCTAACTAAGCTCATTATCTCTGACTGAAGAAATCATAGATGATTTTAAAGTCCTCTAACATTTTTACTTCAATTTCTAATTTCTCTAAAAAGCCAAATAATATGGCATATTTCATAGGAATCAACAGAATAAAATACTAATAAACAGAATGTTTATGAATAATTTAAACAGCAATTAAACTTAAGTAAACTTAAGTAAAAATATAACCTACGCCTTTTGGACTATTTACTTAAGTGTGAATTGTAGTAGTAGGTTCAGAAACCTCAGTGACACTGATATTTGAACTCCTCCAAGTTCCTCATTCTATCATATCCTGGATGAAAGGTAAATAGTTAAAAAATTAATTTCTTTCTAGTTTCCTATGACTTGTATAATAGTGGAATGACATGGGTATTTAAGCTTGACATTTCATAGGTCACTGTAACAGAGACCAACACATAGCATAATGTCTTAAAGAGCTGAAGGCCGTGATGATGACACCAACCTGCCACTTACCAATTCAGTCCTCATGTGCACATTGTTTGATCTCTCTGCATCACAGTTAGTTATTTATCATTTAAAATTAGTGGATGGAACCACAGTTGCTAATGGAATTCCTACATAGAAAACTTGTTGTTCAACTTTTAATATATACCCCCATGCTGTTTAAAAATATTTATATTATTATATTTTAAGATACAAGTACATAAATAAGATTAGGGAAATTTTTATTATCTCATAATTAATATTTCAGCATGATTAAATTGTGCCTTGATATAAAAGAAGACATTTTCTCATACAGATTTAATATTTTATTGACCATTACTGATGATCTAGATTTTCTTTTTTATCCTGAAGAGTCAATGTTGCTATTATAACCTTAATGTAGTGTAACTAGTTGAGATGTGTTGTGTCATTGCAAATGATCCAAACACTGGATTAGGATTTCTTAACCATATATGAAAATCTTCCCAGTGAAAAGTTAAATTTTCTTGCTGTAAAATGTCTCTAATAATTCAGACATTTGCTATTATTAATAGGTATGTATAAAAGAGAAGAAAAGAAAAAGGATATAACTGAAAGATCTACACAATTTTTATAGCCAGTCTTTAAATGAGCTTATTTCTCCTATAAAATATGTTCTAGGAATAAATAGTAAAAATATTAGCACTCTGTTTCTGGAATAGATACTGATGATATCCAAATTTCCTGGCCTAACTGCCCTTCCTATTTAGATTTCCCAGCTATTTGGCATTCTTTATTTTGTAACACACCCTGATCAATATCCTTGAGCCTTTTTCAATTGCATTTGAATTTGTTTTGCTTACTTTGATCTTCAAAGCCCTTTCAGGATATTATTTAGGTTATTGTGCATTCACTTCATATTCTTAAATGTAGTTAAAGATATATGCTCCAAAAATCTCTTCCTGAGACCCCTCCCCATTTCCAATACTGGCCAATTCAACAAAATCTACCATTTGGCATGTTTAGTAATTTTCCATGGAAGTATCTTTATCTTGCATTTTCGTCCTTCCTGTCCAATCAGTTTTACTTATCTCCTTATTCTTTGAATGTTGAACCATCCTTGTAAAACCCAGAACAGATAACACTTGGTTGTAGGGTATGATTTTTTGAAGTATTTGTTGATTTTGATGTGATAATCTTTTGTTTAGGACTTTTACATCTATATTCATCACAGGGTCAATCTGTAATATTGATTTCTTGTAATTCGTTGGTTTATTATGGTATTAGGGTAACTCTATTCTCAAAGAATATGTTAGGAAATGTTCCCTCTGCTTTAATTTTTCCAAGAAGTTATTGCAGAGAGGTGGTTTCAATCTCCCTCAATGTTTTCTAAATTCACCAGTGAAACTGTCTGGGCCTGGTTCTTCCTGTTTTAGAAGGATATTAGTAAGTGATTAAATTTCTTTAACAGGGGCATCTGGGTGGCTCAGTGGGTTAAAGCCTCTGCCTTCAGCTCAGGTCATGGTCTCAGGTTCCTGGGATCGAGCTCCACATCGGGTTCTCCGCTCAGCGGGGAACCTGCTTCCTCCTCTCTATCTGCATCTCTGACTCCTTGTAATCTCTATCAAATAAATATATAAAATCTTTAAAAATAAATAAATAAATTTTTTAACAGATATAAGCCTATTCAAATTATCTATTTCTCCTCATGTAAGTTTTGGTAATTTTGTGTCTTTCAAGAAATTGGTCCATTTCATTTATGTTATCGAATTAGAAGTCATAGAGTTATTCCTACATTCTTCTATAATCCTCTTATTATTCATGGGAAAAGTTGTGATAGCCCTTATTTCATTTCTGATATATTAATTTGTAACTTCACCTTTTTTTTTTTTTTTTGGTAGTCGGTGATATAGACTGAATTGTGTTACTTTTAGTTTGGGCAGTATTTCCTGACATGACTTTCCTGACATGACATTAATCCTTCCCTCAGCCATGTCCAGTCTACTTATGTGTCTGTCAAAGTCATTCTTTTTTTTTTTTTTTCTGTTACATTTAATTTTATTTCTAAAAATTCTACTTAATTTTTTTTCTTGGAGTTTTTACCTCTGCTTACATTACCAATCTGTTCTTCTATTCTGCCCCCCCCTTTTTGTAATTAGAGCTTAGTGTATTAGTCACAGTTCTTATAAATTTCTAGTCTGATAATCCTAACATCTCTGCCATATTTGTTTGACCCTAAAGCCTGCTGTTTCTCTTCTAACTATTTTCCTTTTAGTATTCCTTTTTTTGTAACTGAATGTTGGACATGAAGTACTGAGTAAAAGAAACTGAGATACTTGAATATTTAGTGTGAGGTTTTATGTTTATCTGGCTAGAAATGGAGCTATGTTTACTCTTTGCTTAAACTGTAGGTATCAGTGTATGAAATTTTCTCTAGTGTCCTTATTTTTGTCTTTATTATCTCTGTATTTCTCTAGAGACTCTTTTTTTTTTAAAGATTTTATTTATTTATTTGACAGAGATCACAAGTAGGCAGAGAGGCAGGCAGAGAGAGGAGAAAGCAGGCTATCTGCTGAACAGAGAGCCTGACGCGGGGCTCGATCCCAGGACTCTGAGATCATGACCTGAGCCGAAGGCAGAGGCTTTAACCCACTGACTCTTTCTTAAATAGAGCTTGAAGTTCTTTTCAGATGTATTTCCCTATTATGTATATAAACCTCATTGATATCAAGCTGAGATATGTGGGGGAAGGGATACATTCTATATTTCTTTAAAAAAGTCTCAGTCTTTTTGTGGGCCTGTGGGCCTAGACTGTGGCATCCACAACTCTTCCCAGATTTTTTTTTTCTTCCCTTAGATGAGACAGGAAGGCTAGAGAAGCTTAATTGAGGTATTTTTATTCCTCTACATTGGGTAGGTTTTTGAAAAATCCTACATTGGCTCAGATGTGGTAACATAAATTCACTTGAGAGAAGTATTTTGTTAATGAGAATATAACACTTTGGATGCCAAAATTATTCCCCCCCCTCTTCCTCTATAGACATACGAAGAGATTTTCTTCTAATCCTTACTGAAATAGCCTGGTTGGCCTCCAGAAGGTAAAATCTTACACAAGTGTAAGGGTCTCCTAAAGCTAGGTCTCCAGGAGATTTTTCTCTCAAATTGGTCCATATTTAGTCTCTAGGAATTAGCTGATCACCTTTTGATCGATCTTCAACAAAGAGGATATACAGATGGCAAATAAACACGGGAAAAGTTCCAAATGGTACAGCCACTTTTAAAAAAGAGTTTGACAGCTTCTTAAAAAACTAAACAAACCCTTACCAATGATCCAACAATCACACTCCTTGGTATATACCCAAAGGACTTGAAAATTTATGCTCACCAAAAACCTGCACATGGATGTTTATAATAGTTTTATTTATACTTGCTAAAACTTGGAAGAAACCAAATGTTCTTTAGTAGGTGAATGGTTAAAGGAACCATGGTACATCCATACAATGGAATATTAACCAGACTTGAAAAAAAAAAAATGAGCTATCAAACCATGACAACTAAGTGAAAGAAGTCACTGTATGATTCCAACTATATGACACTCTGGAAAAGACAAAAGTAGAGAAACAGTGAAAAGATCTAAGTACTTCCTAGGGATTAGAGCACAGGGGTCTTTTACGACAGTGAAATTAATTATTCTGCATTATATTATATTGGTGGATACATGCCATAATCAACCCACAAAATATATAACAATAAGTGTGAATCCTAATGTAAACTATGGTCTCTGGGTGATAATGGTGTGTCAGTGTAGGTTCATCTATTATAAGAAATGTCTTCTCCACTCAATTTTGCTGTGCACCTAAACTGTTCTAAACAAACAAACAAACAAACAAAACCATCCATTAATTTTTTTCTTCAAATTTCTTATACTTTAACTCTATACTGCAACATCAATATGAGTTTGGACCTAAATAATCAGAAAGGGAAAAAAAGAAAGCAACTTATGTGTTGGTGGTTTCTTCACTAGTGTTCAAGAATAGCAGCTCATTCCACTACTGGGTATTTATCCAAAGAAAAGAAAAAAATAACTCTGAAAGGTACATGTACTCCTATGTTTATTGCACCATTATTTACAATAATGAAGCAACCAAAGTGTCCATTGAGATGAATGGATGAAGAAGATGTGGCATAAATATTATAGAATATTACACAGCCATAAAAAAGAATGAAATCTAGGTGAAATAGGTGATGTGTATTAAGTAGTGCACTTGTCATAAGCACCAAGGGATTAAAATAAAAACTTAAAAGAAAAAAAAAAAAAAAGAATGAAATCTTGCCATTTGCAACAACGTGGATGGCCCTAAAGGGGATTATGCTAAGTGAAATAAGTCAGAGAAAGACAAATGCCAAACAATTTACCTTATATGTGGAAGCTAAACAAAGAAAAACAAAAATAAATAAAAAGAAGAAACAGACCTATAAATACAAAGAATAAGCCAATGATTGCCAGAGGAAAGGTGAATGTAGGGAATGGGAAAAAATGGGTGCAAGGTAGTGGAATCTCAGACTTCCAGCTATGGGATGAATAAGTAATGGGGATGAAAGATATGGCATAGGGAAAGTGTCAATGACACTGAAACAGCTTTGTATGGTGACAGGTGGTAGCTACACTTCTGGTGGGCAAAGCATAAGGTATAGACTTATTGAATTTGTATGTTGCACACCTAAAATTAATGTTACATTGTGTGTCAACTGCACTTCAATTAAAAAAAAAATCCTAGTTCAAGTACACAGGTGCTCCTTGGGAGCTGTCTGAACTAAATGCACCAACCAGGGAAAAATCAATAAACCTGTTTAAATGGTTTCCCAGGGACCGTTGTGATGATGGACTACTACTCTTCTATCAAGACCTATAGCTGTACATATTCTGCATTTTTATTTTTTGGTCCAGGAACAGTAACTAAAGCTATTCAGACAGAAACAAATTTAGGACCTAGAGAAACTATAAAGCAAAGCTGGGTATATTTTTTATTGTCATATCCAGCTGAAAAATAGCTTTAATTTCTATTTTACTTATACATAATAAATCATTAAAACTCTGAAGCCAGCACCTTTCAAATGTAGGGGTTTATTTTGCTCTGTCTTGTTTTTTAATGCAGGAGAACCTGTAGACACCAATGTTCTTTGAAAACTAAGTGAGACAGTATTCCATCTGATGAGGTATGTTACAACAGATTAGACTGTGTTGATTTTGAAGTAATAATTTTAGTTACTAGTCTACAAAGTATTTGAAAGTCTGGATGATATGAGAGTGAATTTTCTCTTCACAATGAAGGCTAGAGCTCTAAGTCACATGTCTTTAAATACTGCCTTCTGGTGAAAATTTAAATTGTGGGGCACCTGGATGACTCAGTTGGTTAAGCATCTGCTTTTGGTTCAGGTCATGATCCCAGGTCCTAGGACTTAGGACTCACATTGGGCTTCCTGTTCAGCAGGAAGTCTATTCTCCTTCTCCATCTTCCCCTCCCTCTACTCATTCTCTCTTAAAAAATAAATAAAATCTTTAAATAGAAGAAAGAAAATTTAAGTTATGAATAATTTAACTGATTTTATAAAAGCAATAAATTTAAACATATGTACAGAATTCTTACTCATGGAACTTTGTTTTCCTTACTTAAATGAGTGACAAAGAAATGTTCCCTCAGTCACAATTCCATGTCAAGTTATTTCAAATGAGTAAAAACAAATGAAATAAACTAACTAATGTCATTTTCATATGATTACATAATTTGAAGACTGATCAGATAATAGCAAGGAAGATATTATCATGTTTTTAACATTTTGTACTCTTAACAGTTCTAGATTTTACCTATATGATGTCATTTGAAATAAAGGGGCACAACAAAATCTATTAGCTGAAGGCGAGATGAGCTAAGTATATTATCCACAGTAATCCATTTATCTTTTCACTTAATAAGCATATATGAGAGGGTTATGGTATTCATCACTGTGGTCAGTTCAGAACTAGATACAAAAGAAGTTAAATACATTGAGATCTGGGAAGAAAGCAAGAGAAATAAGGTTTGCAGAGTACTGATTCTATGCCAGCTCTTGCTATGAAATTTAAATTTACAACTTTACTTTATTTAAACAATAGCTAGTTCTTACTTAAACAGAAAAGGCATTTTAAGTACTCAAATCAAAACAAATAGGCATATGTACAAAAGAGAAAAATTTCAGCTAAGTAAAATAGAAAAACATCGGTAATATGTAACATATGTGGGAAAACTAGGCTGGGGAAATGGGTTGGATTTAGAGAAACTAAACTAGATTTCCTATGAGTGTCAAATTAGAGAGTCTATTTGAGATCACTGGAACTAGACACTGGATGTTGCTACAAATACCAAAATTATTTCTGCTTCTCCATCTCAGATTGTCCCCAGATTCAAACTGTCAAGGAGAATAAATTGGCTAACCCTCTGTTATGTGTCCTAAGCCTTGCTGTCAGAGTTCAAGGAACATAAGAACTTGGCCTTTGGCTTTTATAGTCAAAGTATGGCCCTTCCTCTTCTGTAAAATTCAAGGGTTACCTTCTTATTTTAAATTATCTTTATATTAAGTTCCATTAGATCTCTGCTTTGACCACGATATAGAAGGACATGAAGTACCTTCACTCCTAAAAATACTAGATACAATGAAAACCATATATTCAATGAGACAATCAAAAACAAAGAAAAATGAGGATGCATAGTTAATTCCATTGAGAAACTAGTGCTTCAAAAGTGAGTTGAGAGCTATGACAAGTTTTCAAACCTGGCTCCATTACACTGTCTGGGTACAGATGGATGAAGGGACAATCCTGTCAAAGAGAAAGAGAAAGAATTCTCAGGGAGAAGAAGAAATCAGTTGATCTTCTGTTAACAGTACGAGCTGATGAAATATACTGGAAAGAGAAAGAACCCCAAATACTACTATTGTAAATTTCTCAGACCAACAAGTCTTCCTCTACCATTATCCTAATTATGCTGGGAGATAAAATGGCAATGGGTAAAGAACTAGAAAGCAGAGAGAAATTACATACCCTTGAATATCATTGCAGTACTTGAGTTTGGGAGCCTGCCAGAATTGAATTCATAGGTGAATCAAAATAATCTGAAACAGTGTGACCAACGTATTCCCAGATCAAAAAGACAAAGTCAAATGGCAAGATGTAGGGATTCTAGGTTAGATAAATCACAGGTAATTTCAATCTAATGTAAGCTTTTGTCCAGTTTCAGCTCAACTTCACAAAAGAACCAATCTGGATGATAAACTCCTGACCCTAATTACTCCCTGGAAAATAAAATAAAATGAAATTTCACTTAGATCTCCACTAGTATTTTATTACACAATGTCAGAAACAACATGAAAACATATATAAACTATGAAATTAGCTGGTTGTCTGTGACACATAAACAATAAGAAAACAAGTCAATAGAAAGGCACCACCAGATGATTCAGTTTTGGGACTTAGTACATAAGAATTTGAAAGAAATATAAGTATGTTAAATAGTTTATGGAGAAAGATATAGAAGTAAAGAGATGAGATGTACAAGGTATGAAATGGACACTAAAAGAATCACATAGGAATTATAGAACTAAAAAATACCCAAATTTCCTATAAAAGTTATTAAGATACAATTAAAAGAAGATTGAACACTAAGTAAAAAATGATACACAAACTCATAGTTCAATCAAAATTAAATAGAGAAAAGGAAATTATTATTTAAACCATAGATAATAGCAATGAATAAACAATGGATCATCACAATATATCATATAAGAACAAGTTAAATGTTGGCACAAAGAATGAGGGGGAGGAGCTAAATAGAAGTAGAATACTGTAAAGTACTAACATTATATGTGAAGTGGTATAATATTTCAAAATAGATTGAAATAAATAAATCAAACATGCAGTAAACCTGGAATAACCTCTATACTGAGTCTGAGATGCCAAGATTCAGAATTAACCTAAAAATTGTATCAAATATGCATTTCAGGTTCTTGCAAAGCTGTATTTTTATTCCACGTTGTAATTGGTAAAAGCTCTCAAAATGTGTCATCGCAATACTGAACACATCCATAAGTTGCCCTGGGCATTCCCTATGCACATATTTATTAGGACACACATTACAAAAGAATAATAGCATTTTAAAAGTTTCAATTATTTAAAAATTTAGTGTTTGACAAGTTTCAAATATTGTCCATTGAAAAGTTACATAGTTGGAAGAAACTAAGAAGAATTAAACACTTAGTGGGTACTTACAAAAATTTACAGTTTATCAATATAGATAAAACATCCCCTACTTCCATTACACTGGAGACAAAATTAAAATATTGTTCAAGGAAATGTGTGACTACAACTAAAATTATTGGAACTGCAATCATGTTACACAATTAGAAATAGAAATTACTAAGAAAAAAAAAAATTCCTGAGAAGATTTGAGTGTGTCTCAGGAGGATACCTGGTGAATTTGTCTTTGAAAAAACTAAAATTTGGGACACCTGGGTGGCTCAGTTAGTTAAGTAGCTGCCTTCGGCTCAGGTCATGATCCCAGCATACTGGGATCGAGTCCCACATTGGGGTCCTTGCTCGGCAGGGAGCCTGCTTCTCCCTCTGCCTCTGCCTGTCATTCTGTCTGCCTGTGCTCTCTCTCTCTCTGACAAATAAATAAAACCCTTTAAAAAAAAAAAAACCTAAAATTTATTAAAACAATAGGAAATGAGAATGAGGTATTTCAGAACTAGGAAAAACAATAACAACAATAGTAACAATAAAACAATAATAAATAAAATAACAACAATAATAAAGACAATAAAAATAATTATAATGACAATGATGACTGGGATCAAGAAGATGATGATGGCGATAGCAAATAATGTAAAATTTACTTATTTTTAGCACCCAGAAGTTACCCAATATTACCTCAATGGTTTTTCTATAACTCAGAGAAATTAGTTAAGTAAATTGTCTACATAAAAATGGCTGGTAAGTGACAGCATCTTTAAAATATGGAGAAAAAAAACAAAACTGGAGGCATCACGTTGCCTGATTTCAAGCTCTACTAGAAAGCTGTGATCACCAAAACAACATGGGACTGGCACAAAAACAGAGATGTAGACCAGAGGAACAGAGTAGAAAGCCCAGATATGGACCTGCAGCTCTATCGTCAAATAATCTTCAACAAAGCAGGAAAAACTATCCAGTGGAAAAAAAGGCAGTCTCTCCAATATATGGTTCTGGGAAAACTGGATGTCTACGTGTAGAAGAATGAAACTAGAACATTCTCTTACACCATACACAATGATAAACTCGAAATGGATAATAGACCTCACCATGAGGCAGGAATCAATCAAAATCCTAAAGGAGAACATAGGCAGTAACCTCTTCAACATCAGCCATGGCAACTTCTTTCAAGACATTTCTTCAAAGGCAAAGGAAACAACAGTGAAAATGAACTTTTGGGACTTCATCAAGATCAAAAGCTTCTGCACAGCAAAGAAAAGATTCAACAAAACAAAAAGGCAACCCACAGAATGGGAGAAGATATTTACAAATAACACTACAGATAAAGGACTAATATCCAAGATCTATAAAGAACTCCTAAAAACTCAACACACACAAAACAGATAATCACATCAAAAAATGGGCAGAACACATGAACAGACACTTCTCCAATAAAGACATACAATGGCCAACAGACATATGAAAGAATGTTCATCATCATTAGCCATCACAGAGATTCAAATCAAAGCCACATTGAGATATCCCCTTACACCAGTTAGAATGGCCAAAATTAACAGGACAGGAAACAACATGTGTTGGAGAGGATGTGAAGAAAGGGGAACCCTCTTACACTATTGATGGGAATGCAAGTTGGTGTAGCCACTTTGGAAAACAGCGTGGAGATTCCTTAAGAAATTAAAAATAGAGCTACCCTATGACCCTGGAATTGCACTACTGTGTATTTACCTCAAAGATAGAGACATAGTGATAAGAAGGACCATCTGTACTGCAATGGTCACAGTTGCCAAACTGTAGAAAGAGCCAAGATGCCCTTCAACAGATGAATGGATAAAGAATATATGGTTCATATATACAATGGAGCATTATGCCTCCAACAGAAAGGATGAATACCCAACTTTTGTATCAACATGGACGGGACTGGAGGAGATTATGCTGAGTCAAACAGTCAAGCAGAGTGTCAATTATCTTATGGTTTCACTTACTTGTGGAGCATAAGGAATAAAACAGAAGATACTGGTAGTTGGAGAGAAGTGAGTTGGGGGAAATCGGAGGGGAAGATGAGCCTAGAGAGACTGTGGACTCTGAGAAACAAACTGAGCATTTTGAAGGGGAGGGGGATCGGACACTGGGTGAGCCTGGTGGTGGGTATTAAGGAGGCCACATATTGCATGAAGTTCTGGGTATGGTCCATTAACAACGATTCTTGGAACACTGAAAAAATAAAATTAAAAAAAAATAAAATTACAAAAAAAATTAAATATAAAATAAAATAGTTGTTAGAAAAAAATAAAATGTAGATCAATTTTTTTTAACATTAGTTATGCTTTTTTGAATTCTTATTCTTTGGTGGGAAGATTTCCACTGGCTTCAAAGACAAAAGCTGATGCTTATAAAGGGCCATTTGGAAATAAAAATATTCCTGAGAGACTGGACACAAGCAGGACTCTATAAGGTTATTCCTCCAAAGTCTGATTTAATGTACAGAGAAGGGCCTCTGGGTGGCTCAGCTGGTAAGCACCTGACTCATGATTTCAGCTCAGGTCATGATATCAGGGATAAGGGATCAAGCCCCAAGTCAGTGTAGAGTCTGCCTATCTCTCTTTGTTCCTCCTCCTGCTCACAATCTTGCTCTCTCTCTCAAATAAATAAATAAAATCTTCAAAAAATAATAGAATGTAGAGAGAAAAAATTTCAAAGTTATTTGTGTATACTTCAGAATTTCTGCTTCTGGATAAAGGCAAGATGGCAGAGGAGTAGCAGACAGAAATGACATCAGATCCCAGGAGTTCAGCTCGTTAGGTATCAAACCATTCTGAACACCTAAAACTTAACAGGAGACAGAAGAGAAAAAGAGCAGCAATTCTAGGAACAGAAAATTGACCACTTTCTGAAAGGTAGGACATACAGAGAAGTAAATCTGAAGCAATGGGAAGATAGACCGTGGGGGGAAGAGCCAGCTCCCAGCAAGCAGCGGAGCAGTGGAACAGAAAATCTGAACTTTAAGAAGTCTGTTCCACTGAGGGACATTGCTCCAGAGACTAAGCAGAGGTGGAGTCCTCGCAGGGACGGTGTGGTCTCAGGTCTCATGGGGTCACAGAAAGATCGAGGGTGTCTGAGTATGGCAGAGCTCTCAGTTATCAGAGCAGGGAAGCTAACTATAGAGACAGAGTTGAGGAGTGAGCTTTTAGACAGGGGTTCCTTAAACCATGATCTAAGGCACAGTCAGATCACTGCTCTAGGAACAGGGACCCCACAAGTGGCAGATCCAGGGAGACTCACTTTCTTTTTCCAGGAGGAGCAGTGTGGCAGGAATCTGCTGGGTTTGGAGAATCCAAACAAGGCCATGCACCAGAGATAGAAACCCTCAGTCACCGGCTGGGGAGCTCAGAGTGCGGCCAGAGACCAGAGAGATAGGAGTGATTGACTGCTTTTCTCTGAGGGCACACTGAGGTGTGGGGCCCCAAGCTCTCAGCTCCTCCAGGCTGGAGATGGACATTGGGAGGCTGCTATTTTCATTCCCATCCTCCAAAGCAGTAAATAAAACATTCAGGAAACAAAAGCTCCCGAGAGCGAACCCAAGCAGATTACTTAGCCTGGTCCCTGGCAAGGGCAGTGCAATTCTGTCTTGGGCAAAGACATTTGAGAATAACTGCAATGGGCCCCTCCCACAAAAGATCAGCAAGAACAACCAGCCAAGACCAAACTCACTGTCAAGGAGAATAGAGGAACTACAGAGCTAGGGGAAATCAACACAGAGAATTCATGGCTTTTTCCCCACACTCCTTTAATCTTGCAAAGTTAAATTTCTTTTATTCTATTTTTTAACTTTTCCTCTTTTGTCTTTTAATGTTTTTTTAACTAGTTTACCTTAACAACACCTATCTAAAAATCATTTTAAACATTCATTGTTATAGTCATATTTTATCCCTTCATTATATTTAAACTTATTTTTTGTATACATATAGATTTTTTTTCTAAAAATATTTGGGATACAATCCTTTCTGTTCTATTCACCAGTCTAATATATAGATAGATAGATAGAGAGAGAGAGATTGATATATCGATCTATCTATAGATATATCTATGTTGTCGTTTTTTTTTAATTTCTTTTTTCCCCCTTTCTTCTACCCCCAGTTTTGGATTTCTTCTTATTTGGTTAGTGTACATTTTTCTGGGATCTTTGTCACCCTTTTAGTATTTTATTCTTTCATTCACATATTCTTATCTGGATAAAATGACAAGGTAGAAAAACTCACTACAAAAAAAAAAAAGAATAAGAGGCAATACCGACGGCTAGGGACCCAATCAATATGGACATTGGTAACATGTCAGAACTAGAGTTCAGAAAAATTCTCAAGTTACTAGCCGGGCTCGAAAAAGGCATGGAAGATATTAAAGAAACACTTTCTGGATAAATAAAATCACTTTCTGGAGAAACAAAAGCAAATCTAACCAAGCTGAAATCAAAAAAGCTATTGATGAGGTACAATAAAAAATGAAGGCTCTTACTGCTAGGATAAATGAGGCAGAAGACAGAATTAGTGATATAGAAGACCAAATGATGAAGAATAAAGAAACTGAGCAAAAGAAAGAAAAATAACTACTGGACCAAGAGGGGAGAATTTGAGAGATAAGTGATACCATAAGAGGAAACAATATTAGAATAATTGGGATTCCAGAAAAATAAGAAAGAGAGAGAGGGGTAGAGGTATATGGGAGCGAATTACAGTAGAGAATTTCCATAATATGGCAAAAGGAAAAAGCATCAAAATCCAGGATGCACAGAGAGCTCCCCTCAAAATCAACAAAAACAGGTCCACACCCCATCATCTAATAGTAAAACTTACAAGTCTTAGTGACAAGGAGAATATACTGAAAGCAGCTCCAGACAAGAAGTCTGTAACATATAATGGTAGAAATATTAGATTGGCAGCATACTTATCCACAAATACCTAGCAGGACAGAAAGAACTGGCATGATATATTCAGAGCACTAAATAAGAAAAATATGCAGCCAAGAATACTATAACCAGATAAGCTATCACTGAAAATAGATGGAGAGATAAAAAGCTTCCAGGACAACCAAAAATTAAAATAATTTGCAAACACCAAAGCAGCCCTACAGGAAATATTGAAGGGGGTCCTCTAAGCAAAGAGAGAGCCTAAAAGTAGTAGACCGAAAAGGAATAGAGACAATATACAGTAACAGTCACCTTACAGGCAATACAATGGCACTAAATTCATCTTTCAATAGTTACCCTAAATGTAAATGGGCTAAATGCCACAATCAAAAGACAGAGGGTATCAGAATGAATTAGTGGACATCAATATGCTGTCCATAAGAAATTCATTTTAGACCCAAAGACACCTCCAGATTTAAAGCGAGGGAGTGGAAAAAAATTTACCATGCTAATGGACATCAAAAGAAAGCTGGGATGGTGATCCTTGTATCAGATCAATTAGATTTTAAGCCAAAGACTATAATGAGAGATAAGGACACTATATGATACTCAAAGGGTCTGTCCAACAAGATCTAACAATTTTAAATCTCTATGCCCCGAACATGGGAGCAGCCAACTATATAACCCAATTAATAACAAAGTCAAAGAAACACATCAACCATAATATAATAAAAGTAGGGGACCTTAACACTTCCCTCACTGAAATGGAAAGATCATCCAAGCAAAAGATCAACAAGGAAATAAAGGCCTTAAATGACACACTGGACCAGATGGACATCACGGTATATTTAGAACATTCCATCCCAAAGCAACAGAATACACATTTTCTCTAGTGCACATGGAACATTCTCCAGAATAGATCACATCCTGGGTCATAAATCAGGTCTCAACTGGTACCAAAAGACTAGGATCATTCCCTGCATATTTTCAGACCACAATGCTCTGAAGCTAGAACTCAATCACAAGAGGAAGAACTCAAATACATGGAGGCTAAAGAACAGCATACTAAAGAATGAATAAGTCATCCAGGAAATTAAAGAAGAGCTGATAAAATTCATGGAAACAAATGAAAATGAAAACACAACTTTTCAAAATCTGTGCGACACAGCAAAAACAGTCCTGAGAGGAAAGTATATAGCTATACAAGACTTTCTCAAGAAACAAGAAAAGTCTCAAGTACACAAACTAACCCTATACCTAAAGGAGCTGGAGAAAGAACAGCAAAAAAAGCCTAAAACCAGCAGAAGAGAAATCATAAAGATCAGAGAAAAAATCAATGAAATAGAAACCAAAAGAACAGTGGAACAAATCAACGAAACTAGGAGCTCATTCTTTGAAAGAATTAATAAGATTGATAACCCCCTGACCAGACTTATCCAAAAGAAAAAAAAAGGACCCAAATATAATCACGAATGAAAGATAAAAGATCACAACCAACACCAAAGAAATACAAATAATTAAAGAACATCTTATGAGCAACTATACGCCAGCAAATGTGACAATCTGGAAGAAACTGATGCATTCCTAGAGATGTATAACCTACCAAAACTGAACCAGGAAGAAAAAGAAAACCTGAACAGACCCATAACCAGTAAGTAGATTGAAGCAGTCATCAAAAATCTCCCAACAAACAAGGGCCCAGGGCCAGATGGCTTCCCAGGGCAATTCTACCAAACAAAATTAAAGAAGTATGAGTACCTGTTCTCCTGAAACTGTTCCAAAACAAAACAAAACAAAACAAAAACAGAAAGAAGGAAGGAAGGAAGGAAGGAAGGAAGGAAGGAAGGAAGGAAGGAAGGAAAGAAAGAAAGAAAGAAAGAAAGAAAGAAAGAAAGAAAGAAAGAAAGAAAGAAAAACTTCCAAACTATGAGGCCAGCATTACCTTGGTCCCAAAACCAGACAAAGAGCCCACCAAAAAAGGAGAATTATAGACATATCCTTCTTGAACACAGATGAAATATCCTTGATGAACACAGACACGAAAATTCTCACCAAAATACTAGCCAATAGGCTCCACCAGTACATTACAAAGATTATTCACCACAACCAAGTGAGATTTATTCCTGGGCTGCAAGGTTAGTTCAACCTCCATAAATCAATCAATGTGACACAATACATTAATAAGAGAAAGAATAAGAACCATATGATACTCTCAATAGATGCTGAAAAAGTATTTGACAAAGTACGGCATCTTTTCTTGATTAAAACTCTTCAAAGTGTAGGGATACAGGGTACATATCTCAGTATCATTAAAGGCTTCTATGAAAAACCCACAGCAAATATCATTCTCATGGGGAAAAACTGAGAGCTTTTCCCCTAGTCAGGAACACGGAGGGATGTGCACTATCACCACTGTTATTCGACACAGTACTAGACTACCTAGCCTCAGCAATCAGACAACAAAATGAAATAAAAGCATCCAAATTGGCAAAGGAGAAGTTAAACTCTCACTCTTTACAGAACATATTATACTTTATGTGGAAAACCCAAAAAGACTCCACTCCAAAACTGCTAGAATTCATACAGGAATTCAATAAAGTGTCAGGATATAAAATCAATGCACAGAAATCAGTTGCATTTCTATACACCAACAGCAAGACAGAAGAAAGAGAAATTAAGGAGTCAATTCCATTTACAATTGCACCCCAAACTACAAGATACCTAGGAATAAACCTAACCAAAGAGGCTAAGAATCTATACTCAGAAAACTATAAAGTACTCATGAAAGAAATTGAGGAAGACACAAAAAAATGGAAAAATGTTCCATGCTCCTGGGTTGAAAGAACAAATATTGTGAAAATGTCTATGCTACCTAAATCAATCTACACATTTAATGCAATCCCTATCAAAATCCCACCCATTTTTTTCAAAGAAATGGAACAAATAATCCTAAAGTTTATATAGAACCAGAAAAGAACCCAAATAGCCAAAGGAATGTTGAAAAAGATAGCCAAAATTGGTGGCATCACAATTCCAGACCTCAAGCTTTATTACAAAGCTGTCATCATTAAGACAGTATGGTACTGGCACAAAAGCAGACACGCAGATCAATGGAACAGAATGGAAAGCCCAGAAATAGACCTTCAACTCTATGGCCAACTAATTTTTGACAAAGCAGGAAAGAATGTCCAATGGAAAAAAGAAAGTCTCTTCAACAAACGGTGTTGGGAAAATTGGACAGCCACATGCAGAAAAATGAAACTGGACAATTTCCTTACACCACACACAAAAATAGACTCAAAACGGATGATAAACCTCAATGGGAGACAGGAATCCATCAAAATCCTAGGGAAGAACACAGGCAGCAACCTCCTCGACCTCATCTGCAGCAACTTCTTCCTAGAAATATCACCAAAGGCAAGGAAATCAAGTGCAAAAATGAACTATTGGGACTTCATCAAGATCAAAAGCTTTTGCACATTAAAGGAAACAGTTAACAAAACTGAAAGACAACTGATAGAATGGGAGAAGATATTTGCAAATGACATCAGATAAAGGGCTAGTATCCAAAATCTATAAAGATCTTATCAAACACCCAAAGAACAAATAATTTAATCAAGAAATGGGCAGAGGACATGAACAGACATTTCTGCAGAGAAGACATCCAGATGGCCAACAGACACATGAAAAAGTGCTCCACCTCCCTCAGCATCAGGGAAATACAAATCAAAACCACAATGAGGTACCACCTCACACCAATCAGAATGGCTAAAATTAACAAGTCAGGAAATGACGGGGGCTGGCGAGGATGCGGAGAAAGGGGAACACTCCTACAATGTTGGTGGGAATGCAAGCTGGTACAGCCACTTTGGAAAACAGTATGGAGGTTCCTCAAAAAGTTGAAAATAGAACTACCCTATGACCCAGCAATTGCACTACTGGGTATTTACCCTAAAGATACAAATGTAGTGATCTGAAGGGGCACGTGTACCCGAATGTTTTTAGCAGCAATGTCTACAATAGCCAAACTATGGAAAGAACCTAGATGTCCATCAATAGATGAATGGATAAAGAAGATGTAGTGTATATAGACAATGGAATACTATGCAGCCATCAAAAGAAATGAAATCTTGCCATTTGTGACGATGTAGATGGAACTAGAGGGTATTATGCTTAGCGAAATAAGTCTATCAGAGAAAGACAATTATCGTATGATCTCCCTGATATGAGGAATTGAGAGGCAGCATGGGGGCCTTGGGGGTAGGAAAAGAATAAATGAAACAAGATAGGATCAGAGAGGAGACAAACCATAAAAGACTCTTAATGTCACAAAACAAACTGAGGGTTCCTGGGAGGAAGGGGGTGTGGAGAGGGTGGTTGGGTTATGGACATTGGAGAGGGTATGTGATATGGTGAGTGCTGTGAAGTGTATAAGCCTGATGATTCACAGACCTGTATCCCTGGGGCAAATAATACATTATATGTTAATAAAAATAATTAATGAAAAAAATAATTTCTGCTTCTATCCTCCATGGTTATCAATTCATTGATTCGTTCATTCAACAATCACTGCACAAATGTCTCCTATGTGCAATCATGTCACCAGGTACCAGAAATACAGATATGATCAAGACTAGGAAAGTCCCTGTCTTCATGAAAATGATGGTTTTGTTTATGTATATATTGTATTACCTAAGATTCGTTTTAACTTAGAATTTATTAAATAGTTTTTCCCTAGAAAACTATTAACTAGTAACTAGTAACTAGTCTATGAATAGACTAATTACTGTAAACTTGAATTGATCTAGAATCTGAAAAAAAATCTTATAACAAACTGTTTTCATATTTTCCTATAGTGATAGCACATATTCTGCAGAGTGAAGTCACTTCTGAATCATCAAACATGCACTTACTTACATCACCATCACTTTTGTGCAAATGGCTTATATTGAAATATAGTCTTTTATAAGTGTTAGCTAAATGCCTTCAATTTTTCACAACAGTTTATTCCAGATAAGTGAGAATTCATTAGTTAACAAAATATCCATGGATAAACTTCTAATTTAGTCAAATGAAACTGTTTTAAAATGTGCTTTTCATATAGTAGGCATTGAATAAATATCAGTATTGTTAATGGTGCAATTCTACATATATACTGAATTTTTAAAAAAATGAAAGTAGTTTTGAAAGTACTTTGAATTTTTGTCTGTAATGGCCTACTTATCAGCTCATAGAGAGTTATTATTAAGATATATTATTTTTTGAAAGTAAAATTCTGATGTCAGTACAAATTTATCACTTTAATCAAAGGATCTGGCACAGAAAAATATGGGATTATTTTATTTATAACAGGCATTTTCGTATCTCTTATTATAAGCCTTACTATCTCGAAATTATGTGCTTTCCCCATGTTAGAGTCAGCCCAAATTTGTTTGTATTGGACACTATGAAATTGGACACTATGAAACTGAGATTTGGTAACTTGGGTTATCATGAATTACACAGCCAACCCAAATGCTTTGTTACCAAAAATTCATGTGAAAGGCTGCATTATTCAAATCAGTCCCAGTTTAGCCATCAACACTGATCAAATTAATTGGGTAATTGCTAAATCACTACTTTATTTTGAGCTACAAAGACACACATTTAGAGCCCCTCTGCTGAATATTTCAAAGCACTGAGAGCATTTCTAATCTAAGTGGTACCCTGGAGCCAGAAAGACTCATTGCTACCCTAGAGGGTCACCTACATGCTGGGAATAACACAACTAAAGAAAATTTCCTTAGTTTGACTTGAAAATATAAAATATTTTTCTATTTCTGTGGAATCCTTAAGACATTTTCTTTCTGAAATCTTGTATCTACAAAATATTCAGAGCCAAACAAATAAACAGTTCAGAAAGCAAAGAAAGTCATTGTAATTAAAACAAGTGCAGGTCTTTTGTTTGTTTTCCTTTTTGAAAAATTACAAGACTGACAATAAACCTTAATATCCAGATTGTCTTATATATGACATTTGCTTTCATAAACCATGCAGTTATCAAGAGCTAATCCTGAAGAGAAAGTAATCAAGGAAGGTGTTACACAAATGCAAAACATATGATTAAAGAGAGGGAAGGCAAATCTCATGCAAAGAACTGAATATTATAATGAAATTGCCCCTGAATGGAGATGTGAAGACTTCAAGCTCACTTTAATTAGGCCACTGAGTGGAATCCCCTAAGACCAACAAGGATTGAACAGCTAATAATCAGTTTGTTCTTTGCTGATTACCAGTAAATCATGTCCCAAACACAACCCTGGTCCCTTCTCTAATTATGAATACATTTTCAGACCTCTCCTTTAATCTCCATACTTTTTAATGGGTGCACAAATCTTAATCAGCTATCTGTAAGAGTGCCTACAACTGTTAGTGTCTTGAAAGGCCTTCCTACTGTTTAGGAAGTAAATATTTGCCTCCCTTTCATCCACAGTGGTAAACAGTGGTAAACAGCTGATCTTATGAGGGAAACTAGGAGCATAGGAGGAAAGTGCACACCACTGTAGGGATGATTCTTTCTGCATAAAGATTATTTTTTGTTATAAAGTGCTTGCTCTCTGTGAAAATTTGGGACTTCACACACACATATACACATACACACAAGCAAAAGGAAAAAATTAACCCTGCTGCCACCATGAAAGAGAATCAGTGACAATATTTTCATTTATTTCCTTCCACTCATATTTGGGGGGAGAAAGATATGATTCTCTCAGTATCTATTTATATATACTTATAAATAATACTGTATCCTACTATTAAAAGTTAAAAATATATGCATTCTCCAGATAAACTTCTTAAATATTTAATAATTACATACGTTTTTCTAAAGTGGCATAGCATCATTTAACAGTCAGTTATTATTAGTAATCATTTAGTTTGTTTCTATGATATTAAAAAGCATTTTATATTTATGATTATATCCTACAGATATATTCACAAGAAGTGAACTGAATATCTGTTTAAATTGCTTTTCAAACACCAAATTCAAAGAAGAATTCTTTCTGGGCTCAGGTTCTTTATTTGGTTGCAACAATTTCCATTTGTAGAATTATTTTATTCTTTTGCCATTAAAAAATGTTTTTATCTTTCTGGAGTTTTTTAATAGCTCAGCTGTGTAGATTCTGAAGTCCATAGCTGCCACCTCTTGCAAGTATTCTAATACCAACGTTCTGTTCATCTTCATTCTGGAAATTACTTCCACGTGAGTACATTTCCTCACTACTTTAGTCCTTGGTGGTAACAGTGCTGCTACTAAACACATGCAAAATAACTGTCAATATCTTTATTGATAGCAACAGCTATCATTTCTTTATTGAGTTCCTATTATGTACTAGAAAGTTATAGCCACTTCCTATGGGTAGAGTTTATTTTCACCATACCACCCCACCCCAAAGAAAGAAATTGAACCTCGGGAAAGTGAAATAACTTGCTTACTTTCACGAGCTACCATATAGCAGAGCTAGGTTTTAAACACAGATTTGTGAGTCCAAAGCTAAAGCTAACTTTATTGCATGCTATGTCCTCCTAACCAGAGAGTTAACAATACAGTGGTGTAGGAATATGGTGAGGCCCGGGTGATGTTGAAGCAGGGCATGGTGAGCTGTGTGATCTCTGGGTTATGTGTGATATCTGTCTGACTTGTGATCTCTATCTGTGAAATAAATAAACAAAATCTTTAAAAAAATAATGTCTAAAGAAAAAAGAGGAATTAATAGGAAATATAAATAAGGCAAATAATTAATATCTAATACCATACTCTACATGTTTGGATACTGTGCTAAGGTTTTTAGGGTTTTTTGTTTGTTTGTTTGGTTGGTTTGTTTTTGGTTTTTTGTTTTGTTTGTTTTTTTGATAAAGACAGAGAAAGAGAGTGAGCAGGCACAAGCAGGGGGAGGAGCAGAGAGAGATGGAGAAGTAGACTTCTCATTTAACAGGAAACCCTACTATGACATGAGACTGGGACCTGACCTGAACCAAAGGCAGATGCTCAACTGAATGAGCCACCCATGCATCTGGACACTGTGCTAAGTTTTTAACACACATTCAAAAATCAACCTTCAACCTGTATTTCTTGAGCTTCCGTTTTAAGTTAGTCATTTTTCTAGGTGCTTGGCTAAAGAGTGATCAAAAAAACCCTTAAGCTCCTATTGAAACAAAGCAAAGATTTTGTATTTTTGTTGTACTAACACAGAAACACTAAGACTAAAGCTTAGAGAAGTTAAGTAAATTGCCCAGGTTCTTGCTTTTATTTGCAGATCCAGAGATGATAGCAAGGTTTTTTCATGTTTACAATGCTCCACTCTTGGCAGGAAAAAAGGAAAAGAAACTACTCAACATTGTTAAACTACAAAGCCTCTGGGAAATGCATATTTCAGTTTAGGCCATATTTCAGAACATAATGATAGAAATGTTATTCTAAAATAGAAGGGCAGGGGTAGAAAGAGACAGACAGAGAAGGCTGTCTCAAAACAGTATGAAAGGGGTGCCTGGGTAGCTCAGTGGGTTAAAGCCTCTGCCTCCATCATGATCTTGGGGTCCTGAGATCGAGCTCCACATCTGGCTCTCTGCTCAGGAGGGAGCCTGCTTCCCACCACCCTTTCTCTCTGCCTGTCTCTCTGCATATTTGTGATCTCTGTCTGTCAAATAAATAATTTTTTAAAAACATCTTTAAAAAAAAAGTATGAAAAAGTGGTTGTAACTGCAAATTATTTTTATAAATTTTTAGAGAAGTTTTATGTTCACAGAATGAGAGGAAGGTACAGAGATTTCCCATGTATCTTATGCTTCTACAGAAGCACAGATTCTCCCATTATCAACATTCCTCATGAGAATGATAATTTATTATAATTGATGAATTTACACTGATACATCAAAATCATCCAAAGTCCATAGTTTATCTTTGGGTTCACTCTTGATTTTATACATTCTGTGGCTTTGGAGAATCTGTAATGACATGCTTCCAAATTTATAATATTGTATTCGATAGTTCTCTTCACTAAAATCCTCTGTGGTCTGCCTGTTTATACTTCCTCCCTCCCCACACCCCCCGCCAATCCATGATAGCCACCAATCTTTTAATGTTCCCATAGTTTTGCCTTTTACAGAATGGCATATAGTTGGATCATAAAGTATATGGCCTTTCAACCCACAGAATGGGAGAAGATATTTGCAAATGACAGTACAGACAAAAGGATGATATCCAGGATCTATAAAGAACTTCTCAAACTCAATACACACAAAACAGATAATCATGTCAAAAAATGGGAGGAAGACATGAACAGACACTTCTCCAATGAAGACATACAAATGGCTATCAGACACATGAAAAAATGTTCATCATCACTAGCCATCAGGGAGATTCAAATTAAAACCACATTGAGACACCACCTTACACCAGTTAGAATGGCCAAAATTAGCAAGACAAGAAACTGTGGATAAAGGGGAACCCTCTTACACTGTTGGTGGGAATGCAAGTTGGACAGTGTGGAGATTCCTCAAGAAAATAAAAATAGAGCTTCCCTATGACCCTGCAATTGCACTACTGGGTATTTACCCAAAGATACAGATGTAGTGAAAAGAAAGGCCATCAGTACCCCAATGTTTATAGCAGCAATGGCTATGGACACCAAACTGTGGAAAGAACCAAGATGCCCTTCAATGGACAAATGGATAAGAAAGATGTGGTCCATATACACTATGAAGTATTATGCCTCCATCAGAAAGGATGAATACCCAACTTTTGTAGCAACATGGATGGGACTGGAAGAGATAATGCTGAGTGAAATAAGTCAAGCAGAGAGAGTCATATGGTTTCACTTATTTGTGGACCATAACAACACGGAGGACATGGGGAGATGGAGAGGAGAAGGGAGTTGAGGGAAATTGGAAGGGGAGATGAACCATGAGAGACTATGGACTCTGAAAAACAATCTGAGGGTTTTGAAGGGGTGGGAGGTGGGAGGTTGGGGGAGCCAGGTGGTGGGTATTTTGGAGGACACATATTGCATGGAGCACTGGGTGTGGTACATAAACAATGAATACTGTTACACTGAATAAATAAATAAATAAATAAATAAATACATACATACATACATATTTAAAAAAAATAATTTTTCCAGGTTTCCACACTGTGATTGTTGTCACTGTGTGGGTCCATATTCTTCATGTGTTATGGCTTTCTCATCCTTAAATAAAAAATGTAGCAACCCCCCCCCCAAATGTATATGGCCTTTTTAGATGGTCTTCTTTCACTTGGTAATAAGCATTTAAGGTTCTTCCATATATATATTTTTTCCCCCAGAGGGGTGGAGAGGCAGAGGGAGATAGAAAATCTTAAGCAGGCTACATGCTTAGCAGGTAGCCCAATAAGGAGCTTGATCTCCTCCTGATCCTGAGATCATGACCTGAGCCAAAATTAAGAATCAGACACTCAAGTGAATGATCCACCCAGGTAACCCTCTTTCATGTCTTTTCATGGCTTGACAGCTCATTTCTTTTTAGTAGTAAGTGATATTGCATTGTCCAGCTATACCACAGTTTATCACCTACTAAAAAACATTTTGGTTACTTCCAAGCTTCAGCAATTATGAATAAAACTGTAATAAATAGTCATGTGCAAGTTTTTATGCAGACATAAGTTTTCAGCTTCTTTGGATAAAGACCAAAGAGTGCCACTGCTGAATGATATGGTAGGAGTATGTTTAGTTTTTTTTTGTTTTTTTGGTTTTTTTTAATTGCCAAAATGACTTCCCAGGCATCTGTACCATTTTTCATCACATCAGAAAGAATGAGAGTTCCTGCTGATCCACCCTCTTGCCAGCATTTGGTGGTATTAGTGTTCTGGATTTTAGCCATTTTAATAGGTGTATAGTGATATGCCATTGTTGTTCTAATTAGCATTTCTCTGATAACATATGATATATAGCATCTTTTCACTGACATCTCTGTATCTTCTTTGGTGAGGTGTCTGTTAAAGACTTTGGCCCACTTTTTAATCAGGTGTTGCTATGTTCCAATAAAATTTTATTTATAAAACAAGAGGCAGACCAGATTTGGCCTATGGGCTATAGTTGGTTGACCCCTGTCTAAAGGATACACAATAGATATTGGAGAATTATATGACCACATACAATCATAATGTGGCAACATTTTTTGAAACTTATTTCAATACTGCATCTTAATAGATAATGAAATTACATTAGGATTTAAAATTCTTCCCCCCATAGGCTTTGAATTGGTTTAATGTAAATTCATATCTTTTGGAAATAAAATTCCTCTGTAGAATATACAATTTGTTAAAATAATAAATAGGATGGAAGTGACAATGCACATTTTTCCAAATATTATATCTCCCAGAGGAACTTGTGAGCTTTCAGGCATTTATTGAAAGCACATAATTACCTCCTGTGCGCCTCCATCATTTGGCGGGCTCCTTTCACTTTAAAGGCTACTTAAGTGTTGAGTTAATTATAGAGGAAATACCAGTACACTTCCACTTGTGACTTTTACACTGTCTTGTTCATTCTCCCTAAAAGGCAGTAGGGCACAAATATGGTAACTTCACCCATTTGCCTTTCTCTGAACAGAGATGAGTAGCCAGCCTGAGTTTTATCAACAGGACCAAGTAAATTAAAAATGGGCTGTTTTTAACTTTATAAAAATAATGTTCAAGATATATTTTCCCTGATTTTGCCTTCTTTATTATGGTAGAAAAGAGAAAAAAAAAACTCATAATTTTTTTCTCTCATTCCTTCTTCATGCTTCACTAGTTTCACAGTTCATTTCTGGTGGACGTAGAATAAATTGCCCACTCCTTGGATGGAAGCTCTTGTCTGAGCAGCAATATATCCTCTTCCAGGGACATGTTATGTCAGTAAAAAGTCCTATAAATGAGTTCAAAGTAACAGAAAACAGTCCACAGATGACATGTTACAGAAGGTGTCTTCTGGTTCCACTTTCTTTCCATATTGTTCTGGAGGTCAAGAGTGGTCTGAGACATAGTTGTATGGTAAATAAAGAAACTTAATCCTTCATTCTATTCCTTTTCACTACTTACACTCATTCACAGAAAGAGGCTTTAGAAAGATTCTTCTATTCTTTCCAAAGATTCTTCTATTCTGTAGCTGTGTGACCTTGGACAAGTTACTGGTACTATGAAACATAGGAATCCTCATCTATAAAACACAGCTAATAATACCTTCTGTATAGTTCCTTTAGTTATCTTCTCTCAGTGATTTACTTGTCTTTAAATATGCTCTGCTCTATTTATTTTTTTTAAAGATTTATTTATTTATCAGAGAGAGAGAGGCGGAGAGAGTGAGCCCAGGCAGACAGAATGGCAGGCAGAGGCAGAGGGAGAAGCAGGCTCCCCGCTGAGCAAGGAGCCCGATGTGGGACTCGATCCCAGGATGCTGGGATCATGACCTGAGCCAAAAGCAGCTGCTTAACCAACTGAGCCACCTAGGTGTCCCTGCTCTATTTATGGGGGTAGGAGTCAGTACACATTCCTATAAGGCCTGTGGTTTCCCAGACTCCTCAACCAGGGAACCAACTAGATTCCATTAAGGTTTATCAGTTTTGGCAAGTGATAAGAAGACAGAAATAAAAATTTCCTGCTTCTGACTTTTGTGATGATGGCAGCAAGATTGGGGAGACTCCAGAACCTAGCTACCCTGACAAAGGCAGTAGCTTTTCGAAGGTTACATCCTTTTCCAAGAAGAGATGTCTTTTAGAGAATCCAGGGCCAAGTGAAACAGTATTTCCAACAGCAAATTAGCAGGTAGGCACTTCTGAAATTCTTTGTACTAGTACACAAGTATCTATTGCTATGTAACAAAGTACTTCAAAACCATTTTTCACAGCTAAAAACAAGCAAAAAAAATTGTTATCTCATAGTTTCTGATGATCAGGAATCTAGAAGTGGTTTAGCTATTTAATAGTTCTGCCTCAGTGTATCTTATTAGATTGTAGTCAAGCTGAAGATCAGGCTATATCACCTGAAGGCCATACTTTGGTTGGAGAATATACTTCCATGGTGACTCCCTCCCTCACATGACTATGGTCAGGGGTCTCAGTTCCTTTCAGACTGTTGAGAGAACACTTCAGTTTCTCACTCTATGAGGCTTTCCATAAACCTGCTTGAGTGTCAACACAACATGGCAGCTGGCTTCTCCCTGGAGTGAGTGATAGTAGAGGGAGAGAGAGAGGGAGGCAGTGCCACAGTACCTTTTCTATTCTAGTCCAGAAAGTGATACATCATCATTTTGGAATGACTCCTTGGTCACACAGGCCAGAAAAGATCACTCAGGAGCATAAATACTTGGAGGCAGGAATACTGCCTTAGATGCTGGTTATTAATCTCCCTTCTGTTCCTAAAGCCTTTCTAACACCTTTTCACTTTGTCCTCCTCTCCCTCTCCCTTCCCCTCTCCACTTGCTCCTCTCCCACTCCCTCTCCATCTCTCCCTCCCAGTCCCTGTCTCACACCTGGAGTGGTTTCTGTTTTCCTAACTTGATCCTGTCTACTAATACTTCCTAGCACTTGCCAAGAAAATATAATGTGAGAATGGACAGTAATAAGGTGTTGAAAACCTGGTCAACAGATGACACTTAGTCGGTACTAAATATTCCTACTATACTCCTATTTTAATAAAGTGAAAAGCACACATTTTGGCCTCCTATGATTCCCCCAGGAGAGTCAGACCCTTTATCTTTTATGGCATTCAAACAATTATAACTCACAAGGTGTAATGTTATACATCTGCATCTCCTTTTAAGCTTGAGCTCCCTCATGGCAGGAATCTTGTGTTTTTTATGTCTATAGCACCCAGCACAATGTGTGGTTCATAATAAGCACTCAGCTAATGAGGGGTGAGGAATGTGTGGGCTGAGGGTGGAGAAAGGAGGGGAGGGGTGGTGCTTCTAATCCCCTCCTAAATGAAAAAGGAATAGGTGAATTGAACTGAAAATGTGGAGATCACTTAATGAGCCGTTTCTGAGACAGTAATATTTAGACACTTCTTAATCTTTGTACCATAAAGGGAGGTGGAAATATTTTGTTCTGGTTTCTATTCTAAAACTTAAATGTGCCTTTTCAAAATTACTTTGGTATGCAATTATGCTTATAGAAAGATAATTTTTATTTCAGATAGTCAAGTAATAAAATGTTGGAGTGGGAGGAAGGCAAAAACAGGACCTGATTTTAAAAAATCTTATCATAAAGCAACCTAGAGATTGGAGCACCCTTTGAAACCATTCATGGGTTCTGAAACACCTGGAACAAGATAGGGAATAAACTGTGCGATTAAGGACTGGCTGGTTATCTTTTTCGCTTAAATGCTTTTCTTCATAGGCAACCCAACTCATTCTTTTGTCAAGTACTAAAGAGAGCATATAAAGAGCCTCCTAAGAGTGTGTATATGTGTATATTTGTGTGTATGTGCATTTCTGTGTGCATGTGTGTGCATGTATATGTGTATCTGTCTATTTATGTGTCTGTGTGTGAACCCATACATGTTGGAGGTACAGAATAGCATGAGAATTTGACAAGCACTATGGAAGAAGGAGATATTTTCACTATCCGACAAACTACAGGAAGATATCTCTCCCTTACTTCCACCCTCCAATGCCTTGTAACTACACCTACCTTTGAGGAATTAAACTGGTACTCAGAACTTTAGCTACAAAGCAGTTTGATAAATCTAGTCATATTTTTAAGCATTCTAATCCCTGCAGCACAGGGAAGCACATAGAAAAAAGTGGAATTTGGATTCCAAGTACCATATATAGCACACTTTAAAAATTCAAAGTTAAACCCAGGAATTATAAAATTTTATATTCTAAATTCAGATGTTTTGTTTCTATCTGGTTATACACCTATAATTAGCAAGTTTAATTCACACCTGGACATAGCACTGCATCTTTTCTAATGGTAATTAATTATTCAGGAAAAATAGAACTTATTTCTCCATGCTACCTTTTTAAAATTTATATATCATTAGAAGGTTAAGTTGTCCACACTTGAGTAAGAACCATGACAAAGAATATTCTCTCCATCTGTATTCAGTTGCATCAGAGAACCTTAGCTCAAATACATTGTTGTTTACCCTGAGATCGTATCAGCCTCATACCCATATGCAGCTGGGTATGGTCATATCTGGTTAGTGAAATGGAGGTGGAAATATATAATCTTTTAAGGTGTGGCCTTAGAAAGGAAAGGGTGTGCCTGCCCTTCTCTGTCCTCTTTCTGTCTAGCTACCTGGAACTTTAATGTGACCATCAGAGGTATATTAGGAATCATATTGGATTGTGGACATCAAGATCACTCCATGAGTCTCTGATGATAGGAGTAGGGGAGGCTATCTGTTTTTCATTCTGGTATTCTCAAAAGAGACAGGTATAATCTTTGGAAACTGACTCCAAATAATACAATAGAGAGGAAGAGGAAGACAAAAAAATTTTGAACTTTGCAGTCATATCAATGGCTGATTGCTGCATTTTTATATATAGTTAATTTCTGCAAAGTGAAATGTGAGGATAGGGGCTTTTATCCGGGGGAAAACCCATGTGCTTGAGAGTAGGGAGCATTAGTTCTTAATTAATTTTTTAAATTAAAAGCCGTATGTGTCTAATTGCTTATGTGCCTCTTGGGGGGTGTGTGACTCCCCAAATTATGAAACCTCCCTTTATACAGATATTTTGTGTACTCAACACAGGAATGATACAGTCTTCTCTCTTTCATTTGCAATGGCCTCATGTCAAGATCTTCAGAACTATACTTAAATTACTTTTGAGGTAAATAATTTTAAAAGCTGAGAGATAGTCTAGAATATGAATTATCCCCAAGGAGAGTTACAGGAAGCATTATTCTATCATAGAGTTGACAAGATGCCTCTGCTAACTGGGAATGACATGCTGAAGGAGAGGTTTATAACACAGTGAGCCACAGCCTGTAAGGTCATTGATGCAGGGACAACTTAAGCCTGATGAGACAGAGCCTTTATGTAAGTTCAAAGCTAGATCCTCCCAGGATTGCTTTTCATATTGACTGACACCTGAAACACAGGGATCAACGTTGGAACTTTGCAGAGATGAGAAAGAAAGGCCAAGGGGAAGCAAAATGACAAACTAAATTAGTGCGATGTGCCATATATTCAGCTTCTTGGAGACACAAAATCCTTGTAATACAGGATTATAAATCTTTAGCCCTGAAGAGAGAAGATTTATACAATTGTTATGGGGGGGATAAATGATTCAATGCTAACAAACATCAGAACACTTATTATACAAGCACTTTTCTCAATACTGTGAGGGTAGTATTGCTCTAAATATAGGAACACTTTACTAAACAAGTGTCTTACTGTGTTTATTTTACCTGTTATTACTCAGCTAATGTAATAATTGGTATTCTTTGGTGTCATGTAACATATCACTATTCTACTTACACTTTATGGACCACAACAAGTCATGCAGTCATGTCTGAATTTAATAGACAAGTAAACAGCAAACCTACCACATACCTGGGAAGGAGACATAGGACAAAATATGAAGAAAGAGACATAATAGCTATGGCAAATTGTATCTAAGTTTCAATTTAAAATGAAAAAATAGCATCAAAAAATCAAAACAGAAAAACTAAATAAATTACTAAATTTTAAATGATTTTTTTCAAGTTATATCTTTTTTAAAGGGAATTTTATAGAATGTATGTATACATATATACAGAGCAAAAGCAAGAAGGAAAAATTACCTATAATGCTACTCTATCTAGAGACAAACACTGATTATCCATGTAGTCTTTCTATCATGCAAAATGTACCAAAGTTTATGTCACTGTTTTTGAGTGTTATGTTTTCCTGAATAAACGTAAAATTTACATATTATATGAATATGTGAAATATAAATATATCTCTATAACAAACATGTACAAAATTTTCAAATTATTAAAAATAAAAAAAACCTTTTAAACATCCTAATTTTTATTTCAAATATCACATAAGTTATTTAGAATATATTTTATAGATGTCATAGTAATATTTATAGATATATGCATATGTCATATATATTAGTGTGTGTATACACATGTATGCCTTTATAATATATACATAAGGTTTTGTATCAAGCTTATGATATTTTACAGTCTGACTTATTCCACCTTGATAAGTGTTCAAAATTCTGTTTAATAACACATATTATAAATGCATTACAATATTTAATCTGGTTCTTAATTTTGTATGCATCTTCCAACATTCAGAAGTAACACATATATATATATATTTTTTTGCCTTTATATATATATACATTTTATATATATATATATATATATATACACACATATATATAAAATTATTTTTTTTTACCTTTTACTTTAATAGGCTCTACTTAAAGTATGAACTTATACATGGGGCTTGAACTCATCACCCTGAGATCAAGAGTCACATGCTCTGTCAACTTGGCCAGCCAGACACCCCATAAGTAAGACTTTTATAATCACTACTAATTCACCAGAATGTGAACACAAAGAAAACTGGGGTCATTTATTATTTGCCAGTGTAATCCCAGGTGCCTAGAACAGTGCTGACACTGTTACACATTACTAGATGTTTAATTAATACATATTTAATAAATGAATAATGAATGAATGCTTTAGTTCACATCGCTGAATACAAATTCTTTGTTGGGTTCTCTAAAAATTTGCTATGGTACATTGTTAATGCTGAGTTGTTACAATCAAACAGTAACAACACTACATAGTCTTTTTTTTAAAGATTTTATTTATTAATTTGACAGACAGAGATCACAAGTAGGCAGAGAGGCAAGCAGAGAGAGAGGGGGAAGCAGGCTCCCTGCTGAGCAAAGAGCCGACGTGGGACTCTATCCCAGGACCCCGAGATCATGACCTGAGCCGAAGGCAGCAGCTTAACCCACTGAGCCACCCAGGCGCCCGAGAATTTCTGATTTAAACAGAGCTTTAGAGAACTAGAAGAGGTCTTAAAAATATTATCAAGGCCTCTCATTTCATAAAAGAGGAAACTAATGCCTGCAGTGTTGAGAAGTCAGCCATGTTTATCTAGCTTAGTTAGTGACAAAATAAAACCTAGGTCTCTTCACCATCAATCTTTCCCATTCCCTGTTTTACCATGTCCAAGTACACCAAGAGATAGTGCAGATGTCTTCACAATTACTCTCTCCCTATTAGTGTGGTCTCTACCCCTCCATTTCACACACAGGCATGGTGTGATATTTCTAGACACAAAGAGAGGTATACCACAAGGGGCTTGGGGAGGATGATTGTGTCATTAGGGAATTTTATTACTTGGAAAATATTTATCTTACCCTCCCAATCCTGCCTTCCACCCACAATAAATCTCTTTGGATTTAAAATTCATAATTTTTGCTAAAAAGTGTAAGAAGAATAAAATGGAAAGTAACTTGCTCTATTTTCCCACATTATGGAAAAAGAGAAACCCATCTCATTGGAACAATAGTGATCACCTTAACTACAACCATGTATATAGATGTATCCAGATATAGGTAGAGATAGATGAAAGAAAGAAAGAGACTATCTCCTGATTGCCACATTTAAAATTCAAGGCTAAAAGGAATGTTGAAAAAGAAAACCAAAGTTGGTGGCATCACAATTCCAGACTTCAAGCACTACTACAAAACTGTAATCATCAAGACAGTACAGTACTGGCACAAAAACAGACACATAGAGAGCCCAGAAATAGAACCTCAACTCTATGGTCAACTAATCTTTGACAAAGCAGGAAAGTATGTCCAATGGAAAAGACAGTCTCTTCAACAAATGGTGCTGGGAAAATTGGACAGCCACATGCAGAAGAATGAAACTGAACCACTTCCTTACACCACACACAAAAATAGACTCAAAATGGATTAAAGACCTCAACATGAGAAGAAATCCATCAAAATCCTTGAGGAGAACACAGGCAGCAACCTCTTCAACCTCAGCCACAGCATCTTCTTCCTAGGAACATCCCCAAAGGCAAGGGAAGCAAGGGCAAAATGAACTATTGGGACTTCATCAAGATCAAAAGCTTTTGCATAGCAAAGGAAACAGTCAACAAAACCAAAATACAACTGACAGAATGGGAGAAAATATTTGCAAATGACATCAGATAAAGGGCTAGTATCCAAAATTTATAAAGAACTTACCAAAGTCAACACCCAAAGGACAAATAATCCAATCAAGAAATGACCGTCAGACATGAACAGACATTTCAGTAAAGAAGACATCCAAATGGCCAACAGACACATGATAAAGTGCTCAATGTCACTTCGCATCAGGGATATACAAATCAAAACCAGAGTGAGATACCACCTCACACCAGACAGAATGGCTAAAATTAACAAGTCAGGAAATAACAGATGTTGGTGAGGATGCAGAGAAAGGTGAACCCTCTTACATTGTTTGTGGGAATGAGCTAGGGCAGCCACTCTGGAAAACAGCACAGAGGTTCCTCAAAAAGTTGAAAATAGAGCTACCCTATTACCCAGCAATCACACTACTGGGTATTTAACCTAAATATACAAATGTAGTGTTCCAAAGGGGCACGTGCACCCGAATGTTCATAGCAACAATGTCCACAACAGGAAAACTATGGAAAGAACCTAGATGTCTAGATGTCCATCAATGATGAATGGATAAAGAAGATGTGGTAGACACACACACACACACACACACACACACACACACACACACACACAATGGAAAACTATGCAGCCATCAAAAGAAACAAAATCTTGCCATTTGCAATGACGTGGATAGAACTAGAAAGTATTGTGCTAAGCAAAATAAGTCAACCAGAGAAAGACTATTATCATATGATCTTTCTGATATGAGGAATTTGAGAGGCAGGGAGAGGAGGTCATAGGGGATAGGGAGGGGAAAAATGAAATAAGATGGGATGGGAAAGGCGACAAACCAGACTCTTAATCTCAGGAAACAAACTGAGGGCTGCCAGGGTGAGGGGGTATGAAGAGGGTGGTTGGGTTATGGACATTGGGGAGGTTATGTGCTACGGGGATTGCTATGACATGTGTAAGCCTGATGATTCATAGACCTGTACCCCTGGGGCAAATAATGTATTATATGTTAATAAAAAGTAAAATAAAATAAAAGTCAAGGCTATTGAAAAGCTGAAATTTTTTCTCCAACTTTTTTTAAGGTTAGTTATTGCATAGGAGCCAGTGAAGTGTAAACTTGTAAGTAAGCACATGATGAGTAGGACACTAAGTTCTAGGCTTAGGTTCACTGTAATTCCTAGAAGACTAGAGAAATAGAACAAAACCCAATTATTGTCCTCAAGGAAAGGAGACTGGCAAGTCTGTGAGTCTAGACATTCAAGTATAAGGTGATGAGATGGGCACCCCAATAAAATGGGACTATTTTGTTCTCAGAATCAAGGCATCTACTAGAAGCAAGTATAAAACTGCCATAAATCTCAACTTGATTGTGCTACAAAATGTATTATGTGTTTCCAAGTATTTGCTGTTTCTTTTTTTAATTTTTTTTTTCTTTTGGACAGTCTAGTGCTTCATTTGTTTGTCTATTTTGGAACACATGACAATTTTTTTTTTTAGATTTTATTTATTTATTTGACAGACATAGATCACAAGTAGACAGAGAGGCAGGCAGAGAGAGAGGAAGGGAAGCAGGCTCTCCACTGAGCAGAGAGCCCGATGCGGGGCTCGATCCTAGGACCCTGAGATCATGACCTGAGCCAAAGGCATAGGCTTAACCCACTGAGCCACCCAGTCCCCCCACAAGACAAATTGCTTTAAGTGAAATATCATATGGTGTAGCCAATGCTGTGGTACCCAATCTATATCTTCTCAACCCACACTAGAAGCATCTTGTATTTGTGGTGAGCAATGATATCTAAGCTCATGGCTTCCTAGGACAAGCGCCCAGGTCTTTCTGCCTGAAGGCCCTCTCTTGTCACAGGACAGATAGAAAATATCTTATAGGTAGGGACCAAATTGTTTCAGCTGTGATAGGAAATTTCTGCATGCAGTGATTCAGGCAGGACACAGGTGAGACGTAAGACTTTACAGTGTAATTACTTTGCTAAAAGGTAAGGTAAGAGTGGGAAACAAATGCACGTTTCTCTTTACTGTCACTGAGTTCAGAAGGTCAGGTTAATTAATGCAAAGTATCATCTGCTAGAGCAGTGCAGGGGTGGATGGCAGGAGAAAAGATACAGAAAGGGATTAAGATTTGTTGTAAAGAGCAAAAGGCAATTAATAATTAGCTTCTGACCCTCAACACAATAGCCTTGCAAACCAGGCTATTAACTAATGAGAGGTTTCTAAATACATGCCTTTGAAGATATCAAAAACTAGGCTGCGGAACCTCACAACCTAATTTTCTCTTTCGAAAATAGAAACAAAAAAACAAAAACAAAAACACCTTTGTGTACCACAGAAGCCCTACCATTAGCTTCAAACAGGAAGTTGAAGTAGAAGAAAAATAAATGGTAGTTTGTTGAGAAGAGAGGATAAAAGAAAGAATAAAAAAGGAAAATATGTAGCTACTTTTCCACTCTCAAAGTTTCAACCCAGAAAGACGGTAATGAATCTGTCAAGTGAGGGTAGCACAGAAGTGGAGGAGTGGGATTAGCTTTTCTTGGGATTTCAAGCTTTTTCTGACTTATTTCAAACTGTGGCTTTGTTTCTGATTTGACTCTTTAATACAATCTCTTTCTGCAAAGAACATCCTTCCCAAATATGCAAGAAGCCTCAACACTAATGGCCATGATTGTTTCTTTTAGAATTGGACTTCACCCTCAAAACTGGTTCAGACTAGGCAAATCTGTGGAAAGTGAATCTAGAAAGTAGAATGGTGGTTCCCTAAGGCTGAGGAGAATGGAGAAGTGACTGCCAGTGGAGGTGCAAGGGTTATTTTGGGGTGATGAAAATGATCTAAAACTAGATCGTGGTGCAGATGCACCACTCTGTAAATTAAAAGAAAATACACTAAATTATACACTTAAAACAGGTCAATTTTATAGTATATAAATTATATCTCAATGAAGCTATTAAAAAATGCAAGGTCTACAACAGTGGTTTTCAAGTATGGGCATTTTTGCACTCCAGGGGCATTGATCAATGATTAGACACATTTTTGGTTGTTATAATAAATAATTATCTAAATCCAAATGTTAATTGCAAAGGTCTAGAAACCCTGGTCTAAAGAAGGGGCCTCAATGAAGTTTAATTCTGCCTCTTCTGTTACTTTGTATTTGCTTCTGCATTTTCCACAAGTTTGTGGCTCTGTGATCTCCACAATAAAAACTGTTGTACTTTTTTTTATAATCCAAATTTTAAGTAATTTATTTTCATGTGTCAAGATCCTTTATTTTTGTAGATTGTTTCTTTTAAAAAAGATTTTAATAGACTTTATCATATGATCCAGTAATTCCACTACTGGGTATTTACCCAAAGAAAACCTAAAACACTAATTTGTAAATCTATCTATCTATCTACACATATATATCCCTATGTTTATTGCACTATTATTTTCAATGGCCAAGACATGGAAGCAACCCAAGTTTCCATCAGTAGATGAAGGGATAAAGAGATAAAGAAATATATACAATGGAATATTACTCAGCCATAAAAAGGAATGAAATTTTGGCATTTGCATTAACACGAATGGATTTAGAGGTTATAATGCTAATAGAAATAAGTCAATTAGAGAAAGACAAATGCCATATGATTTCACTTAAGAAACAAAGCAAATAAACAAACAAAATGAAACAAACAAGAAACAGATTCTTAAATATAGAAAATAAACTGGTGGTTTCCAGAGGGGAGATGAGTGGGGGAATGAGTGAAATAAGTGAAGGGGATTAATAGTACACTTACTGTGATGAGCACTGAGTAATGTGTAGAATTGTCAAATCATTATATTATATACCTGAAACTAACGTAATACTGTATATTAATTATTCTTGAATTTTAAAAAAATTTTCACAGACTTTAATTTTTAGAGCACTTGTCTCCACATATTCAGTCTCCCACTTTCAGCATCCCGATTATAAAGAAATATTTGACATAACTGATGAACCTACATTGACACATCGTTATCACTCAAAGTTCATAATTTACATTAGGGTCCACTCTTGATGATGTACATTCTAGGGGTTTAGAGAAATATGTAGTAACATTTATGTCATTTATGCCATATATTTCATTTATAATGGCATCCTCCATTACAGTATCATACATAGAGGTCATAGTCTCACTGGCCTAAAAATTCTCTATGCTGCGCCTATCTATTCATCTGACCTCCCCCCTTACCTCTGGCAAACACTTATCTTTTTACTAACTGAATGATTTAGCCTTTTCCAGAGTGTCCTGTAGTTGGAGTCATACAAATGTAGCCTTTCAGACTGGTTTCTTCTTCAAAATAATATACATTTCAACCAATATTCTACTTTCTCCTTCTGTGAGTCTATTTTAGACACTTCATATAAGTGCAATCATGCAGTATTTGTCCTGTGGCTGGCTTATTTCCCTAAGCATCATGTCCTTGTTGCCCTTATATTGTCATAATGTTATCGCATATGGAAGGATTTCCTTCTTTTTCAATGGCAGTATAATGCTCCATGTATGTGTGCCTATGTGTGTATGTTTGTGTGTTTATGTGTCTGTGTACATGACATTTTCTTTAACCATTTTCTGTCAATGAATATTTAAATTGTTTCCATGTCCTGGCTATTTTGAATAATGCTGTAATGAACATGAGAGTGAAAAATATCTCTTTGAGACTTGTACACTGAACTAGGAAACATTGATGAAACAAATTAAAGACACAAAGAAATGGAAAGGTGTCCCATGCTCATGGATTAAAAGACTCATTATTGTTAAAACATCCATAGTACCCAAAATGACCTACAGATTTAATGCAATCTATCACAATTCAATGATATGTTTTATAGAAATAGAAAAAGAGTCCTAAAATTTGTATGGAATGAGAAAAGATCCCAAATTTCCAAAGCAATCTTCAGGAAGAAAGACAAAGCTGGAGACATCACATTTCCTGATTTTCCCTGTTTTTAGTAATCAAATTAATATAGTATTGACATAAAAACAGATACAGAAACCAATGGAATAGAGGATAGAGGCCAGAAATAAACCCACATTCAAATGATCTTTAACTAGTCTGCAAACAATGCACAATGGAGACAGGATAGTCTCTTCAATGAAGTGTTGGGACAACTGGATATCTACATGCAAAAAAATAAAACTCAACTCTTGTCTTACACCATACACAAAATCATCTCAAAATTGATTAAAAACTTAAATATAAGACCTGAAATTATAAAATTTCTAGCAAAAAAAATAGGAGAAAACCTCCTTAACATTGGTCCTAGCAAAAATTTCTTGAATATGACAACAAAGGGAAAGTAGAAGCTTTTGCACAATAAAGGAAACAACTAAGAATGAAGAGGCAAACTGAGACTCCTGCAAATCAGTAGCAAAAAATATATAATAATTTGATTTAAAAATAAGCAAAGGACGTGAATAGACATTTTTCCAAAGAAGACACACAAATGGCTGATAGGTACATGGGGGAAAAAAAAAAAGCTAAGCATTAATCATCAAGAAAATGTGAACAAAAAATACAATGAGCTATCATCGCACATCCTTAGGATAACTATTATCAAAAACCAAAAGATAACAAGTGTTGGCCAGGATGTGGAGAAATGGAACTCTTTAGACACTGTTGGTGCAAATGTAAAATGGTACACTCTCAATCAAAAACATGGCAGTTACTTCTGACTTGCCTGGCACATCAGCGTGTAGAGGTCTAAGAGGGCTGCCAAGGCAGGCGTCTGCACATTTTTTCTATTAAGTACCTGGTACTGAATATTTTGGGTTTCACAGGCCCTAAGGTCTCTGCTGCTATTACTCTATTCTGTCCTTATAGCTGGCTGAGAAAACTGGCAGTACTCTGCATATCACCATAGTTAATACAAAAAGAATGAGTGGAGCTGTGTCCCAATAAAACATTATTTACCCAAACAGTGTTCCAGATTTGTCCTGTGGACCACAGTTTGCTGAACCTTGATCTGAAGCACTCAGCCCTGGAGATGCCATCTACCTGAGAGCAATGCTTGTTTTACTCCTATGCCAACACAACTTGTGGATGTTGATGCTGCCACTTTACCTGGTTTGCTGCTCTAGGGCAGGTGGTCCTCACACGAGCTGTAGGGAAGCAATCACAGGAGTGTGTATCTATTTTTCAATTCACTTCCAGTTAGCCTTTCCTGTTCTGTTTGATTATCCCCAGGCCAAAATCCTAAGCAAATATCTAAACTCCTTTAGAATTCAGGCTCTATGACAAACCACTTCTTGGATTATACTCCTTTTGTTTTTGTTTTTGTTTTTTGTTTTTTGTTTTTTTACCTCTAAGAATTAAAAAATAAAGCCCCCTCCTCCTTTCCTTCTCCCTATTAGTGGTAGATCAGAGACCACCACCAATCTTGTCCATTAAACTTTCCTATTGCTCTTGCAGCTAGCTCAGCATCTCCACCCAGAGTTCATTCAGCAGATTTTGTGTCAAAGCTTTTGCTATATAGGATCACTTTTTTAGTTTCTTTTAAATTGTGCAAGAGACCATTTGAAAAGAAATCTAGCCTCAGAAATCTAGCTCGAAATTCTTGCTCCCATGCTCACAGAAGCTAGGGCAGACAATCAAGGTGAGTGAGGAATTCAAAACAATTTCCAAGGGCTTACTTATGTTTCTTCTTTTTGATTAAGCCACAAACAATGGCATTTTCCATCTCTGAAAAGGCAAAAAAGCGAATGTTTCCTTGAGTTGAGCTATTGATTGATTGTATTAATCAGCCCATGAGGAAGAATATAACGCCCAGAGCAGCTGATAGAGGATGAAGGTTTACCCCCATTACAGAAATGTCTGAAAAAGGTTAGACTTTTCTAGCTTTCAATATTGTCTTGGATCTCTAATTTAAGCATTCCAACACCAGGGTACCTTAACATCTAGAGAGAGAAAGATAAAATTATCAGGCACACGTGCTAACATATGATGCATTCTCAAATGCACCCTGGAAAACTCATTAAATATCCTCCAGTCTTCTCTAATTATCCCAGTGGCCTACCAGGAGTTTCTTGTAACATCATAATAAAAAAGGTATTTTTAACTGGCAAATGTAGACGCTTTCATCAAATTATTTGGGGGCAAGAATTCCATTTCTTGTTAAATAAAAAGATTTCAGGTACAGGAGATTCAACATAAGGTAGCAGTGAGCTTTGATTATTATATTTCAGAGCCTGGGAGTCAAATGTAAAAGCTAAAAGAAAATTCTGTTCCTCTGTGGGAGAACACTCCGCAGAACAAAGACCTTTTACTACCCAGGACTTTTCTGAGTTTTAGATGTTGATTTTCCTCACTTTTCTTTTCAAGATCAGAATGTCTCTATTAGTGCCTTTTAGACAGAAATCTCATGCAGAGAATTGAAAGGGCACCACAGACTGAAAAACATGACTTATTGTATAGATTACATGCATTGCAATTTATTTAATTATAAACTTATTCCAGTTCATGTATATTTTGCATTGGCTAACAGTATCTGCTAAAAGCCTCAAAACTGAGTAACAAAAGTGAAAACTGAGTTGATCATTTGCCTAAAGACTGCATTACTGAGCTTTCATTCCTAAATGAAGAGAGAAAAAGACAAAGAGAAGGAACACAATTCTATATGGTACCAAATGTATATGTGTTTGCATATCTTATATACATGTGTGTATATACATATAAACACACAAAGGACATATATGCATGGGTCTGTGTTTATAAAACTATATACTATATGCATATATAGTTCTATATGTGTATAGAAAGATAGACTTTTCCTGGTTTTGTAGAGTTTATGGCTTAAGCATTTAAAATTTTCTAGTCTAAGTAAAACTGAAACATTAAAAGCAAATCATATTTAAAGAAAAATAGCAGTGATGGGACACCTGGGTGGCTCAGTTGGTTAAGCCACTGCCTTAGGCTCGGGTCATGATCCCAGGGTCCTGGGATACGGTTCCACATCCGGCTCCTTGCTCAGTGGGGAGTCTGCTTCTCTGTCTCTGCTTGCCACTCTGCCTGCTTGTGTTCTCTCTCTCTTTCTGACAAATAAATAAATAAATAAAGTCTTTTTAAAAAAAAGAAAAAGAAAAATAGCAGTGCTTTATGGAAGCTCCAAAATCTGGAACATAATTGAAAATTTCAGTTAGGTGCATAGATATACTTTAATATATCTGTATTATTGACTTGCTGAGCATAAATTTAAATCAAATATGATAAAATACAAAATTCACTGTTTCCTCTAAGTAGGGTAACTATTATCAAGCCTTTTATTTGTATTGAATTATTAGGGTCAATAATAAGGATGGAGGCGAGATAATACTATAGTGTTTTAGTAGACTTAGTTGTGCCAAACTCATTTCTCATAAGAAAAAATCACATGTTTCCATAAATCATAAACCACTGGAAGCCTCCACTGTCCAAACCAGCCTCCCCAGGAGTTAGTGTTGAATGAAAATATGACAGAGAATCCCTGATGATCACTGACTAAATTTAAGAAGCTGACACACTGTCAGGATATGTGAGATGGTTGTTGCTCTGGCTGCCAAGAAAAATGTAGTCATGGAAAGAAGGACTTTTTCTGTTTGTCATAATGGTTTGTGTGCCATACCCAGGAAAGAGACACAGTGCAAGGACACATCAAAATGTTCCAGAACATTGGCTCCCAGACAAAAACAAAATCCATGGGATCTACCTGCAATGACTCTGAGAGTCACTGAAAAAGTGAAGGCACAGGGCAGGAGTAAAAGTAATAGGCTAATTAACTAGTCCTATGGAGGAAATTTTACCATATTTCCACAGAGAAGAAAAAGGATTTCTTCCCATGAGCCACACTTGGGGACAGTGAGAGGATAAAGTTCCCTATTTCATCTTCTTTATTGTAAAAACAGAAGCCTTTTAGAGTAAAGACTGTCTGTCTTAGGGCCCTCAACAGCTTTTTCCTCAACTGTTGGAAAAAGCAAGAGGAAAAGCCACCTGAAATGTGAATCCTTCCTACAAAATCAAGAGACTGACTTGGTTCCCAACCATAATCCAACTGTAGTGGTGAAGGGAAAGTTCAAAAAACAGAAGCTTTTTTCTTTTTTTTTTTTTTGAGAGGATGAGAGAGAGAGAGAGAGGAGGGGCAGAGGGAGAGAAGGGAGAAAGAGTCTTTAGCAAGCTCCACACCCAGTATGAAGCCAGACACAGGGCTTGATCTCATGACCCTGATATCATGACCTGAGCTTGAAACCAAGAGTCGGACTCTTAATTGACTGAGCCAGCCAGATGCCCCACAACAGAAAAAATAATAATAATTTATTTATTTATAAATTAGAGAGAGAGCACATATGGGGTGGAGGTCGTGAGGAGCAGAGAGAGAGGGAAAGAGAAACTCAAGCAGACTGTAGGCTGCTCTGAGCATGGAGCCCAACCTGGAGCTCAATCTCAAAGTCCTGAGATCAAAATCAAGAGTCAGAACCTTAACCGACTGAGCCACCCAAGTACCCCCACAACAGAAGAATTCTTTTTTTTTTTTTTTTAATATATACTTGACAGACAGAGAGCACAGGTAGGCAGAGAGGCAGGCAGAGAGAGGAGGAAGCAGTCTCCCTGCCGAACAGAGAGCCTGATGCGGGGCTCGATTCCGGGACCCTGGGATCGTGACCTGAGCTGAAGGCAGAGGCTTTAACCCATTGAGCCACCCAGGTGCCCCAACAGAAGAATTCTTAAGTGCCCATTATATTCAGGAGAAAAATTATTATGGTGATTAAAAACATAAGCTCTGAAGTCTCACACCTGAGTTGCTATGAAGCCTCAAACAAATAACTCTGCATTTCTAAGCATCACATTCTACATCTATAAACTAGGTACAATAATAATATCTAAATTATGGGGATGTTGACAGAATAAAATGAGAAATGCATGTAAAGTTTTCAAAAACATATTTACCATAGAGTATAGAGGTAATTTTAAATTTAGTAATTTTATTACTACTGTTGTTTGCATAAAACAGTAAATGAGTAGGCATTTAAAATCACCAATACTTCATACGAATGCAAACTGGTGCAGCCACTCCAGAAAACGGTATGGAGGTTCCTTGAAAAGTTAAAAAAGAACTACACTACAATCCAGAAATTTCAGTAGTAGGTATTTACCCACAAAATACAAAAAATACTAATTTGAAGGGATACATGCACCTTGATGTTTATAGCAGAATTATCTACAATAGCCAAGTTATGAAAACAGCCCAAATGTACATTGACTGATGAACAGATAAGAAAGATGTGGTGTGTGTGTATATATATATATTATAATATATAATAATATAATAACATAATATAATATATATATATAATATGTATATTATATATACACACACATAGTTATTTATTTATAATGGAATACTACTCAGCCATCAAAAAGAATGAAGTCTTTCCATTTGGAATAACATGGATGGAGCTAGAGAGTATTATGCTAAGCAAAATAAGTCAGTCAGAGAATTGATTTGATGATTGATTTGATCTCCAAATCAATCTTCTCAATAACAATGATTTCGTTTTCTTGAGCAATTTCAATTACTCAATAACAAACTGTGATATTTTTATATTTTTCCATAACCAATCCATATATTCTGTCACCTCACTTCATGAGAATTTGTGAATTTTTTTTACACGAGACACCACATGTGAGGTCACTTGTAATAAATGATTCCTACAAAGTATCATTCTGTATCAGAGTATATCTAACAACTGAAGCAAAGCAGGGGTGGTTCTCTTTAGCTGGATTTTTGTTTACTTTTTTCCACTACTGCCTGCCTCTTTAAAACATGGGACCTATCTGTGGCTCTTGGAGACATGAACATGAATAATTTCTAAAAGAGAGGTTATTTTTTTTCTACAAAGGGGTAAAATGTGTTCTCTATTCTTGCATTTCCAATAATTTTCAAATGTATCTGTATCGTATCATCTAGGAAATGGAGCCTCACATTTATATATATGCCATAGTCTCTAGCATAAAATCTTTGAAAAGGTGTCAAAAAATCAAGGTCAGAAAGATGCTCATTGACTGCTTTTGAAGGCCAAAGAAAAAAGAAAAGAAAAAAAAAGGATAAACTTCATTATTTTTAGAATTTTGATGTTCATATGTAGAATAAACAAAGCGACTGCTATTTCCCAGAACAGTTCTTTTTTCTAATTTTCTTAGACTTTTCTGGTAAGTACACAGTTGTCAGGCTCCATACCCTAAGCTTTAGTTTTAAATGTTGTATCAATCAGTATAACTGTGGCTTAGGTAGCATGGTATTTTCGTTTTCAACACCTTGATATGTAACTTCTGGTGCTTAGATCACTAAATGAATATAAAATCAACTCTTTTTTGATCAGATTTTCACAAGTAGGATGTTTATTCATTCATTAATTCATTCATTTATTTTTCTTTTGCCCTCTTTGCCTCTCTCTTTTAGGTTGAGTCTATCATAGAAAATGAAGCAAGCAACTTTTTCTCATCCTAGCTTCCCTAAAACCTGACAGGAAGAAAAAGATAGGAAAATAACTCAGGGATTGGGTAGTTTTGTTCTGTTATGAGATAGGAAGAGAAAAATGCATATTACAAAGTCAAAAAGCCTATTTGTTGGAGGCATAGAGAATGTTGTCTTGGTTCTAAAAACCTTTTAAGATCTTAGGTGTCTCAACACATTAAGAAGGTTCACCTGGAGCAGCCATGGCCAGCACTGCTTCTGAGGCCCATGTGACCCCTCTGTCCCTTCTAATACACTTTCTCTTCATTGGTGCACTGAAGAGGGTGGGTGGAAGCAGGGGAGAGCCTGCTCCGCTCTGGGGTACCACCTTCCCCAGTAAGTTTCCAATGCTTGACCACTGAGTAAGTGTTAAACAATTTTCTGAGGATTGCAGAAATTTTTTGATGTTTTTCCACTTCCTAGAACACAAAGAGCTTTGACTTTATGACATCTAGCCTGTCCAGTATAACAAAGGCAGGACCTATTTAACACATGAAGAAAAAGCTGCTCTATCACAGGCCATCTACACCAAAGTAGATGAAACAGTAATTAAATAAAAGGTGTCATGTAAGATTAAACAGGACATGCATACCTCTCTTAACATGACCTCAGCTCACTGTTGCCTGGGGGGGCTCATAAAAGCTGCATCAGAAATATGGAGAAGATTCCCTGGTTCAAACACAACTGTAGAGTAGAGCCTCCAAAGAAACCTTAAGTACATTTCAAGCAACAGGATCTGTATCAGCAGAAAATAATAGCTCCATTCAACATTATTTATTTTTATCAAATGAAACCTGGTTACCGTGCCGTCCTATACTAGCCCACAGTCACTCTGACAGAGTCATGTGAGGTGTGTTCCCTTTCTCCTCAAAAGCAGTCAGCTCTCATCCATGTCAAAGCATACATTGTTCTCAGCAGTAATATGAAAGCCTATTCAGGCATAGTGACTCACAGTGGTCATACTCCATCATACTCCATTATGCCAGCACTTTACTTAATCATTGTCAGCCAGGTCCACCCATTTTTGCTCTTGTCCTGCTACCTTCACACCCACAAATGTAGCAGATGCAAGCATGCCATTAATGACGGTCAATTTTTTTCTTACTTTGCACAGATGGCTGAGTTATGTTTATTCATGAGGAAGCCTCAAATTCCAGATTTTTTTACTGGCATAAGAATTCTTTATCATAAAAAGATCATCAAATTACCTCTTATTTATTCATCAATGTAACTTGTAGTTCTTTCCAAAAAACTTCTAAAATAGATTTGAGTGCAAAGTGTTAATGTTCCTTTTCTCTAGACTTAGCTATTGTTTTAAGACCATCTTCCCACTTAGCAGAAATAAAGAATCTAAGTATACAATACAGTATTATTAACTAAAGCCACATTGCTGTACATTAGAACTCCAGAAAATATTCTTTGACAAACACCTCTTACTTTTTCCCACCCCCCACCCACCCCACGAGGCAACCACCAATGCACTCTCTGTTTTTAGGAGTTTAAGTTAGACCACTTTTGATTTCACATATAAATTAAAACATGCGGTATTTGTCTTTCTGTATCTCACTTATTTCACTTAGCATAGTATCTTTGAGGTTCATCAATGCTATAAATAACAGAATAGATCTTAAATGTCTTAACCACACACACACACACACACACAAAGGAAAAAAAGTATCTATGGGAGGTGATGGCTATGTTAATTATCTTAACTGTCATCATTTCGCAGTGTATATGTATATCAAAACAACAGATTGTACACTTTAAATATATGCAATTTTTTTAAAGAATTTTCTCTAAAGTATGTGTTATATTTTATACTTGCAAAACGAGAGTTTCAGCCTGTGTCTACACAACCAAATACAAATAGGAAAATGTATAGAAGTAGTTTATATTTTTGCTAGCATGTATTCAGTATTTAGTGTGCTTCCCAGAATTCTAAGAAATTTATATGATTAGCTTACCTTCTGAGGTAGATGTTAATATCATTCTAATTTTAAAGATAAGGAAGCTGAGGATTACAGGGGTTAAGTTGATTTAAGATGGAATTCTGTTCAATACACCTAATTTTGAATTGCAACAGTAAAATTTACTTGCTAGGTGACTTTGGGGAAACTATATGAACTCTGAACTTTAGTTTTCCTTCTCTGTAAATACTGCTATGGGAAAAAAAATAACATCTGCAATATGTCTGGTGTACAACAAGCACTCAACACATCATAAATATAATGGTCAGAATACCTACAGAGAGGGGTATAGTGGGAGAGACATTTTATGTGAGTCGCTCTACATTTAACTACCCCACATCTATTACCACCTAATATCAACCAATCCCTTTTAGAGCTAGCACTGAATAAATCTGCCTTTCAAGTTTCAAATGCACCCATTTATCTCATATACCTCATGATCAGGAAGTGAAGTCAGTGCCTTGTTCACTTCTAGATATGGCTTCCAGAAAATTATATTCTATATTAAACATAAAATAAGCTTACAAAATTCTCCACTACTCCTTCAAGGCATATGCTATCGTTACAGCATCTTCCCTTTAATACAGTTCCATATTGTTCTTCTGGTTATGAATTTTCTTTTCTAGAGTATGTGGCTTAATATCTTCCTTATCACTCCCTTCCATTATCATAGGGATATGGAATTTTCTAAAGCCTTCACTACCAACAATTTTGCCTATTCATCTTTTTTTTTTTCTTTTAAGATTTTCTTTATTTGAGAGAGAGAGCAAGAGAGCACAAGCAGGGGAAGTGGCAGAGGGAGAAGGAGAAGAAGACTCCCCACTGAGCAGGGAGCCTGATGCAGGGCTCTATCCCAGGACCCTGGGTCCATGACCTAAGCTGAAATAAGGAATCTAAGATGCTTAACCAATAGAGCCACCCAGGTGCCCCTTGCCTATTCATCTTCAATGACATTTTAATCTACCCTACTTCTTTAAAAAATTGTCACATTCTGACTCCACTTTTGAAATCGACAACTCTCCTATCTGCCTCATTGATGATAGCATCCAATCCTTTATATGAAAAACTACTGAAATTCATTGAGGTCTTGAATTTATTTTGGCCCTATTACACTGAACCATTTAGCCTGTTCTCGGCTCTATGTGCTTGCATATTCCTCATACATTTATGACCATCACCACTGTCACTTTCTTTCTTGTAAACACCCTTAACTCTCTGAAACTTATGTTTCATCCCCACAGCCCTATCTCACAATCCCAAAATGAGTGTTGGCTGAAAAATTACAATGGACAAATTGTTTTCACTATAAATTCATGATCGCTAGCCCACAAAGGAATCCTCAGAGCTGCCAGACCACCTTCTTAGGTTTTTCTAGATATCTGGATCTTTCATAGTCCTTATCAACTATTTAATAACTTTGGTATCTTCCTCAGACCGCCACACTCCCCTCTCTTCCCTCAGTCTCAATATATCATCCTCACTTCATAACTCACAGAGAAAACAAAGCCCTTGGATTCGCTTCTTCCTCAATTCCCTGCTACCAATCTCCGAGTCTGCCTCCACTGTATCAATCTACTCCCGCACCTGTATTATTAAGAGGGAAGAGGTTCCCCTCCACTTCTTGGAACTACTTCCTTAGTGTGTGTTCAATATTTCTTTACTATTTCCTCAGGGATCTTTTCCCTTTGATTATACACTTACGATGTTTTCTTCTCCATAATCACTTCCAAAGCAAAAGAAAACAAAAACTCTCTTTAAGCTCTGTGTTATCTTTCCAGTCATATTTCTATTGGATTTTTCCAGTCAAATGTCTAAGAAAAAATTTTTACTTAACAGAGTCCCTTTACGTCCTGAACCATCTTTCAAGCTTTACTCCTAATTCCAAATGAGTGTCCAATGCCCAGCAACACAAAAATCACTCTGAATTTCTTATATTTTAAAATTATATATATTTTTTAAATATTTTATATTATATATTTAAATATTTAAATAAAATACTTGAATATGTATATTTCAATCCTAATCTAATATAACTTTCCATGAACATTTAACAGACCTGCTTTCTTTAACCTCACTGGAAACCTCTTCCTGTTGCCTCTATCCTCTTTAGCCATTTCATTTCTATCTTTTCCTTCACCAAACATCTAAATGTCAGTGATTCTTTGTCCCGAGCCCTCCTCTTTTCTCAATCTATATTATCTCCTTACATAATCACATCCTTCCGTAACAAGTGACTGGAAACTAGATGCCACAAATAGCAAGTGTCTGTAGGCTCTAGCTTCTATGGTTGAAGGGTAAGAATCAAAGCCCAAAAGCTAAAAGCTACTACTGTAGAGGGATTTGAGCACAGAAGAGCAGTGCATTTTTAGAATGGCCCACTACTGTGAGATATTTGCATTTTTTTAAAATCTTCTCTGGAACACTAAATGTGATTTCATATTTCAGTTTACTTGGTGAAAGCTCTACATCTACTTTTTGGATAATTTTTAAAAAATCCCCAAACAGTTGATAATGCTTCAAAGCCATTTAACATTAGACCTTGTCCTGGGGATAAAGATATCTTATTACACTCAATAACAAAAGCACGTAGAGATCATCAAATACCTAAGGATTATCATAACTACACGGCTTTCTGACTTACAAACTTTGAAAAACTGCATAAAACCTTAACAATAAATTTAACTGCTGTGTGTGTGTGTATATATATATATATATATATATATATATATATATATATATATACAGCTGGAGGAAAATAGGGACAAAACAAGCACTTTTCAAGCTTTCTTATTTAAAATTATTTTCCTATCCCAAATTCTTGATTTAACACATCTATTTTTTTTTCAAACTAATGAATGGCTCAGATACTAAGATAAACCAATAAGCTTTGGAAATAATTATAAAACATCAAATGACTCCCATTTTTCAAGAAAGGAAATATGTATTTTTTAAAAAATATACAATTGGGGACATTTTTCCACATTGAATTCCAGAAACATGCCTGTGTTCAGATAAAAGGAAAGTGGCAGTATGAGTTCAACAAAAATGTCCTTTCTAGTAATCTAACTTTACTTTTGCTTATAATTATGAAATAAGGAAGCTGAAGGGACTCCATTTTAAAAAGGCTCTGTCTCTGCTGATTTTCCTTTAGGCCCCATTTCTCAATAAGACAAAGAACTTCTGTTTTCACTTAAAGAGGAAATCCAGAAAGTGAATCATTCTTTAAAGTTTTGTCCTAGACTCCAAACACCTGATAACATCTAAGAAGAGTCAGGTCTCAAACATGTTCTAGGACATTTGGTTCAAACAAACCTTAGCTGATGATGCACTGATACTCTTTACCTGCAGTGATTTATAGAATAACATCTTTTATTCACCTGACATTCACCTCTGACTGGACCCGACCCTGAATTCTTGGAGGAACAAGTATCTTACATCTCTTTCCAATATAAACCCCAAAGCTTGAGCGATTCTGAGACTCATTCTCCTTTTTTTCCTGAGTCTCCCAGATACTCTCTCTGCTATACTCTGTCATTCATGCTATTCAATAAACACTGCTTTCACTTTCTTCAGCTCACATTCAATTTCTATGTTGCATGAAGGCTCATCCTGCAGGACACCCCTCTAGGTCCTTAGACCCAGACAGCCTTCATCAATTAAGCTACTGTATTTTCGCTGAAAGAAGCTGCATATGCTGTGAATATCTTTTCATAATATATATATATGTATATATATATATATATATATATGACTTGAAAAGAGCATGCATTCTATTGTTCTCAATTCTAATCTTAAATCCTACTATTTTTTACCAGTGTGAGAACCTTAGCGATGCTAGACAATTGATCAAAGGGTATTAAGATATTAAAGTTTGAAGCACGCATTTAACTCATCCATCTTCACCTCTTCTCCAACATCTGTAACAACTCATCTCAGCTTGAGCATTTTCAGGATCTCTACAAAGTAACAACTGCCTACATTTATCAATTGCCCATTATGTGCCAATAAATTTGCTGAGAGATTTTATGTGGATTAAATTAACTGATTTTCTAAACAATTTTAATTTCACAAATGACAAGTCACAAGAAAAAGGCCCAGAAAAGTTGTATTATCCACCTAACATTATAGTGCATTTACTAAGATGTTGTGTCATTATGACTTCATCCGGGGCCCATCTCATTCCCTTCTTAAATCAACATTACTTCTGCAATACCACATAGTATTTCTGAATAGTTTGAATTGTTCAAGTTTATACTAGAATAACGTTAAGTATGCTTTTAGATGACTACTACCTATTGACCTAATTCTCTATTATGAAGCAACATAAAGCATTTCTTGTCTTTTAAATCATTATAGCCAAGAATAACAAACATTTTAACCATTTCTTGAAGGCTTATTTTGTGTCTGTTCATTGCTATGTTCTATATAATTAAGACTACTTAGATTGTGTTTCATTAACCTATTTATCCAAATTGTTATATTATTTATCCTTCCATTTTGTCAAACTTTCTGAAATAATCATGTTTCATGCTTTCATTATTCTTTTTAAATTCACTTCTTTCTTAACCAGTTGCAGTTGTTAAGAACAAGACAAGAGACCCAAAACGGAGTTGTATCACCAAACCAAGACTTCAGGTCTATCTTAAACTAGTCATTCAGGAATGGCCTGATCAACACTAGTCAGGTAGTCAGGTAATCTGTCGTATCGATAGGCTCTCATCATCCTCTAAGAAAATTCCCTTGCAACAACCAGCCCTTTTTTTTTTTTTTCAACATAACTTCCTTGTTTTCTCTCTCTTCTGCCTACATAAGTCATGTATTTTGCATAGGTCTTTGGAGCTCCTTTCTATCTGCTAGATTGGGTGCTGCCTGATTCAAATAGATTTTGCTCAAATAAACTCCTAAAATTTTAATATGCTTCAGTTTATCTTTCAATATAATCTAACATCTACTTTCATGAATTTCCTGAAATTATCAAATTTATCACTGATGGCCCAAATCAATCAGTTCAATAATCTATTTTTTTATTATGTGCTTTTGTTGAAATTTTAAAATACTCATATTTATTTGTTTATTTTAAAGTGGTTTCTGATCATCCCTAAACAATGAACAGATGGAAAGGAAGCATACTTCCTGTGGAGTATTCAGGAAGGAAGGATACAGTAATGACCAGTGTGTTGTGCAAATGACGATTACACCAAGGAAGTGTCCTCAAATCAAGAACTGCCTGGGAGTGGCACTGATTCATATGTAATATTAGTCTCTAAATTTCCCAAAGATCAGAATCATGCTATATTCCTTCATCCTATACATGACAAGTATTTGCTAAATATTTGTTGGCCAATTACTTTTTCTCCTATCTTTTTAGCATCATGTTGGTTTAATTTTTACTACATTAAAGTCAGATACATTAAACCAAAATTTACTCTATACTCAAACTAGATATTCTTCTAGATATCAGCATAAGATAAAAGATAATGCTGATTTGCTAATAGTGATATAAGAAGAAAAGTCCCTTTTTTATAGGCTCTCTCTTCATCCTCTGCTTTATATTATACTTCTCCCAAAGCAGGAAATTTCTAAAGGTATGAGGCATTGCTTGTTTCCTCACTCCTAGAAGTCCCTTGAAGTTCATGAGTAGAATATTTGATAATTATGCAGATAGACATGGATATATAGCACTCAATTTGTGCGTTAATCTGTTTCCAATGTCTTAACACAGTCACTGACCAGTACATTAGATTATACAGAATTACTACAGCATCTAGTGCTTATAGATTCATAGCTTTAGGGCATTTTTCTGTACCATTTATTAAGGATGAAAGTAATTAGGAGGCAGAACTGGTAAAATGGTTATTGTCTCTCTGGTTAGATATTGAGAGTTTTTCTGAGATGAATGCAAATAATCCAGGTGGTATATTTGGTACATACTTGCTACAAGTGATGATATTGGCTTTTCTGGTACAGGCCTAAATCCTGATGGGCTACAGGATATCCTCAAATCTCAATGTGTTGTTCATCTGTTTCATCCTTCTACAAATGCATACATGCATATTCCTTTCATGCTACTAACTTTGGCATAGAAATATAGTTCTTATTTTATTTTCACAATGTTATCTTTAAAAGGCAGTGTTTTCCACTTTGGGGCACTTAAAAAAATCATGTCATTCTAAGTGCAAATGTAGATAGTTTTTCAACATTAGCAGCTTTCCTTATTGGAGAAGTGAAATATTTCAGTTAATGAAGCATTGTTGATATCTCTGAGTTTCAGCATGGAATCCAGGAAATATCAATGATTTATGTCTTGGCTGTCTGACTTTACTACAACAGATGTCATTATGGTATGTGATGGTATGGAATAAATTCCCCTAAAAGTGAAACAACACATGTATTTCAGGAATCATACAGGAAACGCAGCATTGGTATCTAACACTGAGCTGAAGGATATGTTAATTGCAGGATTTTGTTAAAGTATACAAAATATTTGAGAAACACTTTCAGAATGATGGAATAAGTACCTCTAAAATAATCTGCCTTTCCATAAGGGTATCAAGAACACTGTCAAGCACTGTCTGCATCAACTTTTCAAACTCTGGAAATTAACCAGTCTTATAATCTTTCAAGAACTGTTTATGCAAGGCAAATAGCTTTACCTCAGAAATAACAGAGCTCAGTGGTACTTTAACTTGTGCTATGCCCACTCTCTCTCTCTATGCCCACTTACTCTCTCCCAGCTCCATTGTAGCCTTGAAGATTAATAGCCTTTCATCTGTGAATACTAGCAGCATAGCACTAGTATTCCCCTCAGCTTAGAGGAAACACAACGTGTTTGAAGTCTCCAAAAAGTGCCAACCCAGAAAAATGTTTATTATTTGACATATATGGCAGCTCTCTAGAAAAGCCTTATACTTACAATTTGACTCAACTTGACTCAGAGCTTACTCAATAAGAAAACAAAAAACAAAAACAAAAACAAAAAATGTATTATATTCAGAGTAATTTTTGAAATAAAATTAGAGATAATTGTTTAACAAGGCAGATGCCCAAGTGCCCAAGTTGGTGGAGTTGGTGAAAACAGCTAGAATACAAGAAGTCAACAAAAGATTTTAAAGGTCTGGAGAATGAAATGTCCACAGAGGACTTTGAAAGTCTCTGACATATTCCCAAGATGTAGGAGTCTGCACAAAAGAATAGAACGATGCAAATGTTCAAAAAAAGACTTCAAAATATCCTAATCTCTCATCTCCTATTAAACTTCACAAGGAAAAAATGAAGACTAGGGCAGGATTGTACTCTGTCAAAGTATTGAAAATGTACCCCAAAACACACAGACCTTTGCTGCAAGGGTTGGTAGATTTATTGGTTCAAAGAATTAAAAGAACTCCGTATCTAATCATTAAATGAATACGAAGCTAAATCAGCAGAGACATCAGTTGGCCACATATAAATACAGCAGTAACACAAACAAAAATTTCTGGAAGTAGAGAATCGTATCTATAGATTTGTTACATTATATTCTTTTAAGAGTCCAGTTTTAAACAAAAATGATTCTGAAATGCACAAGGAAACAGAAAAGCATGTCTCATACCCAGGGGAAAAAATAGTCAGTTGGAATTATCACTGAGAAAGTCCAGAGATCAGAATTGCTAGACAAAGAATTTAAATCAGTTCTTATAAGTATGTTCAAAGAAATGAAGGAAACTATGTCTAAAGAATTTTAAAACTGGGGAAGTTCTTTCCAAATAGATAGTATTACTAAATTATGAAATGTAATTATGAAAACCAAACAGAAGTTCTTGAATTGAAAAGTGTAACTTAGAAAAATTTTCTATGTTGGCTCAGATTCCTGAGTATTCCTGAGTATTGATTATAGCTCAAAACTTGAAATAACCCAATTGCCTATCAGCTGATAAATAGGTAAACAAAATGTTTTTTATCCATACCATGGGATATTATTGAACAATAAAAGCAATGAGTCACTGATACATGAATGGATACTACAGCATGATGAACCTTGAAAACACAGTAATTGAAAGAAACCAGGCACTAAATATCATATATTATATGGTGCCACTTACTTAAAAAAAAAAAAAAAAAGGAAACCTTTAGGGACAAAAAGTAAAGGAGTGGCTACCATGAGCTGGGGAAGGGAAGAAAATTGAAAGTGATACTAATGGTTAAAAACTAGAGAGTGGTAATGCCTGCATATCTCTGTGAATATACTAAAAACCACAGAACTGTACACTTAAAAAAGGTGAATTGTATCCTATGTAAATTATGTCAAATAATCAATTACAGCTGAAGATACATAAATAATATATATAAATATATTTATACATAAATGCATACATATAAAGAAATATAAATAATAAAATATATAAATAATCAATTATATCTTCCATTATATCTCAAGGATGCTATCATGAAGCAATAATTTTTACTCACCTTCTGAGATCAAAGGACAAAAGAAGTAATCATTCAAGATCTAAGAATTAAATTCATAGTACACCAAATAGTTCCAAATATATGTCAAAAATAAAGTCCTCAATTAGGGAATTAAACTTCCTGAGTAATAAATTCAGGCCTATCTAAGGTATTCCTGAGAACAATAACATGTGGAGAAATTATAATAGCCAAAGTATCAAACAATGATAAAATGATGTTGGTTGGAAATAGATCTCTGTATTTGGATAGTTCAAATTTATCATAAGGATATATATTTTCAGAACAGTTTTTATTAAGGTATTTTATGAAGTTAGTCTGCTTTTTGGAGAATGGAAGATCTCTACCTTGGGATGGGTCCAAAGATTTTTTTTATCAATTTCATTAAATTGACTTATTTCATGATCATCAAAACCCTGGGGAACAGAATTACAAAACTTAAATTAAAAAATCCTGAACAGGGGTGCCTGGGTGGCTCAGTGGGTTAAAGCCTCTGCCTTCAGCTTGGGTCATGATCCCAGAATCCTGGGATCAAGCCCCACGTTAGGCTCTCTGCTCACAGCCTGCTTCTCCCTCTCTCTCTGTCGGCTCTCTGCCTACTTGTGATCTCTATCTGTCAAATTAATAAATAAAATCTTTAAAAATAAATAAGTAATAAAAAATAAAAAATCCTGAACAATACAAGCATTTTCAAAGCTTTAGAACCTTAAATAGAAAAACAGGATGAAGGCACAGAATATCCTTCTACCCTTTCCAAGTTGAATTATTTATTTCTGCAACTAAAACAGACTTTAGAAATAAATAGTTTTAAAAATAAAATACATGATTATGTTATAAAATAAAATTCATGCATGAAATAATTCTTATAAATATTTAGAATGTTAAAAAATTTAAATAACTGAATCATAGGATCCATAAGACAGGACGGAACTAGAATTACTTAAAAGATTATTTTTACCTACTTTCAATTAGTACTCATTGTAATCAAAATCCTAGAACATGTAATTTAAATCTCTGCACTGTTCACTATTGAGTTTCGCATTTATTTCTCAACAATATTCATGAAAATTCAGAATACAGGTAGTCATCGTGTTTATAGTTAACATTTTTTGTTCCAAAAATAGTATAGATATGATAAATAATTTTTGCTTATCGTTAAAAACTGATCACGTGATTTTTTCTATTTTCTATATGGTAATAAAACTATCATTTAACAAATAAGATTTCCACAAATTAGCATGAAATAAAGGCCTTTGATGATCTGCCAACCTGCACAATCGCATCTCTTAAAGCTCAATCCCCATCTCCACCCAACATATACTGAGCTCGCAACATTTTAAACTACCCCTAATGTTACTGCCTGTCATAGTCCCATCTCGGCTTTGAATATTCTTTCTGGAATATTATTCCTTCCTGTATACATTAGTTTCCCTTCTTACTCATGATTCAGAGCCAATTCAAATGCTACCTGCCAAAAGAATCCTCCTTTGACCTTGTCAATCAGGAAAAATTAAACATTTCCCCTCTCTGTGCCAACAGCACTTGAATGTACCTTTAGAATACTTATCTCGTCATTAGGCTTATTTATCCTTCTGATTAAACTGAGAAAAGAACAGTAACTTTTTATTTAATCTTTCTGGAACCTGCCCCAAAGTCTAGCTCTTATTAGATATTAATACATATTTGTTGAATGAATTAAGGATGAACAAATTCAAACCAACAAATGTATGTGCATACATATATATAGACATACATAGAACTGTCCTATGTCTTGTCCAAACTGAGAAATATATAAGCTGGGTTGCTTCTGAGAATAAATGGGGAAAGAAAACAGTCTTCTAGTATGTTCTTTATGCCCACAAATCATCAACAAAAATGGGAAAATAACATCTGCCGAAATACAATCTTCTTACACAAAAAATTTTTAGAAATCACCCATCTGCTTGTTGCATTTTATTTTTACTTACCTGTGATTAACAGTAACTGGAGTTTGTGTCCATACATGTGTGTTTACAAATATATATTTTTCACATGTATATTGAAATTTAGGCTGAGAAAGAATCACATTTTTAAAACATGTGAAAAGTGCAGGGCATCTGGGTGGCTCAGTCAGTTAGGCATCAAACTCTTGATTTTGGCTGAGGTCATGATCTCAGGGTCGTGAGACCAAGCCCTTCATTGGGCTACGCACTCAGCATGGAGCCTGCTTAGAATTTTCTCTCTCCTTCTTCCTCAGCCCCTCCATGCTCATGCTTTCTCTCTCTCTCTCAATAAAATAAAATAAAATAAAATAAAATAAAATAAAATAAAATAAACTTATTTTAAAATGTGAAAACTTCAATTTCCATGCCAAACTATTTCTGTAACCAAGGAGGCATTTTCTTCCATAAACATGCAAATTCCAAATTTGCCCAAATATGTGACATTTTCAGGTTGTTTCACCATAAGAATTTGGAGAGTACAGAAGGCATGTGTTTCCCCACCCTTCAATTTGAGAGAAATTTTTTTAGAAGTCTCCCGAAAATAAAATGTTTGTCAATACTAGGAGAATTACAAAATATGTGAATCACATTTGAGCATACAACATGATACACAAAGCTAGGGAGAACTATCCAAATATTTAAGGGATTGATAACATGAATAATTATCTCCCTCCCAAAGTTTGTTTCAAGATTAAAAGAGTAATTATTTTTAGGATTTAATTTGCTTACAGGGACTTGGAATTTAAATGCACTGTAAGAACATTTTTTTCTCCTTAAAAACTAACTTTGCAGTAAGTCATAAGACAAACTGCTACCAACTTGAGTTCAAGTTTTCAGTTAAAAGACGTTCTGGAGGTTTCTCAGGAAAATGCCTTTTTAATGAATCAAGTTCAACTCAAACTTCCTAGTTTGACAGACAAAATCAGAAGGCTCAATTTTTAATTAAATGGGTTCACAATCTCTATACCTTTTTTCTCATTGTCATATTTGGTAGTCTCTTACTATGTGGGACAGCAAATATGAAAATGAAGAGTACCTTAAAAGTCAGAAGGTAATGTTTCTAAAATTAGAAATAGCATTTATTTTTCTATTTAAAGAAATAGATATTTATAAGCATAAAATATCTACTGCATATGGAATAGAACTCTCTTGGCACAGTGACATTTAATAGACATGTGCTAAACTCCTACTATATTCTGGACATTGGGGACAGAATAGTAAATAAACTCAATAAAAGAAACTTTGTCCTCCTAGAACTTATATCCCAGGTAGGAGAAACAAGCAACAAACAAATAAATTTGAACAATTTATGGCATATTGTGTAATATTAATTTTATGGGCAAAAATAAAGCTAGGGACAGAGATATTAAGTGCTGGGAGAAGAGATGGACTTTTTTTTTTTAATTAATTTTTTATTTTTTATAAACATATATTTTTATCCCCAGGGGTACAGGTCTGTGAATCACTAGGTTTACACACTTCACAGCACTCACCAAAGCACATACCCTCCCCAATGTCCATAATCCCACCCCCTTCTCCCAAACCCCCTCCCCCCAGCAACCCTCAGTTTGTTTTGTGAGATTAAGAGTCACTTATGGTTTGTCTCCCTCCCAATCCCATCTTGTTTCATTTGTTCTTCTCCTACCCACTTAAGCCCCCATGTTGCATCACCACTTCCTCATATCAGGGAGATCATATGATAGTTGTCTTTCTCTGCTTGACTTATTTCGCTAAGCATGATACGCTCTAGTTCCATCCATGTTGTCGCAAATGGCAAGATTTCATAGAGAAGGGGCGTGTAAGACTGTATGTGAGTGTCAACTACAGGAGATTTTTAGGGGATAAACATTATAAGGAGAGTGTCAGCAAATGCAAAGTTCTTGAGGTGAGAGTGTACCTAGTAAACAGGAAGAACTAGAAGAATCAAAATACAATAAATTATATCATAAATATAATTTCAGGAAAGGTGATGAAGTATATGTGTGTTTAATAATTTGAGAGATCTATTCCCTTTGCTCTAAATATTAAAATTAAGGCATCTTAATCTACAGATTGACAAATTATTTAATCAATGATATCTGTTATACATCCATATTGTATATGAAGTATGTAGTTCATAGATATAAATTTAAAAGTGAGATTGGAATTTTAATAGCAATTATGCTACTTAGTTACTCGACTTGGAATGGGTCAAATAAACTCAGTTTCCTCAGTTATAACATGAGGTTGGATGTCTCTAAAATTTCTTCCACCTCATATATTACATGAACTAGAAATTTCTAACATCTATTGACCATCTATCCCGAAAAGCTACTGAGGCTGATGCAGTGGGTAAGATATTGTTGTATAAAGTGTGCAGAATTCCTCATGTTTAGGAGCCTATCTTGGAAAGGAGAGGAGGGATGGGGGGAAAGAGAGACTGACACTGTGCATGCAGTAAAAACTGATATCCTGAAAGCATGCTGGCAGTGAGGGCTTTAGCAGTTCAGAGCAAGAGAAGATCACTGAAAGTCAAGGGTATCCTAGTAAGTCTTCACAAGAAAGATACTGTATCCTGAGGAATGATGGACTTGGGCATACATTTATAGAAATTCAAGAGTATGCTGAATCTGATGAATCAATAAATAAATGGTAGGATCATAAAATTAGTGGTATTAAATCAAAAAAGTAGGCCTGATCTATAATAAAAAGAAAGAACACTGGGCAGCAATTAAGAGGCAGGAAGTCATTTAGTGCATTTAGGATTAGCTGGACGAAAGCTTGCAGATGGTAGAGGGAGTATTGATTGTGAGCAGAATTACATAGTCCAAACTCTTTCAAAATAATAAAGTTACCCAGTCAAAAGCCAGGAAAAGGGGCGGTGAGTGGCACAGTTAAGTGTCTGCCTTCAGCTCAGGTCATGATCTCAGGATCCTGGGGTTGAGCCTCGCAACTGGCTCCTGGCTCTGCAGGAAGCCTGCTTCTCCCTCTCCCACTCCCCCTGCTTGTTTTCCCTCTCTCACTGTGTCTCTCTCTGTCAAAAAATAAATAAAATCTTAAAAAAAAAATGCCAGGAAAATCCTGTCTGACCTTTTGATCTGTCCTGACGGTGATAAATTCCATTGGATTAGAGAATCAAGGCCTTAGTAATGACCATAACAACATAATTTTAAGGAAGATTTTAATAAATGACTTAATATTGTTTCAAGCTTAATTTTGATAAATCACCATTTAAATAATAGTTCTTTAAAAATTATAAACATTTTATAATCATTTTTCTTCAATTTTCACTAACCAAGTTTTATTATTGCACCATTCTCATAAGGTTTTAATTTCTAAACTAGACATTTCTTTTTTTTTTTTTAAGATCTTATTTACTTATTTTTGAGAGAGACAAAGCATGATCAGGGGATAAGGGCAGAGGGAAAAGCAGACTCCTCGCTGAGCAGGGAGTCCGACGCAGGACTTCATCCCAAGACTCAAGGATCATGACCTGAGCCAAAGGCAGACACTTAACTGACTGAGTCACCCAGCCACCCTAAAAGAGAAATTTCTAAAAGAGAAATAACTGTTGTTTTGTTAGTTTAGATAAGTTTCTGTACACATGTTTACTGAAAAGATAAATGGAGTAAAGAAATCACTTGAGAAAGGAGGTAAAAATCTTCCAAAATCATACTAGAGACAACTATTCTTAATATTTCAATGTGTAAGTGTTGAGCTTGTTTTTTAGTCCTGCATATTAAGAACTAAATTACAATGAATATAGGAAAGGTAAGCTCCATAAATGTATAAACAATTTTCCAAGGATATATATCACTAAATGTTTTCATATATGTTATTCAAATCATTTTTGCTGCTATTTGGTTCTACACTCAAATTGCTAATTTAACTAAGTGCTTCATTTCTGTGCAAGAAACATAGTTTTATATTTTAGAACTTACTATATATTATATAGATCCTTTCTTTTTTTGTCCCAAATGTCTTGATTTAAATAAGATATTCAAAACATAAATAGAAAAAACATGAATATATTGTTATGATTATAATGACCTTTGAAAATGAGACTGCCAATAGAGGGACAATTTGCCATTCAATCATAATGAGTGCATTTGTCGTAGAATACAGACATATGGCAAGTGAAAACTTATTTCTAGAAGACAATACTTAATATGTCTCTTATTCTTTGTTCTAATAAAGTAAGCCATATGGAAGATGCTCTATGTTAAAAGATAAAGTGAGACATATTAAAAATTTTTAAGAGTTTATTTGAGCGAAAACTTATTTGACTCAGGCAGATCCAGTCTAGCAAAAGGAAAGAAGCTCTGAGGAACTATACAAAATGAAGATAGGCAGAAGGCAATAGGAACAAGACAGTTATACTAGGCAAAAAGTGAGTTGGTTGTTACGAAGTTACTTTTCTTTAGAGAATGGAGGGAGTCTATCAGGCAAGTTACTTAACTAGTAGTGATCAGGTGATTCATGACTGACTGGGTTAAGATTCAATTTCTGGGAGAAGCTAAACTGTAATGTAATGTAATGGACCTGGGCTTAGCATTTGTGACTCCATTTGGAGCCTGTTGTCTTGCTTTTAACATCTGGTAAGCTAATTTGAAGTCATGTACAGCTTAAATCCTGGTGAAAATTAGCTCACTTATTCAGGTAATCAATAATATAAAATTAAAATCTAGCATACCATAGGTGTGCAATAAATATTTATTAAATGTTGAATGAATGGAAGGGGATTTACTAATCTGTTCATTGGTCAACATTTATTGAGCTCATGCTATAGACCATATGCTGTACTATTTTGAGGAAACAATGATGAACGAATAATCTTTCCCTTCTAGAAGTTCAATATTTAGCTGGGGAGAAAAAAAGCAAAGAAACAGTTATAAACCAGTATGTAAGTGTTGTTATAAAAGCATGCATGGATGCTTATCTTTGCCTGGGTGGTAGGTGTGTTACAGTGCTTTGAGAGATGACAACACATAATTGATTTGTGAAGGATAAGTACAAATTACTGTAATTGTTATTAATGTAATTTCAATACTGTCAGTGAAGAAAACAAATTTCAGAGGAGTAATTGCCACAGATCTTTTTAACTAATAAATAGTAGTTAGAAATAAAAATGTCTGTTTTCTATGTTTGAGACTTTAGGTATCCCATTATATCATCCTAACCGATGTAGAAGCAGAGGCCTGGAAGATTGCTTGAGATCACATAGTTAGGGCCAGGGCAACAAAAGAGACTTTAAGTCTCAAGGTCTCCATTATTATTGTTAATTTTTTAGACACAGAGAGCAGTGGAAATACTTAGACACATAACTTTGTATAATTGAATTAATGACACCTGTAGCAATAATACCTTGCTAATATCAAAAGTGGGAGAATTGGTAAGCCTGTCCCCAGTGTGTGTTCTTACCTCAACAGTGTGCCAAACTTTGACTAACTTCTGGGAGTATCCACCAAATACAACCAGTTATCATGGACAGATCTGACCTGGAGACCACAGGCCCAGAATGGCTAAGGATATTCTACTGCTGTGGTTTTCTATATGACTTTAGGCAAAGCAATCACTTATTGCTGAAAATACAGCCAAAATACATTAAGCAGCTACTCAGGGAGACCACACAAGTATGAGATACCACAATACATCTAATGAAGCTTTTATGATATAAGGGTCTGCTTCCAATCACCCAGGAACTTTGTCAAAAAAAAAAAAATTAGGCAATTTCTGAGGATATTTCCAGTCCTAGTATTTTGTAATTATATATATGAACCTTGCCTTTTTTTTTCTAAAGATTTTATTTAATCATTTGACAGATCACAAGTAGGCAGAGAGGTAGGCAGAGAGAGAAGGAAGGGAAGCAGGCTCCCTACTGAGCAGAGAGCCAAAAGCGGGGCTCGCGGGGCTCAATCCCAGTACCCTGGGATCATGACCTGAGTTAAAGGCAGAGGCTTTAACCCACTGAGCCACCCAGGCACCCCTGAACCTTGCCTTTTTAAATCTCTCTATAATTGAAATGCCATTTTTGGCCAGTAAGAAATAAAAGCTAACTAAAAATAATTCTGAATATATTGTCTTTTATTCTGGTATTTTATCTGTAAAAGTTATTTTGCTAATTTGGAGTATCTTTTTGTTTTTTAATCCCATGTGTAGTTACTCAAATGACTTCATATACCAAAAACTACATGCTATATAACCTTTCATAACGCTTAAATGTTGCATTTTTCTTAGAAATGAATTTCATCTATTCTGACAGCCTTTTTCTGAAATCTGTAAACATAAAATTAAAATATCAAACACCAATGAAAGTGGTTCTCTGATTAGAGAAATTTATGCTATGCATTTGATGAGACACTAATGAGAATATTTCTTACTATGTCTGAAATATGTATCTTTTCTGTCCCTTGATTTTTTTAGTTAAAATGATATTGAGAAAACAGGAAAATAATCCTGGAATGAGAATCCAGAAGAAATGGTTTTAAAGTTTATGACAAACAAATATCAAAAATGAAAAACAAAAATAAAGAACAGAAGAAAGAGAAAAATTCAGAACATAAGAGAATAAGAAATTTACAGGTACATAGATGTCCACTACTTTTTACATCTTCATGGTCATCTATATTTCTTTTCTGATTCCCAAAAACCAACCAATTTGGAACTATATTTAAGTCTTTTTCTAGAGTAGTATAATAAATCATTTAGTTGTAAATTGATTGTCTGTTTCTGAAAATATTATTTGAATCCTGCAGTTCACTTTTGGTCAGTTAAAAGTTAACAGTCACATCTCAGTCTCCTTAACTCTATCTAACCTATAAAAGAGTCACTAAATACTTGAGATTGTTTTTAAGTTTTTATTTTACATCTGTTTATTTCTGTGTAGATAGTCTAAATTAAGAGTAAATTAATAAAAACTAAAAACTATTTTTTTACATAGACCCCAAGAACTGTCACATAAGTAGTAATGTGTAAATTATTCCATTAAACATATGTATGTCACAGACATATGTTTTATCTGCCTTATGGTATGTATATGTATGTATCTGTATTTCCTAAAGTGGACATGAAGTGCTTTCATAAGTAAGTAATATAAAGCAAAATTGATGTATATAAGTGAAAAAGTTGTAGGTAAGCCAAAATATATGGCCCATTTCAAAATCTTTTTCCCTTGTGAGAATCAGAGTCCTTTGTCCCCCAGTTCAGAACCCTAAATTGAAATTGAGGTAGAGTAGTGCCTTATTCTACACAGGTATAGAAATATAATAATATCCACCACAGACTGGGCAATTACTCATCAGAACATGTTTGTTATTCTTCCCAAGAAAGCTGAGGTTGAAAAGGTTACCTAATTTGTCCATGACCAAAAATCAATAAATGTGGGAGGCAGATTTGACTTTCCATCTGTCTCCTAAGAAAACCCCTACTTTTTCTTTTAGAAGGCTTCTTCCCAGGTGGGAAAATCCTTTTCACGTGGAGATTTGGCAGAGAATGCAAAATCTCTTACAACTGTAAAAAGTTATCTTTTTTTTCCCACTCAAATGGACATTTTATTTGCAGTATTCTATTATTACACATGATATTGCTCAAAACAGTATATAGCTTACATATATATATATATTTATGAGCGTGCATAGATGTTTAATAGGATTTTGGAGATAGAATTTCAGCATCAAGGAAAGTATCATTTATAATCTGTATGCAATATAATTGACATAGAACATTATGTTCATATTAGATGTATAAGAAAGTGCTTAAATATATGTATATATTGTATCTTTTGATATTGACAAGCCCAATTTTGTCTAGAAGGTTTTTTCTTACCACAAATTCCCAGAAATTTACTATGTGTAGGCAACCTGTTTAACTGGGGCTACCTCTGGAGAGATCCTTTCTGCCTGGGTAATTTAGGGACGCATCTACAGATGGTTAAGATGTGGCCAAGAACATCTGCTGTGCTTATATATGAGGGAGGTGAAGAGAGAATCAACAAGAAATGAAAGCAATGGAACTGTGCTAACTTAGCAATTTGCTTTTCCATTTGGCAGGAAAAACAAATAAACAAACATATTTTATTTCCTTTGTCACATTCATCAAAGAGCTAAATTAGGATTTGCTGAATAATAAGACAAGTGGCCTAGAGAAGTGGTCAGTTGTCTGTCCCTATTAACACTGTAATATATGTTCATGAAAGCAGAGGTGGGGTGTCCTCCTATCAGAGGCACTTGAGAAAAGAGTCTTGTATTGGCTGGACTTCTAGGTCCTTCCATCTCTGAGATTAAGCAATTCTAATTTTAAAATGTGTTTTCATGAATTTTTTTTATTTAGGGCAAAGAGGTGGTGGTGGGTAAGAAAAACAACATTTGAATGTAAATGCATTGTAATACATAATGCCTATCAATTCCCTGCCAAAATATTCATTTTATATAGTTAGCATTCTTGTTGTCTAAATATAGTAAGTTTGAATTGGGGGGAAACAATATATTTTATTTTTAACATGCAACTTAAATGTTAAATTTCCTTTGGTTGATACGAAATACTTTTTACTGCAATAAAATGACACTGGAAGTTCTATCTAAAAATAAAATATGTGACTATAAAATGCATTCATCAGTTATTTTTTCCCTCTTTCATCGTTTAATTGCCTGATTTTCCATAAATATGCTAAAAAGGAACAGAATGGATTAGTTGAGCTCAATTTACTTCTCTGGACAAGATCTGAGTAATTAAAGAGATCAATCCTATTTATAATATTTTCTGATTCTAACATTTTCCAGGTTAGAATGTCTTTCTCTTCTTACTCAGAATATAAAAGTCCCACATATCACTTTACTAATTAGAAAAGATTTTTTTTAATTCTACTAGCTATGAATATATCTCTCATTGCCATATCATTGAACAAAGGAGGATACTTAAAAAGTAGCTTTGAAGTTAACAAAATTAACAATATGCCCCCATATTAACTGTAATCTGCTGAAATATCTTGGCTGGCATTGAACTACAATAGAGATAAACTAAATCAAAACAGAACTGTTCTGAACTATTTTCAACTTCAGCACATCAAGTAAAATGGCTACTTGTCCCATATGTTGTTTGTTCTGAAAGTGAAGGATATTTTATATTAAACATCTGCCTGCATATTGCTTTCATGACCACATTCATCTGAGGAAAAAAAAAATCTCAAACTTCATTGACAGCATTTTATGACCTTTAAATATACAATATAATAACATTTCCTTTAGACTGACAATAAACTAGACATTCAGCTTTGATGTAATTTTCAGAGGGCTTATGTTGGCAGGATCCATGGTATAGCTCATATCAGTGCAGAGAAGTCTGAGTGACTGCAAACAAGGGGATCAATGAGAGTTTTTTCTTATTTCCTTTACATATTTAAAATTTTAAAAAGCCTTCTAATCCCCTCCTTAATTAGAGGTAATCTTCAGCCTCTTTTCCTGATGTTTAAAGCTTTTTACAAATTGACCCCATCTATGTTTTACATAAATCCCAAGTAACATTTTTAAATCCTTTTTTTTTTTTTAATGAGCTATTCATTTTTCCTTGAGTGTACCTGGCATTGTCTAGTTTTTGCACTTGTTTTTCACACTGCTTCTCTTTCAGCTGCCCTCTGCCTTCTTCTGCCAAAGGAGAACATTCAAAACCTTACCATAGGGAATAATCTTCTTCTTTTATAAATCCTATTAAATACTCACAAACTATTGTAATCTATAATGATTCCATTCTATGTATTCCTGCAACATCCCTTATTTCTTCTCTTCTTTTGGAGGCTAATACTGTGGACTTCTTAAATAATTTTTAATAGTATATATTATGGTATGCATAAATTTATATCTAGTAAATATTATTTACTGTTACACTATCTTGTATCATGGAATTCTTAAGCAGATGGTTACTCCTTGAGGGCAGGAACCACCCAGTATTTTTTTTATCTTTCTTACAGTTTCTAGCTTTTGTTGGTTAACTTGACATCATAACTTAAGAGTGCATTTTTCACATTTAGAGAATCAAATTAATTGAGAAAAAAGAAAACTGATGAAAAAGAAAAAAGTAATTGGGGACCTCAAACCAGATTTTACTTATCTTACATGTTACCAAGAAAAGAAAGACCAAGTGTCAGGGGAGGTTCTCAATATTGGCTACATGTGAAAATCAGCTATGAAACTTTTTAAAAGACAGAATGACTCAGGTCCCCACTGGAACAATTAAATTAGAATCAGCAGAGATTAATCTCAGGCATCTATATTTCTTTTTATATTTCTTTTTAAATTCTCCAAGTGATTTTAATTTGCAGCCTGGATTAAATGCCAGTCGTTTAAAGGGAAGTATGATAAAAGTAAGAAAGAGAGAGAGGAAGAAAGGAAGAGAGGAAGGAAGAAAAGTAGCAGGGAGGGTGTAACAAGTGAATGAGCTCTGCCTTAAAGATTCAGAGAAATATGTGTATACTCTCTATTCCCATTCTGGAACACAGATTAGAATTTGCTTGTATCTGATGTATATCAACTGCCTATTGGCTCAGCTCCATGCAGCATATAAATTCCTATAAATTTCAGTTGCCTCTTCAGCCCAGTGACACAATTCAGAAGTATTAATTATTTCTGGACTGTGAGGTAAATAATGATAGTCCAACACTAAAATAAACAATATAGTCTATTCCTACTGCCTTTACACTTTGTTTGATTATTGCTCTCTTGGGTATGCCTTTATGCTTAAACTGTGTTTTGCTACCAGAATTGCCCATGGTCTCTGACTCCAGTGATTTCAAACAATATAGGATATAGTTACAAGAAGTGGGCATTAGAGAGGTTGATCTCTATAGTATAGAGATAATATAAACAAGGCAGAAAATAGACTGCTATGTAAGGTAACAGAAGCAAAGCCTTATTACAATTATCAGCCAACTAAGGGTAAATTTAACCAAGTACACCTAAAGCAGTGACTCACAAGCTTTAGTGAGGATGGAAATAATCTGGGGGTTGATTCCTTTTAAATTGGAAAATTTGGAGAGAGAGTTGCCTTGGATAAATATGATGGAGGTATTCCCTGAACTACTCTTTGCAAAACATTCTCACTTTTTGTGACACATTTAATTATCAGGGGATACTTTTCAATAATAGTGTGTTATAGATCCCATATAGAAATAAGTAAATCAGGGAATAGGGCCTTGCTATTTTTTTAAAAGCTCCACAGGAGATTTTGAGGCACAATGGAGCCAATGACAAGGATCTGGATATGGAGAATTCTCAGATCTCATCTCATCAGTAATTCAATTTTATTCAGAAAGTGTTGATTAGAAAAGAAATACACCTTTCCAGTAAATTATAAAACAATAATTATAAATAACAACAAGCATCTCTCTAAATTACATTTGAATTCTGAACAGCTGAAAACAAAACAAGAGTATATTAGTTAATTTGAAGGCAGAGCAAAAAAGGTCTCGAATCCCTTTTAAGTCTAGGTCTCTTCCTGCTCTAGAGTTGCCCTGCCAAGCTCTACATATCCTGAGACTACCTGCACAATCAGTTGTTATTACTAACATGTGACAAAGTCAAGTCAAACAGTTGACCTGACAAGATAGACCAAACAACAGCTTCAGCTGAACATGCTGTAGGAAAGAAAATGTTTATTAGGGCACCTGGGTGGCTCAGTGGGTTAAAGCCTCTGTCTTTGGCTCAGGTCATGATCCCAGGGTCCTGGGATAGAGCTCCACATAAGGCTCTCTGCTCAGCAGGGAGCCTGCTTCCTCCTCTTTCTCTCCCTGCCTCCCTCTCTACCTACTTGTGGTCTCTGTCAATTAAATAAATAAAATTTTAAAAAAGAAAAGAAAATTGTTGTTTGTTGAGGGACTTCACAATTCAATCACAATGACAGAATTATGTTTGATTGGGTTTCATGGGAAGGAAAAAGGACAGGGCTGTAAGCAATCAGGCATCCTTTTCAAATTCCTCATGATCTTATAGAATCCTCCTATAAACTTTGTTCCATTTATAAAACTCTTAGAAAGAGCAGATGGGTCTGTAGGTGTCTGAGTGGGTGGGTATGTTTCAGTGTATGTGTGTGTTTGACAGATACTGGAAGTTTGAGATTAATATCAGAGATATTTTATCTTTCTATGAGAATATGGGATTGCTAACAAAGATAATATATGAAAGAGAACATACAGATATGCTCCAATATGATAACCATTAACCAGTAACTTTCTGATAATAGCAACATATAGGACATAGTGCCCAGGATACAATTTCCTCTACTTCCTCTTCTATTATTTACATCTATTCTCTTACACATATGTGAACAGATAAAGCCTGGGATACACTGAGAAGTATGTAAATTTCCTTTGTACCTATCATGCATTGTTTTCTGAATTCATTCCTCTTTTCCCATGAGCAGAGAAATTATTATTATAAAGAAAATAACAGAAATAGCAGAAATTCCAGAATCAGGAGTAAACCAGTAGAGAATTTACATTAAATTATGGTGGCCATTGAGCTTTGCTTCAGATCACATTTATTCATTAGTTAATTCACTCATTTAGAAAACATTAATTGTCCTACAGTATGTGTTGAATTATGGAAAAAAATAGCCATTATTTCAGCCATCAAAGAATTTACATCTTGTGAGTAAGGCAGGTTTATATCCTTACAAAAGATGATAAATTCTATGAAAAATAAATAAGGTGAAATAGAAATCAGAATGACAGCTCCAAACCTTAAACATAGGTAGAAACTAAGGAACTAACAATGAAGAATAAAGAGAGAAGAAAAAGAAATAAAGAAGAATAAAAAAGGTAGGAGAAAAATGAGAAGAGGAAAATTTGAAAAAGAGAAGAAGAGAAAAGGTGGTAAGATAAGAGAAATGGGCAATGGTATTGACAATGTTAGAAAATCAAGAAAGCTAACGGTAAAGAAGCTCCCACATGGTTTTACAACCTGAAATCCATCAATGAAGCCAGTTTCAGTGAAATCGTGGCTATTGAGGCAATTTACAAAGACTGAAGAGTAAATACATGGAAAATAGATAGATGTGTCTTAAAGAAGAAGGAGGAGGAGGAGAAAGAATGAGAAAAAGAAAAGATGAAGATAACGATGAAGAAGGAGAAGAAGAGGAAGAGGAGAAAAGAGGAAGAAGAAGGGGAGGGGGAGGAAGAAGAGAAAGAAGAGGAAGAAGAGGAGGAGGAGGAGGGAAAGTATGGTAGGATATGTTGAGAAGTTCTATAATAAAGTAAAACATAAATTTGGAGTAAAACCTGCAGGAAAATGTAAAATCACATTTATTTTGTTTTTTCTTTTATTTAGTTTGGATTTTTGTTTAATGGCAGATAAAAGATCAGGTTTTAATGATGCTGGGAATAATGTACTAGAAAAGGAAGCATAAAAGATGCAGAAGAGAAAGGACAAGAGGGAGCATGAAGAATGTAAAGGCAGATGTAATACAGAATCTAGCTGGAAGAACTATCCTCTGAGTCACCACATCTGTTAGAAAACAGAACATGGGGTAAAAACGCAATGAAATGCCCTTGCCTGTTTGTTGCAAATTTTAAAATCAAGAATGGGAAAAAAAAAATAAATAAATTCACTGAGAGTGGGGGAGGAGGAAAAAGAAATGATAGTTTTGTTGTTTGTTTTTTTAAGTATTTTATTTATTTATTTAACAGAGAGCAGAGAGCACAAGGAGGGAGAGGGACAGAGGGAGAGGAAGAAGCAGGCTCCCTGCTGAGGGTCCAGATGTGGGGATCTCAGGTTCCAGGACCCTGGGAACATGACCTGAGCCAAAGGCAGATGCTTAACCAACTGAGCCACCCAGACACCCTGAAATGAGAGATCTGAGGAAAGAAGAGAAGGTAGGAAAAAACCATATTGAAATAGGAAAGGAAACTCACTAGGAAAATTTAACTGATATATAAGGTAAAAACATCAACTGAAAGCAAGGAATGAAATAGGGAAACAAGGCTGGATGTAGCAGTAGAGTTAAAATAATCAGAAATAGTCTGATTGGGCGCCTGGGTGGCTCAGTGGGTTAAGCCGCTGCCTTCGGCTCAGGTCATGATCTCAGGGTCTTGGGATCGAGTCCCGCATCGGGCTCTCTGCTCAGCAGGGAGCCTGCTTCCCTCTCTCTCTCTCTCTGCCTGCCTCTCCATCTACTTGTGATTTCTCTCTGTCAAATAAATAAATAAAATCTTTAAAAAAAAAAAAAAGAAATAGTCTGATTGCTGAAGATGAAAAAGAGGATTCCTTAAAGCTTAGATATTGACTTTCCCATTCTAACATATGATAGGCCAAGCAATGATCTACAACAACAGTTCTCAACTGGGGTCACTTCCCCCCACCTCCCATAGGTGACATTTGGCTAGGGACATCTTCATTGTCACAACTGGGAAAGTCATAGTAGTATCTAATGGATAGAGGCCAGAAATGGTGCTAAATATCCTGCAATGTACATGATGACCTCTGAATTGTCTGACCAATAACTAGCTGACCCTATCAATAGTGTTAAACTTGAGAAACCCTGGTCTAGCGAAAGATGATTTTAAAATTTAGAATTTTCTACTACTTTATACTAAGATGTTGAAGAAATTTATCATCTTTAGTAGAGATTTTGGTTTCTTCACAAACCTGTAAGTCAAAAATTTTTTCTTAGTTCCTGACTAAATGTTTTCTAAAGCAATTTAGGTTCATTCTGTTTTATTCTCTCCTCAGAGAATTTGGAAAAGTACTCCCTGACATTTTTTTAAACAATGTTAACAAGTACAACTTGTTAATCACCTTCTGTTTCCTCATTCATATATTTTACAAAATATAGTTCATTTTTTAATCATAGAGATTTATGTTTTGGATGCAAAAGCATCCCCATGACAATGACTGTGAATACAGTTTGGCAGTGTCCCAAAGGCGTTCAGAAAAAGTGTAAAGGTCTGTGAAAAAGAAAGCTTCATAATGTCAACAGCAAGAAAGAGGGTGTTGTAAATAATGTTGTAAATGTTTTTCTTAGAAATCTAAATACAAATCCCTATAATACAATGTTAGTATTATGGTAAACATTTCTTAAAGCAAGTATATACTCTATTATACTTGCCAAAGAACCTATAATTCATCTTGGCTTTGAATAGAAGCTATGGTTATGAATCAGCCAAGACCTAAGCTCAACTGGAATAAAATCATGCATTCCCTACTATTCACAGAAAATAGTAAAGGGACAGTCTTAGGGGAACACCTAGTCTGAGCTCTATATGTAGGTACGTCAAACTAATCAACATTTAAACGGGACATGCATTTATGGGACAACTGTTCCATAAATAAGTTTGAGGTTAGAAGGATATAAAATAAAAATACATACACATTTGAATATAAAAAATTATATGCTAAAGCTATCTTATTAATAGCAGTAATTAATTTATTCCATGAATCACTGATTTCAAAGAAGTTAAAATCATAGCAATCATGTTCAAGGGAGTTGAAGATTTGCAGATTTCAACAAATATATAGAAATTTTGGTTCCTTAGAATCAAGCAAAACAAAGACTATTTTATTCTTAGAAAATTTAGATGATTTTATTGTAAAAACTTATGAATAGTTCACCCCTCCCACCTGTAACCATGTGCAACTAAATGCAACAGAAGTAGATTTAAAAAAAAAAAATCAAGCTTCAATAGAAACTGAGTTTTTACTCATAAAGCATTTCTATCAATATTTAAATTAAATGCTTTTAAAATTTTGAGATAATTGTGGTCTCACATACAGTTTAAGAAATAATTACAGAAAGAACTTATGTACCCTTTACTCAGTTGCCGCCAAAGTAAAGTCTTCCAAAATTATAATATAATACAGCCAGGATATTGGCAATAATATAATCAAGATACAGAACATTTCTATTACTACAAGTATCATTCACATTGCTCTTTCATAACTACAACCATTTCCCTCCTGCCTCGACTTCCTCTTTAACTGGTGACAATCACTCATCTTCATTTCTAGGACTTTGTAATTTCAAAAATATTATATTGATGGAATCATACAGTATGAAACCTTTGGGAATTGAATTTTTTCATTCAGCAAAATTCTCTGGAGATTCACTCCAGTTGATAGTTGTATCAATACTTTGTTCATTTTTTATTACTGAGCAATATTCTGTAGTAAGATTATACCAGTTCATTTAGCCATATCATTGTTGAAGGAAATACAGGTTGTTTGCACTTTGAGCTATAATAAATAAACCTATTATAACATTCAGGTACAGTATTTGTGTGGACATAAATTTTAACTGCTGAGTCATATGACAGTTTCATGTGTATTCTTTGAAGAAACTGTGAAATAGTTTTCTATCCCAAAATAGAGTGACCGTCCTGCAATATAATGAGGAATGTCTTCCTCTCCCACCAGTTCCTGGTAGCCCCATTCTTCTGTCTTCTTCTAGGAATCTTTCAGATCCTTCGTATACGTAGGATCATACTATTTTTTCTCATGTCTGGATTATTTCACTTAGCTTAACGCCCTCTAGGTTCATCCATTTTTATCACTAATAGCAAGATTTCCTTTTTTTAAAAGGCTGAATAATATTCCATTGTATTTAAACAGTGCATTTTCTTTACTCATCATCCATCAATGGACATTTAGATTTCCTCCATATTTTAGCAATTTGAATGGTGCTATCATGAATGTGGAATGCATATACCTCTTCAAGATCCTGATTTCAATTCTTTTGGATGTATACTTAGAAGTGGGATTGTTGAATCATACAGTAGCTCTATCTTTAATATTTCTGAAGAAACTCCATACTGTTTTCCATAGTGGTTCTACCAATTTATATCCCCAGGATTACTATATAAGGGTTCCCTTTTCTCCACATTCTTGCTAGTGCTTATCAGCTTTTGTTTCGATAGTCATCCTAAAAGGTGTTAGGTGGTACCTCATTGGTGTTTCCATTTGCATTCCCCTGGTGATTAGGTATGTTGAGCATATTTTTATATGCCCGATGGCTATTTGTATATATTCTTTGGAAAATGTCTATTCAGAGTCTATGCCTATTTTTTAATCAAGTTGTTTATTTATTTACTTATTTATTCCTTGCTTTTGAGTTGTAGATGTTCCTAATATACAGGCATCATACTTCTTAATTTCAAATTATAGTTGACCCTTGAACAACACTTGTTTGAATTATGTAGGTCCATTTGCAAGCAGATTTTTTTCTATAAATACAGTTCAGTACTTAGATGTATTCTCTCTTCCTTATGATTTTTTAATAACATTTTCTTTCCTCTAGCTTGTTCTATTGTAAGAATATAACATACAAAATATGTGTTAATATACTGTATGTTATCAGTAAGGCTTCCAATCAATAGTAGGCTATTAGTAGTTAAGTTTTTGGAGAGTCAAAAGTTATATGTGGATTTTCAACTGTGTGGGGGTCAGCATTCCTAATTCTTTCATTGTTGAAGTATCAACTATAAATCACAAGTCTTTAGCAATCAAAAAAGTAGGGAACTTGCACAAAACAGATGTATAGGCCAATAGAAGAGAAAATAGAGGCCAGAAATAGACCCATGCATATATAGTCAACTGATTTTCCACAAAGGTATCAAGGACGTACAATGGAGAAGGGATAGTCTATTTAAAAAATAGTGTTAAAAAACTCAATATTCACATGCAAAAGAACGGAATTGAACCCTTATCTTAAGCCATATACAAAAATACACTCAAAATGGATTAAAGACTTAAATGTAAGACCTAAAATTGGAAAACACATAGAAGAAAACATAAGGAAAATTCTTCTTGACATTTGTCATGACAATGATTTCTTGACTATGATACCAAAAGCACACGCAACAAAAGCAAAACAAACAAACAAAAAAGCCCAATACCATTATATCAAACTAAACAGGTCTGTGTAGAAAGCAGGAAAAAAGTCAATGAAGTGAAAAGGCAGCCCACAGAAGAGTAGAAAGTATCTGCCATCTATATATCTGATAAAAAATTAATATCCTACTGCTTTCTGCTGCTGATTTCTGGTTTGATTAAAAAATGTGTATCCTACTGCTGTTGCATAAAATAGTCTATAAGTGTTGATTAGATTCTATTGGTTATCAATGATGTTGAATTCTCATATAGTTTGCTGATTTGCTGCCTAGAGGTTCTATCAATTGTTGAGAATGAAATGTTGAAATCTACAATTATAATGGAAGACTTGTGTATTTCTTATTTTAGTTTTAGTAGTCTTCTCAAATTTTGCAGCTCTGATGATTCATTCATATATATTCATTAAGATTGTTGTCTTCTTTGTGGATTAACCCTCTATTATTACATCATTTTACCCCATACTTCAGTAATTTTTTTTGCATTGAAGTCTACTTTAGTGGATATTAATACAGCTACTCATTCTTTCTTTGAAGTTTTCATGTTGTACTTTTCTTTTTCAATTATTTACTTTCAACCTTCCTATACTGTTATATTTCAATTGTATTTTTAGGAAACACCATTTAATTGGGTCATCCTTTTAAATTCACTCTGGAAATTGTTGCCTTTTGACTAATGTATTAGATTACTCACTTTTAATTTAATTACTGTTAAGTTAGAGCTTAAGTCTACCATTTTATTTTTTTGTCTTTTGTTTGTAATCTCCTTTTTTTCCTATTTCTCTTCTTTTCTGTGTATTACTTTAACATTTTTTTTGAATTCCATTTTGATTTCTCTATAGTGTTTGTGTTTGAGTGTACATTTGTGTATCTATTGTATAGCATGTTAGTGCTTTCTAGATATTACATAATATATACATAATGACATAGTCTACTGATGGTGTCATTTTGCCAACTTGAATAAGATACAGAAATTTTGTCTCTCTTTATGTCACTTTACCCATTGTCGTTTATAGTATAATAATCATAATTAGGTCCTCTACATACATTTATCTTAAATCATGCATATTTATGCTTCAACTGTCAAACTTAATTTAGAAAATTCAAAGGAAGAAAAAAGCCTATTGAATTTACCTATATTTCATGCTCTGTTTCTTTTTCCTTCCTGACATTTCAAGGTTTTATTTATTTATTTATTTTTTAATTTGGGCCATTTTTCAAGGTTTTATTTTTATATTCTCTTTTTATAGAAATTCTTTTAGTTGTTCTATGGGATAGTTGTGCTGGCGACAAAATCTATTAGCTTCCCTTCATCTAAGAATGTATTGATTTGCCTTTTGTTCCTGAAGGATGTTTTTCCCAGGTAAAGGCTTCTGACCTAACAGTTCTTTTCTTTCAGCACTTGAAAAGTTTTTTTCTTCTTGTCTCATGTTTTTGATGAAAAATCTATTGTCATTTACAGATAATCTTCCTCTCCCTACCCCAGGCAAGGTGATAATCTTTTTCTACTGATGCTATATTTTTTTTTAATTTTGCCTTTAGTTTGCAGAAATTTGACTATGATGTGTTCTTGGAGTGGATTTCCTTGTGTTTGTCCTATATAACATTCACTGAGCTTCCTGACCTTGCACTTTTATGTCTTTTATCACATTTGGCAAGTTTTTGGCTATCATTTTTTCAAATATCTTTTCAACCCCACTCTCTTTCCTCTCCTGGAATTCTAATGGCATGGATTTTAAGACTTTTTCTTCTTGTTCCAAAAAGGTTCCTGAGGCCCTATTTCTATTTTCTGTTTTTCATACTGAGTCATTTCCATTGCTCTGTCTTTAATATTTCTTGACAACTGGGAAAGATGGTGGAGTAGGAAAATATTAAGCTTATATCGTCTCCTGGATATACCTATATGACACCTATATCATTGTAAATAACCCAGCAAGTGACCCAAAGACTGAAAGAATAGACACTCTACACATTCATCTGTAGGACTGAAGAGAGTAGGAAAGGTGGAGACACAGTGAGAGTAAAGGACCAGCATGACTATTCATAGGAGAGAAGAGCTCCATGGGTGCAGAGAAGAAACAAACAAAACTCACCCCAGGCACCGTAGACACAGGGAACATACACAGGAAAGATAAATCCCCATAATATTTGGCAGAAAAAATATTAGGAGAGAACCCAGAAAAAGTACCCTGTAGTTCAGGGCTAATGCATCTCTGGCAAACACCTTGTCTGACACAAGTCAAGCCCAAGGTGGCACCATACTGGCCTATGAACACCACAGGGACCAAACCCTGCCCACAACAGGCAAGGAGAGCCATTACCGATGACTGGACTGAAGGCAAAAGTGGCTTATCCACAACAGTAAAACACGGGCAACACACATAGGAGACATCACTGAAATGTCAGGTCCTGGTAAACAGGGTACACTGTATTGCAGGGAACTACAAACCTCTTCTTCATAAGCCACTACTTTCAAGAGCAGGGAATGTAGCTGACTTCTCTAACACAGAGAAACACATGCAGAGAGTTAGAGAGACTAAGGAGACAGAAGAATATGTCCCAAATGAAAGACAAAATCACAGCGGGAAAGCTAAATGAAATGGATATAAGTAATATACTTGATAGAGAATTTAAATTAATGGTCATAAATATATTCATTGGGCTTGAGAAAAAAATAGAGGGCCTCAGTGAGATCCTCAACAAAGAGATAGAAAATAAAACAGAAACCCAGATCCAGGAATCACAGACAGTCCTCAACAACATGAACCCAAGGAGGTCTACACCAGAAAATAAAATCACAAAAAGTGGTGATAAAGAGAGAATTTTAGAAAGCAGCAAGATAGGGGCACCTGGGCAATTCAGATGGTTAAATGTCCAACACTCTGGGTTGTGAGTTCAAGCCCATGTTGGACTCCACATTTGGTGTGGAGCCTAAATAGAAGAAAAATAAATAAATAAATAAATAAATAAATAAGCAAGCAGCAAGAGAAAAGAAAACCAGTTACATACACGGGAAACCCTATTAGGCAATCAGCTAGTTTTTTTTTACCAGAATCTTTGCTGGCCAGAGGGAGTGGCATGATATACACAAAACACTGAAAGAAAACACAAACAAAAATTTGCATTCAAGAAAAATCCATTCAGCAAAGCTATGATTCAGAATAGAAAGAGAGATAAACTTTCCCAGACAAACAAAATTAAGGGAATTCAAGACCACTAAAGCAGCCCTACAAGAAATGTTAAAAATAATTCATGTAGAAAGGCAAAACCATAAATAAGAGTAAGAAAAGTAGGAAGAACAGAAGCAGTAAAATTAAGTATATTTATAAAAATCAGTCCAGGAGTGTACAAAATAAAAAAAAAAAAAACATAAAGTATAACACCATATCCCTAAAACATGGGAGGGAAAGAGAAAAGAATGAGTTCAAACTTAAACAACAGTCAACTGAATATAGACTGTTTAATGCCTAAGATGTTATGTACAGAGCTAATGGTAACCACAAATCAAAAACCAGTAATAGATCTGTAAAAAATAAAGAGGAAACCCAAAAACAAACTGGTGCAGCCACTGGGGAAACCAGTATAGTTTCCTCCAAAAAGTAAAGACAGAATTACCATAGGATGCAGTAATTCTGCTACTAGACATTTACCCCAAAAATACAAAAATGCTAATTTGAAAAGATATATGCACCCCTTTGTTTTATTTGTTTTAAAGATTTCATTTATTTGACAGAGAGAGAGAGAGAGAGAGAACACAAGCAAGCAGGGAGGAGAGGGAGAAGCAGGCTCCTCGCTGAGCCGGGAGTCAGATGCAGAGCTTGATCCCAGGACTTTGGGATCATGACCTGAGCCAAAGGCAGACACTTAACTGACTGAGCCACCCAGGTGCCCCTATAGCAGTATTATCTACAACAGCCAAATTATGGAACCATCACAAGTGTCCATCATTAGATAAATGGATAAAGAAGTTGTATATACACCTATAATGGAATATTACTCAATCATAAAAGAGAATGAATTCTTACCATTTGCAACCACATGGATGGGTCTAGAGAGTATAATGTTAAGTGAAATAAGTTAGGAAAGACAAATATACGTAATTTCACTTATATGTTGAATTTAGAAATGAAAGAAAGAAGGAAGGAAGGAAGGAAGGAAGGAAGAAAGAACCCAAAAGACAGACTCTTAACTATAGAGAACAAAACGAGGGTTGCCAGAAGGGAGGTGGGGGCGGAGGATGGGTGAAATAAATGAGAGGATGAAGAGTACTCATTGTAATGACCACTGACTAACATATAGAATTGTTGAATCACTAAATCGTACACCTGAAACTAATATAACACTATGTTAACTATACTGGAATTAAAAAAAAAAATAAAAAGAAAGATTTCTGATTCTTTCTTCTATCCCTCTCCTGCCCCCACTCTGCAGTTAAGACTACCTATTGGTTTTTTGCTGCTGTTGTGACTATATAATTTACATCTAAATTTCCATTTGGTTTTCCTTATTATCTTCTATTTATTAACTGAGACTTCCTATTTACTTGCTAAGATATTTAATTTTTTCACTTGTTTCAAACATACTTATAATTGTTGAAACATTTATTATGACTTTTAATATCTTTGTCAGGCAATACCAACATTTCAGTTTTATTACTGTTGGCATCAACTGTCCTTTGTCAAGGACTTGATGATCTTGGTTCCTGGTATGATAAATGAACATCTGCTGGCAACAGTTAATATATTTATAACTGGTAAGTATAACACAAATGGCTCTTAAAAATATATTGCTGACTGATAAAATATGGGAAACAGACTGCAATGCAGTACAATCCTACTTACATAAAATAAGAACACATGGAAACAAGTGTGCATGCTATAAGAATTTATGGAGATATGATGATAAACATTAAACCAATTAGAAATGGTCATGTTGTAACTGAAAAGGATGGAATTTTAAAAATACACATCAAAAGGAATAAATAGGTGGAAATGAAATATACCTAACTTTGAAAAATGGTTAGGACTAGCAGTGTGAGGACCTAAAATATTCCCCTGCATTGCAACTGGATTCGTATTATTTACAATGATAGCTCAAGAAAGTTTGATGTAAACTTAGTATTTAGAGATATGAAAGTAACCGCCAAGTCCGTGTACTCAAACAAGAACAATTTTTTAAAAATAAAATGAGGTAAGTGCTGGAGAAGCCTAAGGCTCATTACTGCTGCTTTTCCTTACAGTTTTTGTATTTTTTTTTCATTTTTACTATTTGAATCTATTAATTTTATAGATTTTATTTCAGCAAATTTGATTTAATTTAGTAAATTAATTGGTGCTTTCATAACCATATATCTATTACCCGGAGAGCTGTCTAGTATTACTAAAGGGCAAGACATTACTAAAAACAAAACTGGAATATTAATTTTATAGGAGTAATTAATTTACTTTAGCAGTTCCAAGGTGTGTGCTGATACTTAATAAATGATTTACCGGGGATCTATTCTTCACCGTGCTCCTTTTAGGTGCTGGTGTCATAGCAATGTATCCAAGAGGCAGGGTTCCTGCCTTATTATCAAAACAATAGACAAGGCTTGAGTAATTCAGATTATCAAAAATAGTTCATTTTGTTTTTCTAGTGTTGACCTTCTTTCTGTGTTGTACTAAAGATAACATATCTTACTTAAAAATCCCTATTTATTTTGAATGAATGCAATGGATTACCCAGTACAGACCCGTCATGTGGAACATTTCATTAGGAAAGAACTGTCAATTCTTACACACTAAATGACATTTCATGTTTCACAATCACCTCAATGATTCTGTTTTCCTGCAGTGTTTTATTAGCCAGATGTCATCTCTTAAAGTGTCAGAGAAAAAGGAAACATAAGGACATAATAAAATGTACTGCAGACTTTTAAACAAGTGGAGGTTTTTGCATAGGTTAACATTAGTAGCTGATTTTAGCTCACAGATTTTGTTGTATGCTTTTTTGGTAATTATTTTTCTTTCTTATGTTACCTTCACTGATGTTTTACCAAGATATATTTGCCAAAGGCAAGCCCTCCTATGTAAAACCTACCATAAATAATTTTACTTTAAAACCTTGTTTTTTATGGTTATAAAACAATGAATCAAAAGGTTAATAATATGAACTGGAAAAGAAAATTGCTTCTTTTACATAATGCTTAACACATCCACAAATTTTTCCCTTGGTAAATATCATTAGATTATTCAAACAATTATATTATATAATATTTTCAACATTTGAATAAGAGATACACAGAATACGTATTGTATGGGGATAGCAACCTATCTTGTGCAAGTTCCACTCACAAATATAGAATATATCAAAAGGCAGAGCAAGCAACAATTCTGATGACAGCTATTTAGGATTAGTAAAAATTATTTGAATTTTTATTAGTACTAACTGATAATAAGTTATTGTTATTTAAATTATTAAATTATTTAAATTTGTAAAAATTATATATATTTTTTGTTTTTACCAACATGGTGGATTATTTACTAGACTTACATTACTGTGGGAAACAAAAAAAAAATTAAAAAATATTTTTTAAGCATGTAAGCATAGACAAGCAGGCAAGAAATCTAAATGATAAAGAAAAAGGAGGACCTCAGAGGAATGTATAGTTGACCCTGAAGTTGAAATACTGCTAAAGCAAAGGATCACTTTTCAGTGGAAAACTGGAGGCAAAGCCTAGAGCTTTCTCCAGGTAGGGAGTCTGACGATTTTCTAGAGCCACCCTCCACCGTCTACCATAACCTAGGGGACCAGGAGGGCTAAAACATTAGTGCAATGATCAACAGCAGTGTAGGAAGTTACTTCCTTAAACTGAAAATGAGTATCTACAAATAAACATCAGATCTACTGATAAAATATTGAAAGCATCTCTTGTAACATCAGGGAAAAAAAAAAGAATAACTAACATCAAAAAATATCTTAACCAGTATAACCATATACATAAAAGTAATGAGATGTATAAACTTTGGAAAAAATTGGTAAATTTGCCATGATTATTTGAATATCTTATCTAATAAACCTTCAAGAGCATCTATAGAAAACATTTTAGAAATAATAAGAGAGTTTGACAAAATTTCAACTTAGGAGATTGGCATGCAAAAATTTCTACACAATAACAAATAAGAGCATTAATGTCTCTATGAATAAATCTAACAAAATAAGTGCAAGAAATTTATGGAAAAAATGATGAAACATTACTAAAGCACTAAAGAAAATAAACCTTTTTTTTTTTTAATTTATTTCACAGAGAGAGATCACAAGTAGGCCAAGAGGCAGGCAGAGAGAAAGGAAGACAGAGAGAGAAGAAGGGAAGCAGGCTCCCTGCCGAGCAGAGAGCCCAATGCAGGGCTCGATACAAGGACCCTGGGATCATGACCTGAGCCAAAGGCAGAGGCTTAACCCACTGAGCCACCCAGGCGCCCCAAGAAAAATAAACATTTTTAAAGGTTTTTTATTTTATATGATAAAAAGTTTATCATATTTAGATTGGAGGAGTCTCTTTTAGAAAAGATGTCCATTTTCTTTTCATTCAAAATCATGATAGGATTTTTATAAGTTCAACAAACTGACCCTAAAATTAATATTCAATATGATACAAGTCATATCAAATAACCATGAAGAAAACTGTGAAAAAAGAAAAGTAAAGGAAAAAATTTTCTGACTAAAACATAAAGTAATTGAAGACACCATTGTATTTTTTAATGCAAAAGACAAATAGCTCAAAGGAATAAAATAGCCAAAAAACAGATTGGAGCATATATCAAATTTTGGTATGCAACTGGGTAAACCTTAAAATCAGAAGAGATAAGACAGTCTATTTGACAAATCACATTGGGCAGTTGCATTTTCATAAGGAAATAAAAATAGTATCTTTCTCTCTCCCCTCTTTGCTGTCTCTCCATGCTTAATTGTAGAAACCAACCTTAAATACTATTAGAACTATTGGAAACAAATATAATGAAGGATCTTATTTCTTTAGTGTGGAAAGGGATTTCTAAAACAAGATACAAAAAGTGGAGTAAACTGAGAAATAAGGATATTAATATTCATATTCAAGTATTATTTCAGAAAAAAAGGCATAATGTTCCCTTGCTACAAAATATGGCTGCCATGAAAACATCTCTTAAATCACAGATGGCAGGAAGCATAATTGACCAACATCTGTCACCCAGTCCATGATGAGGCTGCATTTCCCTCAGTCTTCTCCCCCCAATGACTAAGCACAGCAAAATACTAGGGTGATGCATTCTTGGAGACAGTGACCCCAAGGAGAACTCATGTGGCTTGTGGACCCTCCACCATATTTGCCAAAATGTTTGTAAGAATTTCTCCACAGTCCTAATCCTTTTAATACCATCTTACCTCCTCTGAATTAGACCTATATGGTGGTTTGACAGGTCTCCCAGCCTCTTCTGATTCTGTGCCAAGTTTTTCTTTACACTTGTTTTCTCCTCTTATATAGCTAGTCTCACTTTTGTGTCTGATCCTCAAAGCACATGATTTAGGACAGTGTGGCAAACACCAAGAGAGAAAAGCAGAGGTATGAGAAGAATGGCAGAAATATTTATTCTCCAGACAACTTTTGTCTGTAAGATGTAATAGGAATTACATGTGCACAAATGGATCACAGAAGCATGATATGCCTTGCATATTCACAGAAAAAAAAAAACCCCAATGGTCATTAATATAATCACCTGTATCAGCAGACGGCCGACTTAAAAAATGAGTAGGTAGGAAGTATTTTCATTTTCTCCCACCAAGTTGCAAAATTGAGAGTGATATATAGGTTCTTATAAAGCCATTTAAAATGTAACTATTTAAAAATATAAAATTGTTTTAGTTCCAGGCCCAAAGGAGAAAGAAAAAGAAGGAGGAAAAGTAAAGATGAAGGAGGAAGAGAAAGCAGAAGAGGAAGAAGGAGAAGAGAAGATGACAATGATTTTGCTATGACAACAGAATAATCACCTAGATTTTGACTCTGGCTGATCCATGAAAAGAGTAAGACTAGTCCAGGCTATGAATTCAAATCTTTGTGTACCCCTAAAAGAATTTTGAAAAACTGCATCCATTTGTACATGTTTAGGATGACTCTTAAAGTTTTCATCTTAAGCTTAACAAAGAATGTAAGTTCAGCCAAAATTATATTATACCTGTGTTTTAAGTATGTTTTTATTAAAAATTTGGAGCTGTAAGTTTAGTTTATTCAATTTATGGAAAATGTATGTCTAAAAATCCAAATGACAAAGCTAATCTTATCTTTCCCAAATTCAGACTCACTTCATATCAGAAAAGAAGACTTTCTTTTTTGTTGTAAATATCATGATAAGAATCAGTACCATTAAACCTATTTCAGTTCTGGCATGCTTGGCTGGCTCAGTTGGAAAAGCATGCTACCTGATGTCAGGGTTGTGAGTTTGAGCCCCCCGTTGTGTGTAGATGTTATTTAAATAAAACTTAAAAAAAACTCATCTACATTTTGATTTTTAATTCTAAGGCATAAGTAGAAAGATGAGTAAATAGATACAGAAATGAGAAATGGGCAAATGGACAGACAATTTCTAGGTAGAGAATCAGGCAGATACACAGACAGGCAGGAAAGACATTTGCCCCCAGAGATTTTTTATACTCTGGGACTGTGCCAGAATAGGATGTGTTATGGGTTGGTCAGAGTTACCTTTTCCTCTGAAAATCTGTAGCAGGAGGGTTCCTATGAGAGACCAGTGAGAAAAAGCTACAAAGATCTGCTAGGTCATACTAGTTTTGAAAGGGGTATGTATAGAATTTCACGATGTGGAAGATAGTATCTTCCAGCTCTGCTGAGGTACCCAAAAGTAGTTGATTACCTCCATGGTTACAAATACCCTAATTTGAAGACCACCAGTATAAGACCCTAAATGCTCCATTTACAACAATAACTGTTCAATACAGAAAGTGTTTGGTAGTGAAATATGTAACTCCAAGCTTACAAATTTAGGAAATTCTGTGACACCGCACACCTGTTGTTATTCTTACTCATCTGGTTTCTGATCTGTATAAATATGTTAGTTGTAGAACTTTCTCATGGCTTGAATTTCTCTATCAGCCTTCTGCAAGGATTAGTCCTTACACTGGGACATGGAAGACTTTACTTCACTGTCAGTGCCTGTGATTTATATCAACAGCTTACCAAATGTTTAACTTTTTTTCTTCCTACTTAAAAGCTCCAAAGATGCATGAGACCAGTCTGAGAAAACCACGGGAGATCAAAAGAAAAACATGATTTCCCACCTCTTACATGGATTTAAACATTTAAGTGCAAAGTTAAATTAGGATTTTTTGAAATTTATTCTTCTGTAAAAGTCATCACTGAAAGCATATTAATATGCTTTTGTTATATGTAAAATACAAGTTATCATATGTGGTTTAAAAATTAATAAAAATACATTAGTTCTTACCTGAATAATATATAGCACACAATAAGATGCAAGGTGTTTTTCTTCAGTTCTATTAATGTTGATACAACAACTAACTGAACATTTACTAAGGACTCCTTCTAATGAAATAAACAGATTTTAAAACCCTAAAGACCTAGGTGTACCTGGGTGGCTCAGTCAGTTAAGCATCCAACTCTTAACTTTGGCTCAGCTCATGATCACAGGGTTGTGAGATTTAGCCCCACCTTGGGTTCTGTGCTGGTTGTGGAGCCTGATTAAGATTCTCTCTCTCCTGGGGCACCTTGGTGGCTCAGCTGGTTAAGCATCTGCCTTCAGCTCAGGTCATGATCCCAGAGTCCTGGGATCAAGCCCTGTGTCCAGCTCCCTGCTTAACAGGGAACCTACTCCTCCCTCTCCCTCTACTGATCCCCATACTTCGTATGCTCTCTCTCGCTCTCTCTCTCTCTCAAATAAATAAAAGCTTTTAAAAAAAAAATTATCTCTCTCCCTCTCCCTCTGTTCCTCCCCCCTCAAAAAAAAAAAAAGTTTATAAAACCCTAAGGACCTGAATAAGAATGAAAAATATAAGAAAAAAAATCATTGGCGTTACAATGTATAAAGTAACAAAATGTTTTGATACAATCTACCAGAAAATGTGATAGAACATGACTAGAGGACCCCAGTGTCTCAGGAGCTGAAACATCATTTTACAATGGATTGATGCTCCTCTAACAGGCAGTTTGCAGAGAGTATCCAGACAAACACACCAGATACCACTACTGGTTCCAGGACAGTCAAAAATTTATTAATACCCAGCATCTCATAGAAACCTGTGTGAGCTTAAGGCTATTAATGTTCTAATTTCTTTCTTTTAAAAATAAATTGACTTGTTGGAACACACACACACACACACACACACACGTGTAATTAATCTTTTATACAATCTATCTTCAGTACGTACTAAGCATTATATACATGCCGTATCATATTTAAGTACCCATTACGTGTGTATATTTTTATGTACTCTTAGAAAACATTCTCTTCCTGTTTTACTCAAGTGAATTCAGGTTAATGTATATTCTAATAAAAGGACAGTTTATAAAGAAATTCCTAGCAGAAAATAGCTATTTTTGCCTTTGTATATTTTAAAAGGCATGCCTGAATGGTTTACTGAGATATAAAAGTACATAAAAGCTTTATTAGTGTTTTATTAAGGGACTAGATGCATAAAAAATAAGTGACTTCCCTGGTGCTACTCTATAAATAAAAGTGATCTCTCCGGTAATAAATGATCTCTCTGCTCCTTTTGTAGCCTTGCTTTTCAGTCTTTGATTACAACAAAACACTTGGCATTGCACTGCAATCAGCATAACACAGATTCTGGCCCAATCTGTTTCTAAAAGAACTTGCTTTTTTAGTGAAGAGCTTACAGAGATCTTGTAGTCATTCTGTTCCCTTTAAAGTTCTCCACTCCTGGTTGAATTTGTATCTCGGGAAATTGGGCATTTTGGAATGCTTCCTTGGACCAGGCAATGACTGGGGAGAGATTATTTGGAATGGGACTTCTCTAGAGACTTCATACATCAATCTGCATGTGACACATTAAGCAATGCTGTCTGAAATGTACACACACACACACACACACACACACACACAACTAGAAATTATTAATGCATGAAAAATGGAAAATAGGTTCAACAGGAAGAGTCCATTATCTAACAAATGATGTGCTTTCAAAGCACATTAAAATCCTACAAATCTTAACTGGACTGGTTTATTAGAGAACAGTTGCTTTGCTTCTGGAATCACTGTTTCAGAGGCAACGTGTGTCTCATTTCACTTGCGATTTTATAATGAGATTCAAACCAACATTAAAGAGTGGCATATTTGTTTTCTGAAGGATATTCCCCAGGCATGCCCAAAGCCAGGCTGGCTTCCTGTCTGTGCCATTGTTTGCACATTTTGTAAATATCACTTGAGTTTTTCTGTATCCTATCATAAACTCTCAAATTCCAAATGACCTCCCAAATCTACCACACCATAAATGCTACTTTAATATCTTGGAAGACACAGTTTTGAGATTAAAAAAACAATTCTCTTCAAAAAAGGTCACCTAAACACCAACTTCACAAAGGGAAGACATTTCTACTGTCTATTCTATCTCCATTTTGATTGTAGGCTGCCTGCTGCCTACTTTGCATTCTGTTCTCTAAAAAGCTTATTAATGGGGTCTAGAGGGAGGCTGTCAGAAATGGCAGACTGAATCAAGGGATTTTCCTTCAACATCCAAATGACACACTGAAGCTGGAGAATTAAACAGATGACTAACCAGTGCCCTTTTGTCTGAAGATGAAGGTGGGATTGCCAACTTGCAAACCAATGACTGACATTTGGGTGGATTAAACCATCCTGCTATTGTACTGCTAGTTTATAATCACTACTGCTTTCTTGATCTCAAGTGCTTCAGCAAAAGCCTTCTCAGTTCTTAGAGTCATGTTTGTAGAGACCCTCAGCTGAGCTTTTGCTGTAAACATTTATCTACCAAGAAGCAGTGTTCTGACACTAACTGAGAAGAAGCGTTGGCTTCTAGGTATTTAATTAAAACATTAAGGGAAAAAGCTTTCGTGTCAACATTCACAAGTACTTTCCTATAGCTGAGGGTTGCTGTAATTGAGTTTCCCTGCAAATGCGTTCCTCCCCTCCCCAGCCTTCTCTGAGAGCAGCAATAGCTTGAGGTTCACTTTGCTTCACGCTGTTAGTTGTGGCTTTGAGACTTTGCCCCATGCTGTCACTTTCCTGATTCTCTCAATCTGGTTGTTAGCTTTAATTTCTAAAATCAAGATTGGATGGCAACAAGGGGCTTTAATGAAGAGTGAAAAAGTCATTTGTTAAACAGCATTAAGAATTCTTATTTGTACTGCTGTATAATGTGGTCAAGCCAAATGCTTTCTGCTTTTATGAATCATCCAATTTCCTTCCTTCCACATAATTAATGTTAATAAGGAGAAGGCATTGTATAGGAACTAAATTCATCATAATGGATGCTGGCTCTAGGTGTAGGTTCCTAGGGTGTCGCCAATTTCATTTTGAGGTACTGTGAGAACCATTTATTGTAAGGAAGGACATGGAGAACAAATCATATATGGTCATTTGATTGTTGACGAAGTTCATATAATAGAAGTACTTCGTTTTCCTTAAAAGTTGCATTTTTCAGTGAAAAGACAGTAAAAAGACATCTAGTAATGCCATATTAGTGCACCTTTCTGAAAAGTATCATTTCTAAAAGCACATTTTTAAGCTACTCTGTGCCTTGGACCATTGAAAGTAATAAAGGGAGATTGCCCATGCAATTCTCTTCAATGCATCAAGTCAATTGAGAGAAGAAGTTTTATTCTCCTTTCATAAAATGGAAAGGTGTCGATTTCACAAAACATCTTGAACCAATCAATATGGTAGCAGTCAGGTATTGCAGGGAAGATGCAAAAGTAGTTTTGGTATCTCTATTAAACTCATGTTCTATATTCAAATGTAAATCATTTATGGTTGTCAGCATATTTGAAAGAGTTCACTCTTTTAAAGATCACATGGCTACATTTTTACTTCAACCTCATAATTTAGAATATTTGACTTCACTTAACTGATATGAACGAGTTGACATGTCAATTCAACAAGTACCTACTGAGGACCTGTTCAATTGGTAGCACTGTACTAAGAAGTGGAAATACACAAAAATACAAATATACCAAAAAAATGACATAAAGCCCAAGTTACAAGAACTATTTTTTTTTAAAAGAGAAAAATATTTTTTGAAAACTTAAATAAAAATGCAGGCTATATGTATGTGCTAAATGAAGCACTGTGGTCAATAAAGTATCAGCATTATGGCAGGGGAAATGCAGATACAGTAGGATGCCAGGCTGCATTCCACTTAGTTTCTATAGTCCTTCTAGCTCATGCAAGTCCTCCGCCAATTCAAAACTTGAACAAGTAAGAATCAAGTCTGCTTTGACTATAGTAACAATCTCACTGGCTCCCTGGCATTTCCCTTAGTTTCTGAGTCCCTGCCTTAGTTTCTGCAGTCACTGAACTGCCATTTACTTGATTTCTAAAATTGCTTTTCTACCAGACTCTCCTTGGTCTTGTCCTTAATCCTGTTCTTAAGGCAGACACCTTTCATGTTTTGTACAGCCATAATAATGGCAAACACCTGCCTTCCTGCTTCAGCATTCTTCTCAGTTGTCAGGATTTTTGCCTACTTTCTTGCCTTATTTTCCTCTATCCCCCTACCCACGTGGATGTCTGTTCATTGCTTCCTGATACATTTCCTAGTGAGTGTCAAACCTACTTGACTTACTACCACTAAAATCTGAAATGAGTATGAACTATTCTGCATAATATATGTTTATTTTGGTCCATCACACTGTCAATTTATCTGAAAAGGACAATCTATAGTATATGCCTTCTAATATATTATCCTTCAGTGTTTTTACCCTAGGATAGGACATGAGAAAGAACCCCTTGGGATAAAAGAAGTTTCAATGAGAGCATTTTCCTTGACATTATTCTATCTATTCTCCAGGAAAGTAAATTTCCCTGTGGCTTACACCCACTTCAACACCAGTCGCTGTCTATTAACTACCATTCTTGATATCTATCCCATTATCTAACCACTCACCTGCACTTACTTATTTTTGGCTATTAAACTATACCCTTAGAATCCAATGCATTTCAACAAACACAGATTAACCACCATGTGCAGGCACTATGCTAAGTACTGGAAATACAAAAATGAAAATACTGTCCCTGATTCTGCAAGAGTTCTCATTTAATGACTACAGCTCTATCAAATCTGGAATTAACTCACTTCTCTCTTGATCTTGGCAACACTTTTGCTCTCCTGCCTGTGGGAACCTGACACCTTCAATGATAAATAATCAACACATGATTCACCTTTCAAAAAGGAAATTCCAGACTCCTTTCTTGAGTATTTCCATGATGAATTCCCTGTGCTAGAGCTTTTAAGATTAAGATTCATTTTAATCAGCTAGTGAGCATGATATTTAGAGATTATGAAACTGATTAAAAAAGAAAAAAGCTAAGTACAACATAATACTCACCCTTCTTAAGCAAATTTTTATTGTCCTATACAACGGAAGACTGTACTACTCAATGATACTCAACTGAATAAAGACCCAGGAGATGAAATCTAGTGTGTATTCTGCTCTCCACTATATGCAGCCTCGCTGTAACTGCATCTGACCAGACAGTGCATTTTTTTCTGATTTATCTATCAACAACTTTTTTCCTCATTTGTCCCAAGAGGACTACTCCTTAGTTCTTTAGTATTCTTAGCAGCCAAAATTCTCAAAAAGATGATTTGCATTTGCTGTCTCCGTGTCCTGATTTCCTATTCATTCATAATGCATTCCATTCTGGGTTCTATACCCACCACTCAACCAAAATTACAAGGTCCATCATTGGTCTTTATGTTACAAGCTTTAATGAACATTCTTCTATGTGGACCTAACTTAGAATATTGCCACTGGGGATAGCTGGCCATTCTCTAAAAAAAAAAAAAAAAAAAAAAAAAAAAATCCTCACTTTAATCTGGGAGGCCATATTATCCTGGTTTTTCCTTCTATCTCCCTGAGTGTCCTTTCTCAGTCTCCTTGTTGGCTAATTTCCCACCACTTAACTCAAAATGTTTTATGTATTTAGTAATCCATATTGAGAGCTCTTCCCCCCCGCCATTTACACATTCTCCATAGATATATCAGTTCTGTGGGTTTTTAAAGTAGCATCAATATATTTCCAGTTTATATTCCAAATTTGTAACTATACTTATAGAGTTCCAAATTTATATATGTAAGCAAGGCCTCTCCTCTGAGCTCTGGTCTCCCATCCCCAACTAATTAGGCATATAGCAAGTGAAGACTGTTCCCATCTTCTAGGGTCATCAGTGCCATCCCCCTGGGTAAAGAGAATCTCCATTCCTTCTGTCCTGATACAATGTAAGCTTTCAAAGAGATCAGCAAGGCACTGATGCAGAAACTGTTGGAGACTTTGCTAAATTAAAATATCCCACCTAAATCTGCACTTTGTCTTTATTGCTTATATGATCTTCTTTACAAAATGGTTTTCAGTGTAGTTAAGTTTCTGCATTTCACTACATTTTTTGAAGGTCCAAGATACCAGGAAATACTTGTCATCCAAATTCATCTTTTCTATATGCTCTATAATACTTAGAAGAGTAAATCTCAATTGTTATTGAACATCAGAAATCCTATGAAATTTTAAAGAAATCGGGCCTTACCTCACCCCCCAAAACTCTGATGTAGTAAGTCTAAAGTAGCAGGCATGCATCCCTATTTTTTAAGGGTTTATCCTAAATGTCCATCAATGGATGAATGGATTAAGAAAATCATAGAATATGGGGCGCCTGGGTGGCTCAGTGGGTTAAGCCGCTGCCTTCGGCTCAGGTCATGATCTCAGGGCCCTGGGATCGAGTCCCGCATCGGGCTCTCTGCTCAGCAGGGAGCCTGCTTCCTCCTTCTCTCTGCCTGCCTCTCTGCCTACTTGTGATCTCTCTCTGTCAAATAAATAAATAAAATCTTTAAAAAAAAAAAAAGAAAAAAAAAAGAAAATCATAGAATATTATATAGCCTTTTAAAAGAAGGACATCTTGCCACTTGTGACAACATGGATAAATTTGTAGGACATTATGTTATGTGAAATAAGCCAGACACAGAAAGACAAATAATACATGATTCTACTTATATGAAATATCTAAAATAGTCAAATTTATAGAAACAGAGAATAGAATGATGGTTACCAGCTACTAGTGGGTGGAAGAAATGGGAAGATGTTGGTCAATAAATATAAAGTTTAAATTATGCAAGGTGAATAAGTTTTGGAGATCTAATGTATAGCAATGTGACTAGAGCTAATGATACTTTATTATATACTTAAATTTCCTAAGAGGGTAGATCTTGAATATTCTCACTACACATACACATACACAAAATAAAGGAAATGGCAGTGGTGTGAGGTGATGGATATGTTCATATGTGTGATATATTTATACTCACACTATACACATACATACACACACACACACACACATACACAAACACACATGGTATATATATAATGAAACAATCACCACAATAATCACATCCAGTTTCCTAGATGATTCAGGATATAGCCAGAGTTGCCAAGTCCTGGTATAGAAGAGTTAGAAGAACAGATGCTCAAAAACATTTATTGAATAAACCAATCAATATTTTTTAGTAATCACAGTAAAATAATTAATCACATTAGTATTATTTAAAGAGCTGCCTTATTTCCAAAGCACAAAATAAGTACATGTTGATGTACTTGGCAAAAGACCACAGACCTCAGTACTATTTTGGAGAAAAACAAAAAAGAAAAAGGCCTTGTGGCTTTTTTTCCCAACAAACATAAACAGGCAGTGATTACAGTATCCAAAATTAGTAACAGGTACAAAACCCACCTAATGGGAGACCAATTGATTTGGGGTCATTTTCATTTAGAAGTAGGCATAAATTAACTTACATGATATTGTGCCAACAAATAAGGTTGTAATTTTGTTCTAAAATGTGATTACTCTTAGCCTAGGAAAGCTTACCCTAAAAAAGGAGATCAAAATTGTTTGGATGAAATAAAAGGAAAAGTATATTTTAATTCATTTATCCTAAAGTATTTAACATGAATTTTGTAAACTTTTATAGTCAGGTAGATGAAATCTCAGAAGACACGGGAATAATTTGATGAAAATAGATTTATTTTTCTCAGCTACCTCTGAACTTTGTCATTGTTAACTCTTACTTTCAACCCTAACTGAAGAGATCTATGTGAATTTCCTGCATAAAGTGATTTTTTTCATTCAGTAGTGACATACATCACCTCTCTTGAAGAATTAATTAACTCAAAAAGGCAGTCTGAAAAGAATCTACCATAATTTACATGTGTAATGTAATTCCCTAGGATGCAATTTTATACCAGAAAATAGGTAATTTCCTTATTATTGTGAATTACTATGAATTTTAATAGCCAAAGAAATCATAAGTTGTTTTACATCTTATTTGGAAGAAAGCTCCCTAGGACTTACTACTGCCCTGCTGTATGCCAAATACTATCCCATTTCCTGATGTACACAGTGAGTGCTTTACTGTTTGTTAATAGTATTGTTCTTAATTGTTGATATTGAGGGTAGTACAGTGAACAGAAATTAGAGACAAGAAGTTCTGAGCATCCTTTGAAGAGTACTGGGGCAACAGTATGAAGGTATTAGTGTCCATTCCTTACCTGCTCCCACCTTAGAGATTTCCTTTCCAGACGACTAGAATTATGGTGTTACCAAAAGGTTAAGATATCTACTCCAGAAAAAAAATATATGAAGCCCTTTCTTAATTATCTTGCCCTTCAAATGTGTGAAATATTTCTGTTGTAGGAGTCATAAATCTCAATTTATTATTTAAGAAGTTCACTTCCTTTCTGTTTTTTCCTCTTTTTGTCTACCATTTGTTTATCATTATTTCCTCACCTGAAGTTATCTTAGAATTTTTAAAAACTTTTAATGGTTAATAGATTAAATTAGTCAATAAAAATAGAAAAGTACCAACATATAATAACAGGTGTTTCAAAATACAGGCCATTCAGTCTTAGAAGTTGTACATGCATGTGCGCACACGTGCGCGCGCGTGCACACACACACTCATACCATATAAGAGCCCCCAAATATTCAAAGTTTTGGCATTTTTCAGAACTGTAGTATCCATATTAGAATCCAAGATTCTAATAATCTTGATGTCAGTAGTTTGAAATTCCAGTCACATATGAGATTTGTGAAAATAGCTATTCTTTTTAAATATCTCCCTCAAAAAGAGGTTTTACTTTTAGGGTTTAGAAATTGATTCCTGTGCCCACAATGACTATAAAGGGTATGGTGAAAAGCATATCCCAGTGGAAATCCCTTTGCCTGATAGGGACTGCCTAAATGTTTAATGACATTAGCTCCTTGCAAACGACATTCATTTCCTGCATATGCAAATTTTCTTAATGTGAACCCCCCCATAACAGGTAGAATGTATAAAGTTAATGAAGCCATGTAATTACAATCACTATGGTGACTGCAGTCCCCTGAGAACAATAATGTGATAATAAACATGAGTTTTGACTTTCTTTGGAAACAGCAGCTTATAATTTGAAAATAGATAGTAAAATATTTTCATTATTGTCCTCTAACTCCTAAGGCAAAAGCAGGTACAAATAGATTATGCTCTTTATTAACTGAAAATAAAATGATAGGAGAAAGCAAAAATACAATGTTAGTAATTGTTTATTTTCAATTTTCAGTGCCTTCATTTGGCTTCATTTTAAACCGCCCCCCCCATTTAATCAGGAAAACACCAAGGCCTTTGGAGTCAGATTTTTTTCTTGAATCCTTATCTTATGAGTCCCAGGGAGGCTATATAACTAGTGTTTTTTGCTGGTTGTGCTGAGAATTCACGATTATTCATTTTCAATGAATAACAAAGTCTTCAAATAGTATTTCGGTGATATGAGAAGCTTGGGAGGGGGAGTGAAAGGATGATTCCTAGGATTCCTGGCTGTGTTGATTTGTTTTTATTATAATTATTTCATGTTTTCTGAAAGAAAAATAAGCAAATACATAATACAGTAGAAAGTCTACAGCTTCCTTCCTGTAGGCTTGTTCTGAGCAACTACTAAGTCCAAATTCAATGAAAGTGAGGATGATCATATACAGTAAAGTTTATTAATAGCTCAGGAGGTTTGGGGGGCATATTAGATACAATGATACCTAAACTTGTTTCTGTTATCTCACATCTCCGTCCTTTCATTTCCCCAAATGCTAAAGAAAGTGTAACCTCTGTTATTTTGTATCACTCAGGACAAAATGTTACATGACATTTCTCACACTGAATCAAACCATCTACATCTAGATCATCATATAATGTTTATGAATATGGCTCACAACTGAACTTTTACACACCTCTCAGTCAGTCACTTACTATGACTCTCACTCGGTGAGTCACTTAAAATGGAAGGCCTTTCTTAAGCAGCTAGTTGTGGGTAAGAGTTGGTGGCACACAAACATACACTGAGAATTTTGTTTCAAATAGATGAGAAATACAGTCCCCTGCAAAATGAACACTAATAAAGTAACATTCTGCTTTATGTAATTACACATTTTAAAAATTAACCATTTGAAACTGTTTGGAGAACACTAATTGATTTTCTTAATCTTCCAAATGAAATTCAACACAACCCATTAGAGATGGAACTAGTCATGGTCAATCAAGCACTGGAAATTTTATGTATATGTATTATATAAATATATATGTTGTTGCTTATTTTTTAATTAATAAACTTCATTTCTCAGAGCAGTTTTAGGTTCACAGTAAAATTTACCAGAAAGTACAGAATTTCCATATACCCCTTTGTTACCCCCACACACAAATACACAACCCCTCCGACTATGAACACTTCATCCCACAGTGGTATGTTTATTAGAATAAATGAACCGACACTGACACATTATTATCATCCACAGTCCATAATTCACATTAGGGCTCAGTCTTGGTATTATACATTCTTTCAGTTTTTGATAAATGTCTAATGACATCTATGCACCATTGTGGTACCATACAGAATAATTTGATTGCCCTAAAAACCCTCTGTGTTCCACCTATTTATACATCTTTCCCTTGAACCCATGGCAACTACTGTTCCTTCTACTGTTCCACAGTTTTACTTTCTCCAGAATGCCTTATTGTTGGTACCATAAGTGTGTAGCCTTTTAATATTGGCTTCTTTCACACAAGAATACACATTTAAGTTTCTTCCACAACTTTTCATGGCTTGATGGATCCTTTCTTATTTAGCACTGAATAATATTCCATTATTTGGATGTACCACAGTGATGTAGCTATTCACCTACTGAAGGACTTTTAGATTGCTTCTATTTTGGCAATTACAAATAATACTGCTTTCAAATTTTGTGTGCAGGTTTTTGTGTGGACACGTTTTCAGTTCATTTAGATAAATATCAAGGAGTCAATAACATATATTTTGACTTGACTAGTACATTTGCATGATGGCAAATAATCATGAATTGGCCTCTGGGTCAGAGCAGTAGATCCAGGAGATGGAATTTGTGGACTCAGACCATGCTAAAAGGTAAAAATATTTTTTAAAATTGCTTTTTGCTAATGCACTAATTATTCAAAGAAAATGTGTGAAAAATTTAGAAAATGGGAAGTAGCTATAGAGATGTCAATTGGACATGTAGTTAGTACATTTATTTGAATAGTCTCTACCATATTCCTATGGAGAGAATGTAAGTATAAAGACTCTGAATTTCCATGAAATCTGATATTAAGGTTAAAAATGAAAAAACTAAAGAATATGAGATGTTTTATATTAAGCCGGTCAATTCAATGTAGTATTTTTTCTAAACAGTGATGCTAAAGGAAAGGAGATAAATATGTCTCCTGGGGTTTAAAGAAGATTTAAACCTGGAAAATTAGAGAAATTTCTTAGTTTTCCACCTTGACCCTAACATTAGATGCTGTTTTGTTTATACAAGTGGCAGGTAAGTAATAAAATAATTAAACATCATTAGGCATGTATTTGGGGCCTCTACTACCACATCCATCCCCTATTTTAAAACATACTCTTTTGCCTCCAAAATTCCATCAAACTTGTTTCTGTAAATATCACCAGTGACCTTCATATTACTAAATTTAATGCTGATTTCTTAGTTCTCATTCTGTTTCATCTATCTGCTGCTTTGGATGCAGTTATTCACTTCTGTCATTTTGCTTTGCTTTCTTACAAGGCACCATACTCTCTTAGCTTTTCTTCCACACACCACTCCTCCTTCTCAGTGTGCCTGGCAGGATCCTCCTCATCTATTTCATCTGTGATGGTGCAGCACAAGTACCGTTTTTGGTCTTCTTTTCTATCTGCACTGGCTTCCTTGGTGATGTCACCCTGTCTCAAGCCCTCACTTATCCCATATATGTCAATCCCAGTTTTATTTATCCAGCCAAGACCTCTTTCCTGAACTCTGTAAATATTTATTGAAATAACAAGAGTATGTTCTTAAAGGAATGGGTATTTGTAAAAAATAGTCACACAAAGCTTTAAAGAGCAGATGACAATGGTCAAGAAATAACAAGTATTGGGAAGGATGTGAAAAAAAAGGAATCCTCATACACTGAGTTTTTGGGAATATAAACTGATGCAACCACTGTGGAAAACAGTATGGAGTTTTCTTAAAAAATTAAAAAATAGAAATGTCATATGATCTAATAATTCCATTATTGGGTATTTACTCCCCAAAATGAAAACAATAATTCAAAAAGATATGCAACCCTATGTTTATGAAAGCAACCTAAGTGTCTGGTAATAGATGAATGGATGAAGAAGATGTGTACCCACAGTACAATGTTATGCAGCCATTTGGGACAACATGGATGGACCTAGAGTATATTATCTTAAGTGAAACAAATCAGACAGATAAAGGCATATGCCATATGATTTCACTTATACACAGGATATTAAAAAAAAATAAACTCATGAATATGGAGAACAAAATGGTGGTTGCAGTGGGGGATTGATGAAGGGGAAGGGTGAAATAGGTAAAGGGGATGAAGAGGTACAAATTTACAGTCATAAAATAAATAAATTATAGAGATAAAAAAAAGAAGATAACGCATCCCTTAAATACGAATTTAAACTTGGCTGAGAAATGTCTCCATTATCACAGATGAGCTATCTGCAACACCTCAAGTTTATTATTCCTTACTTATATCCAATAGAGGGAAAAGATTATCTGTTTTTCAACTTTCTGACCAGAAGAACCAGGATTCTTTCTGAGTAGACCATTTTATAGCACGTGCTCATCTCTGAACCAAGTGCCGTGGCAACTGTGATGGAATTAATAGTGGACGCATTAAGAGTCCACTTCTAATACCAAGGTTGAGAGTCTCATAAACAGAGAAGGAAGCATGCAAAGAGTAAAGGAAGAGCATGAAGCTGGAAAGAGCCTATGTTTTGAGGGATTGATTAACTGTCAGTGTGGTTGTGCATAAATTGCATGAAAGTTTCCAGTAAAGCTGAAAACAGTTTAGCACAAGCACAGAAAGAAACAAAAGCATAAATTTTGAAAGGATGAGTTACCATGCTCAAAGTGTCTTTCCTTTCTTTGGGAACTCAAAATCATTAGCCCTAAAGATGTGATGAAAATCAAATATTCCATGATATATCTTGAATGGATATGTGTGCTAACACTTGATTTATTAAGACTGTTTTGTAATAATCCCTTAAAGTTTTATGAGGTTTTAAGTTCATGAAGAATATATGATTAATATTTTAGTCCACAATATTCTGACTGAATCAAATCAAAACAATATGTTTTTAATAAGATTTTGAGCTCATTAGGAATATAGGATTAATTTTTTTAGTCCACAACATGCTGATTAAATAAAATCAAAATAAAATATTGTTATGGGGAGGTCTAAAGGTGGTGAGACCCTTAGCAGTCTCTTCAAAAAATATGTTTGAAACTCCATTTAGGGGCACCTGGGTGGCTCAGTCCTTAAGTATCTGCCTTCAGCTGAGGTCATGATCACAGGGTCCTGGGATCAAGCCCCACATTGGGCTACCTGCTCAGCAGGAACATCATATGCTTTCATAAAAATAGGGTTGCATATCTTTTTGAATTATTGTTTTCATTTTGGGGAGTAAATACCCAATAATGGAATTATTAGATCATATGACATTTCTATTTTTTAATTTTTTAAATTCCCTTTCTCTCTCTGTCAAATAAATAAATAAAATCTTAAAAAAAAAGAAACTCCATTTATTAGGATTTTATGAACCAATATTCCCATAATAATGCTAATCTTTTACTAATAAATGTTGATATTTGAAGCTTTATATTTTGCTTGAAACTTTCAATAAAAGTTTCCAAATAAGTACTGCATTTTCACTTTAGCAACCTGAAAATTATCCTAATAACTGTCATGACTATATAGCACCTAATAGGATTTCTGTTCACTATCCACTTATGGATGAAATAAATGGTCAACAAGCTTGTATTTTTACTAATCCTGATTTGCAACAGCAATAATCCAGAAGCCAGCAATAACATTATTGTTATGCTACTTATAGTTCTACATTGTTTGAATGGTAAGCACACATTATTCAGTGTTTCCTGTTCAAAAAGATGTTACAGATTTGAACCCACCTTCTTTTTTCAGAGACACACCATTCTCCACTAAAAGGAAATCCACAAGTATGTCTATGATTCATTTTATATTTTAGCTGTTTTCTTCTTTATTTCTGTTTCCTCACTATATCTGTAACTGAAAATAGTGGCAACTACAATCACTTCCCAACCCCCTCCCAAACATGAAATAAATGAGCACATTATTTTTGCACATTTATTCATTGGCTCAGCATAGGAAAAAGGAGCTGCCCCTTACTGTTTTGAGTCTCGGGAATTTCTTTGGGCCACATTTCTAATTGAAGAGGATAACCTGTATCCAGACAGCCCAGGCAGCATCAAGTATCCTTTGATAACTGATAAAATGTTCAGCCTCCATACTTCTTTATTATAGTCATTCAATGGTAAACTATTGCTTTAAATTCTATCATAGGATCTCTCCTTCCCTGTATTGTGATTATGTAGGAAGGAGCTCTGAAATTCCCTTGTCAAATTTATCGCTGAGTAAGTGCTCCTATTCTGTTTTATTCCAATATATGACTCCCCAATCACATAATGCATTTCAATAAAAATATTTATTTTACTATTTCAATAGCAGACTAGCTCTATGATGTTTCTGGCTGTTCCCAATCTGAATAGCACTGAAAACACTACAATGTTATTACTTGTAATTTATAAGCTAACTATCATTTGCACAACACAGTACTATGACATGGTAAAATTGGTTTTTAGAAAATGGTTAGACACCTGAGAGCAAGCTAATATTGGCTGGAATAGGGATTGGGTTGTTCTCTGGAATGGAGTACATTAAGAGTTAAATGACCAAGAACTACTTGGAAAGAGAATTCCCTAATTCTCTCTGCCTTATTGAAGGGAGGATCAGGTGTACATACTTTAAAGAATTATCAACTAGGAAAAGCCTGCAAATACAAATTTAAATTGTATATGCCGTCACCAGTTAAAAGTAGAGGAAAAGACACTGTAAAACTGGGTGAAACTATAGATATTCCCACACTCCCTTCAGCTACCCACCGTAGCTTTTAGTTGTGGTTAAGAAGGTTGTCCAAAATGTTTGCTTTAGTTTCATCCGTCCCTGCCAGGCCCTTCTCACTCTCCCTGGCCTCCCTCCTAACTTCTCTGCTTTCTCCTTTCTTTGATTATCATGATATTAACAATGTCAGTAGCAAAGTGTGGGTGTTTTACCTCTCAAGGTAAAATTTACACTTTGTATTTAAAATGGATGGAATATATACTTTCTATCTTGTGCCTCCTACCTACTTGTCAAAAGCCTACCATCTCTAGTCAATAGGTTAATTATAAAATTAATGTGTTTTCATGGAAAAATTAAAATATAAAACAAAGAGCATGCCACCTATTCTAAAGAATTCTCTAGCAATCTTTTGGGTAGAATTACTTTCTTCTTTCTCTGAAAGCCCAAACTCACTTTATGATCCTCCTTTAATTCAATTCATTTAATAATTATGTAAATTTCTATTATTCTAGAATCTGGCTAAGACCATGTCTTAGTAGTCACCGATGGCCTACAATACATAACATAAAAATAAATTCTGATTTTTAAAAAGATCAGTGGCTTTATATATTCCTTAACATTATTCAATATCACGTCTCCAAAATTAGAGAGAGATTCCCTTAAAAATAATAGAACGGGAAGCTGAAAAAGAAAAACCCTCCCCCAAGTAAGTAGATACCAGTAGGAATAAGGTAATTAGACTAGGTAACCAAGAAAAAGAAAATATGTTAATGCTGGGCACCCTGGTGGCTCAGTTAGTTACGCCTTAGACTCTTGATTTCAGCTCAGGTCATGATCTCAGGGATGTAACACTGAGTCCTGGGATGGACTCTGTGTTCAGTGGGGAGTATGCTTGCGATTCTCTCTCTCCCTCTCTGTCTGCCCCTCACACGTGCGCTTTCTCTCTCTCTAAATGATAAATAATTTTTTTAAAGAAAATGAAATAATGCCAAATATAAGCCTTCGAAACAAAAGACTTGCTATTATGCAAAATCTCCATCTAGCTTTTAGTTTTCACATCACAGAGCACATCATTAAAAATGAACAATTCTGGTCTGCTCCCCAAATGGAAAATATAAGTTAAAAAAAAAAAAAAAAAAGCCTTGGAAATGAAAACCAACCCTAGAAGCTTGCCTTTAAAATGGGAAAGAAGTCTTGGGAGAAAAAAAAAAAAGAAAAAAAAAAAGACTAATACCCTATTGGTGGTAAAACCCTGTATGGTGATATGCTGTAGATCAATTAACTGTCAGCATCATCAAGTAAGAATTCTACAGATAGTTAGTGACTAATACTACTACTTGAAGAAGTTTTTGCCATATCCCATAAACAAGTAACACCTAATGTTCCCATGGGAAAAACTAAAAGAATGAGAAGAGAAAGTTGTTTATATCATTGTGAATACTGAATACTTGAATACTTAAAAATTCATTGTAGGAGCAAGCAGAATGGAGTACTTAAAAAGCAAGGGTTTTGGAGCCAAAAGAACCTGGATACAAACCCAGATCCTGTTCATGTAACTTTGGGCAATTTACTTAACCTAAATGTTTTCATCTGTAAAATCAAAATCCCAATACGTATGTATCAGGAAGGTGTGTAAGCTACTTACCAAAGAGCCTACATATATAAACGTTAAATGGTCACTATTATTAGGAAAAGTCTGACTTTAACTTGACAGAGTCTCAGATAAAAAGTTTTGTGTCATTACTCTAAAGACAATCCCATTAATATAAGAAAGAATTTTTCTGATCACATTGTTAATGAAACCCATCAGGACATTAAAATGAGTGGTATAACTTCACACTCCTCTCCTACCTCCATTTCTGTAACTGGCAGTCATCCCAGATTCTCTTGGGTGCACAGAGTTGGAAAAAAAAAAAAAAAAGTTCCCATCAATTCTTAGTGCTGTCATTTAGAAAAAAACAAAAACAAAAAAAGCATTGGTGTCAAACTAAGTTGAAGATCAAAATGCAAAGACTGACTTTAAAAGAAAAATCCTATCACATGAATGATTAATTTTATAAAGAAATGAAAATTTTCTCCCCTGAGCACAAAGAATGTAACCATTACTGTGCTATAAATACCCCAGGCAGCATCGGGGGATAGAGAAGGAAAAGGACAGTGAAACTCATGACATCTTTTTAAAAAGCCCTTTTCTTACAGGGTTCTAAATCAAAAACAGATTATTCACCAAAAGCTTTTTGATACCTTGAAGGGTTTCTTGGCTGTTTCTTTGGAAGCTATCATTCACTAGTTCACACTGATGCAACAGTAGCTGTCACTCAGAGATGAACTTAAAATTGCTGCCACATGGATGGAAAATCAGTATCAGGAAGAAAGTGTCTTTGTAAACTCAGAAAACATATTTTCTTTAAAATGGAAAGGCTGACCATGTGATAAATGCTTTTCATATAATGGATAAAACCACTCTCTACTGCAGGAAGCATGCACCAGCCTTCTGAGACCTGGAAGGTCTCAGGTTTTTTATTTTGGGGTTTTTTGTCTTTTGTTTTTTGTTTTCTCTTCAGATCACATGTAAGATTTAACTTTACCAGGTGCCTTCATAGCACCTACATCTTGCATGACTCTCCTTCATCTCCCTACTTCCTTTATTCTTCTGCTTCAAGAAAGAGCAATTAAAATAACTTGTAAGTCATAAAATAAGGCTTTGAAAAGAGATTAAAAGAGACAGGGTTATTTGGTAGACATTAGATGGAGAATTAAAGTTTTTAAAAATGTAAAGTATTTTACAGTTGATTCCATTTAATTCAACAAATGTTTGTTGAATACACGCATGGCTTTGTGCTGGGCATCATAAAAGAATCTGAAGAAGAAACAAACAAGAAATTGACCTTGAAGGGGCTTTAACGTAGAAGACAAATATTTTAAAGTACAGAAATGATTTGTAGTTTTTTTGTTAATGCTTAAATAGATCTAAGGAAAACTTGGACAGATCACTGCTGGGGGAGAGGCAGGTGTTTTGAGAAATAAATGGGTACTTTCCAATAGTTTTATCAGAAAAAGCTGAGTAGAGCCTCAGCTATAGTTGTATACCTCAAAGGTCAATAAGGCAGTCTAAATTGGGAGAATGGTCACAACTAACAGATTCTGAGGATGCTGAGATTTCAAGACTGGTGGTAGCATAAGATAAATGAAAAGAAGTGATGGGAAAGACCTAAAAATTTAGGCTGGAATTAGATCTTAGATGCACACGCCAGGCTAGGGAATTTGGATTACAAGGAGAAGAGCCTTTATAATTTTAGAACAGTGAAGCTACATGTTCAGAGTTATGGTCTAGGAAGATAAACAGAGGGATTGATTAGTGGTAGAAGATACTGGCAAGGCCAATTTGGTAATTATTTGCAATGGGGAACATGGAAGCATAGAACTGAAGTATGTAGTAGAGATGGAGTGAAGGGAACATATTTGGAAATAGCTTTTTTTTAATTTTTAATTTTTTATAAACATATATTTTTATCCCCAGGGGTACAGGTCTGTAAATCGCCAGGTTTACACACTTCACATCACTCACCATAGCACATACCCTCCCCAATGTCCATAACCCCACCCCCCTTCTCCCAACCCCTTCCCCCCAGCAACTCTCAGTGGAAATAGCTTTTGAGTATATAATCGACAGAACTTGTTTCTATACAGAGGTTGTTTTTTGGAATTCTAAAATTTTAAGACTAAGTTTCTGCAAGAGAAGTACTGTATTATAAATAATTAGGGAAGGGGACACCCAGGTGGCTCAGTTGTTTAAGTGTCTGCCTTTAGCTCAGGCCATGATCCTAGAATCCTGGGATCTAGTCCTGCATTGGGCTCCTTGATCAGCCGAATCTGCTTCTCCCTCTCCCTCTGCCTGCTGCTCTGCCTGCTTGTGTTCTCTCTCCCTCTCTCTCTCTGTCAAAGAAGTCAATAAAATATTTTTAAAAAATAAATAACTGGAGAAGAAAGTGGGAATAACAGGACCAGCTTTTGAATGGATTCAGGTTGATGGTAACAAGAAGTTAACTATTAGTAGGTTGTTCAGCAAAATTTTGGGAGAGCCTCACAGGTGTTCTACCAGTACCAGACATCAGGTATATGAAAAGGAACAGCTTTATAAAGGAAAATATTTTGGGTTACATTATCAAATTATATCACACAATAATCCCACTTATTGACTGTTATTATTTTTCTAACATATGGTTTGAAATTAGTTGCATATTGAAAAGCTTCTGTTTTTACCCAGTCTGAATTTCAATAATTCTACCAAAATGTTTGCTTTTGCCTAAAGTTCAAATATTCCTAGAAATGTAAGCACTGAGGACAAAAATTTGAAGTGATTGTTTAATTCATCACAATCAATAAAATGCACAATAAACTCTGGGTGCTAAAGATAACTTGAAAATTCTTCTTAAAAATTCTGTAATAGGAATATATTACTAATATGTTAGATCAGAGACAGCTCCAAACTTAAAATTTTGATGTACCGAAATTAGGAAAAATAACAAATAGAAAAATATATAGTGTTGATATTTGGTTAGTGGATTACATTTATATATTTGACTTAACATGGAACTTTATTTTAGGGTGTCTTCATTGTGAACTTTCCCAGCATGATTTAATAAAACTGTATTATGTGAATGACTATACAAACTAGTGTAAGAGTCATTACTTTCATTAAGAATATTACAGTGAATAAATTAACCCAAAACAATAAAACCTGAGCAGTTGATATATGTAAGTCATTTACATCCTGTAGACTCATTTGGGGTAGGGAAAAATAAATGTGTTATGGTGGAGGTTTCATTAGCCCTTGCATTTCAATTGACTTCAAAAGCACACAATAAGAATACAAAGGCAATAAATATCATCCATAAACAAGAATACCATACAGGGTTGTGGCTTTTTTTTTTTTTTAACACGATGTTCTGTGCCATTACACTTTAATAGTCCTGCTGAATTTTCAAAATGAAAAAAGCTAAAGAGGACTGCCGTAATGCCATCATTGTATTCTGCAGCCGTATTTTATCCCACTTTATTACATCACTCTGCATTCAGAGCTACGTACATGATGATGTCTCATGGGACATGCCAAAGATGTTGCTGGAAACCTTAAATGTAATATATTGACATCTTTTGGCATTCTGTAACTGGTACTAAAGAGCTTGGCTTACTTGGTGCAAAATAAATACTTAGTGTAAGTCACATAATAACAGCATGTCATATCCACCAGATTTATAAGCCTGAGGATTTATTGACAGATACAGATATTTTAAAGGTGTTTTCATCTAGCATCTTACTAGTATCCTGGTAGATATATACTGGAAAGACCTGCTCATTGTACTCTTGAGAAGAGAAAAAAGATTTTTTTTTTTTTTTTTTTTTTTTTTGACAGCTGCTTAGCCATGTGCTCCTCTATTTTCACTACATCCTTTGGGGGATAAGATTTCTTTTTAATCCTGTCTGGATCAGTATTATTTTTCAAAAGATTTGTATTTGCTATACCAGACTAGAAAGGAAACTCTAGACTTCAGTATGGACAAATGTGAGTTGGAATTTCATTGGTGATACAACAAAAAGCTCTAGAGATCAAAGCAGCAAAAAAATAATTTTTTTTAAATGCTCCTTTAAATGCTCCTTGAATATACCAGTTACATGAAAAAGAATTTGGAAAGCCTTTTGGGAGCAAATTAATACATGAATAAGTCCCACTTGTGATAGGCTGATAGTACCTTCACAATAGACATTCTGTGGTAGCCCTTCTAGAACCATACAGTAATATAATCAGAGACATTCAGGGTAACACTGATGGGAGCAACCCCGGGGAAAAAATGTCCAGCAATTTTTAAAAGAATTTCCAAAATACTCTGAAATTTCTCAGTTTCCTAGAGGGTTTGCACTCCAGATTCAATTCAGGTACTTCATTAGGAAAGACGTCAGGTCCTGAAAGAACTTACACCTACCTGTCTGCCTCTAACACCCTTGCACATCTCACCAGGCCCTTACTTGACAGACTCTCCTTTTCCTTCAGCTTTCAGAGTTGCCACTTCCTCAGAGAAGTACAAATTGATCATTCTGCCTAAAGGAGCCCTGCTCCCAACTCATTTCTTTCATATCACTTTTCTCATTTGCTTCTTTATATTATCAAGGCTTGTAGTCATTGGGTTTAGATTTGTTTCCTTGCTTACTTGTTTATGGCTCTAACCCCAGAATGTTATCTCCAAAGAGGGAGGGATCATGGCTGTATTTCATGACCTCATACCAGCATCTTGCTCAGGGCAAGGCACATGGTCAGATTTAATCCATATTTTGGAAGTGGGGTGAGAAGAAAGATAAAGAGGAAGGAAGGAAAGGAAGGAGGAGGAAGAGGGAGGGGAGGGAAAGAGGAGGAGGAGGGGGATAAGGGAAGGGGCAAGGAAGGGGAGGGAAGGGAGGGAGAAACAAGGGGGAAAAAGCAGCACACTATGTAGCTTGTAACTTCTTGTTTGTTTGATTAGACGTATACCTACTGGTACCAGTGTTTGACTAATATTGGATGACTTAACTGCTTTTGGCCTCACTTTTTTTTTTTTTTAATGAAAATAATAACCAGAGTTGCTTGACTGTTGCCAAGTCTAAATGACACAGCAACTGTGAAGCTCTCTGCAAGTTACCAAGCATAATGCATAAAAATTTGTAATCTATAAAGCCCTAGAGAAATGTTAGGTATTACCATTAGCTGAACTTACTGATATCCCCCCTAAGCATAACTGCACAACCAATGGTTTCATTCTGGTTATTCCTCTGTCCATAAACATATTAATATAAGGATATTAAGAATCACTCTTAAATGTATACAGTGTCTTTATTCAATTAACTGGCCGTTAATACAGCACTTGAGCATACCCTTACCACGGAGCAACATCATAACAATAATAATAAGTTAGATTGCTGAACAGTTATTATAAGCCTGAAACCATTCTACTATTATAAGCTTTTTAAAGTATCTTTTATCTCATTTACTCTTTAGAAAATCCTGTGAGGTAACATCTAATTATTCCTATTTTGGTTTTAAAGTGAGTAAACTGAGGCACAGGGAGATTAAGCAATTTGCTCAAGGGCCAAATGAAGTAGGAGACAAAACCTGGCTGGGAAGAGAGTATCTAGCTCCAAGGCTAGCCCTCTTAACCTGTGCTCTACAGGATTCTTAACAAGCAGTATATCTATATGATTCTACACTTATAAGGCCTCTGGAATTGTTCCTGGAAGTGGATCTTGAATCTAGAACTGTATGAAAAAATGTCCAGCAATTTTTAAAAGAATTTCCAAAATACTCTGAAAAGTGGGCCTTGGGTTTAGTCCTGAGATAATTTCTTTACTTTCTCAAAGTCCTGATTTTGTATTTGTTGGTTTTCAAACTGCTCTCTGTACACAGAAGGCAAGAAGAAACTGAGTAAAAAGGCAGGCTACTCCAGATTGGTAGTTGGCAGTTTTAGGAAACAAAGAAAATTACTTACCAGGATTGTCTTGGGTAGCCCCAAGATGCGTAGAGCTCTGTACCCTCCCACTAGAATATTAAAGGCTCATACAGAGGTTTGAATGAGGTTCAGTTATGTATTCAGTCCACATGGTCTTAACACATCTTATTCTCTCAAAGCTACATCCTTGAAACAGTTCCAGTTATGTGAACAGTAGGCAAAATGTACATTCCAAGGGCAGGGGAGAAGGTGAGGAACCTCCGACTGCCCAGATCTAGCCCACGCGTCAACTGGTGGTCACATCCTCTCGAAGACCTACTCCAAGAATACTGTGCTGAAAGATTTTCAAAGAAAAATGAACAAACATTGGAAACTCTACACACTTCCCAGGTTTCTGTAACTCACTCTGCCTCTGCCTAGCTACCTTTGAGAAGCTCTTCTCTGTAGTACTACCTGGTGAGTCCCATTACTGAAAAGTGTTCTCTATTCCCTTAGCTGCTGATCTTGGAATAAAATTAAGAATCACTGGTTTAATCAGTTCGAGACTGGTGTGCAGACAATGGGGGCAGATTGAGGGTGGATTTTTTTTCTACGCTGCTCAAATATAAACTGAGGATTGTTTTCAAGGCTATTACTAGAACTACTGTGCTAACAAGATATAATAATAATAATAAAGTTTTTACTCTGTGCTTACTAGATACTTGGTTAATCATTTTAACAGAAACACAAGGTCTCCTAACAGCTAACACATATAATATATTCTCTTGTTACCTCCATCTTACCCAAGAAACTATTTCAGTTATTTGACCAAGGTCTCTCAACTACTTGACTAGTGGATCTGAGGACTTAAAGCCAAATCAACCTTACCCAAAACACCCTCCAATGCTACCTCAAAATGTGTTTCTCACCACATGAATGTGTGCAACACACACATGCACTTTCTCTTCCTCTTCCTCAGATTTCTGCTTGGCTAATTAGGGATGAAGTCAGCAAGGAGCTATGCATGGGCACTATCAATGCTTACATTTGGGCTACAAAAGGAACACTCTAAAAAAAAAAAACACTTTACTATTTCTGTACTCATAACATGAGTTATGTTTGTTTTAATCATAGTTAATGGCAACAGAGTGTCATGGTATGTAACATCATAAAACAAAAAGGTATTCCATATGCAAAATGTCTCAGACTCTGAAACTAAACCTTTCCAACACTATGGCTTCTACAAGTTTTATTTTCAATTACTATTGATGGATATGCCACTAAAACATTTCACTAATGTCTCTGCTTCCTTAGGCCATTGAACATGGCAGCACAACCATCGCCTAGTGTACGGAAATCTGTAATATTTGTGTCTTCACTCTCTGTTATAACATCAAACGATGTATCTCCTGTTTTCCCTGTGCTGGCTCCAAGATCTTCTGTTAGGGACCAGGAAAACAAATAATTAAACTTGCTAAGAAATTTGTATTAAGTGAAAACTAGTAAAGTGTCCAAAGAAGACTAGTGTTGGACATAGGGTTAGAAGTGAGGAAAAGGATGGCCAGTCTTCATTGACTGATGGGTTCTTCGTTTCTCATTTGCAATAACTTTTATAAAGAAACACATCTGCTATGTGATCATTAAGGATCAATGGAAACTTGATTTTAACCTCTCTTCAATCCTCTAATTAAAAGAGCTATCATTCTTATAAAAAAATCTATAATACAGATACTGCATATTTTAATTATCTACTGAAATTGAGCAATAACATTCCAATAGTTTAAGTACTTTTCCTAGAAAATCTCTACATTTTGTGAGTAATTTAACAAGCAAAGAAACACTTAGCTCTTATAGCATTTTGTATCTTTAAAGACTTTTATCAATATCTAATTGATCTCCATCATGCTTCAGCAATCGGGTATTAATTACTTCCTTTAGGTAGATGAAACTCATGGGCTGCAGAAAACACCTGTGACTTTTCCCAGACACCATATCCATAAGACTATCTAGACTATAAATAAGAAGCTTGGAGAATGGTCTGCTCCTACTAATATTCATGCTAGATTTTGAAAAGGAGGAAGTTTTCAGGATTCTATTTGTTTTGTTTTAGGTACCACCCTGAATAAGTGTTTGCCCTTATTTTATTGCCATGAGAAAACAATGACATTAAAATTCAGCAGAGTATAATTAAGAAGTTGTAGTAACCTACAAATTTAAACTCTAATTAAAATGCTAGTTAAAAAGTGGGATATTAATATTTCTCCTGACTCTTAAATAAATTTACTACTACATATAATGCTCTGAAAAATGAAAAAGATTTTTGATGAATTTTAGGAACAAGTAGAAGCAAGGCACCTGCTCTTACAATTTTTCATTGAGAATAATTTTTTTAAGAGAACTAGAATAGTGTTGAACTTTAGAAAAATAAAGGTTGCATCTTTAAGCTAATATTTATTGATATACATGGGTCAGGCAAAGTGTTCAGCATTTTCACAAATGGATTCTAATCTCATCTAATTCTCAGAGTAAGGTTAATTCTTCCCTTTATTAGTAGAGACAATGGAAGAGATTAAGTAAACCCCACAATCATAGAGTCATAAAGTGGGAAAAGTCAGATTTCAAATTCAAGTCTGCTAATTTCACAAAGCCCAGGCTCTAAAATTGCCACTCGCTGATATCTCTGTTTTCTGGGATATTAGATTCCAAGACTACAGCACTTTAAACCCTGAAGATTAAGGAAAAACTAAAAATCAAAAGGAAAGAATATTTGCAGAATGCCTCAAGACTAAAAACTAGCAGGATGTGATGAATGAATTGATCTTTGCTTCTGCGTTCTCTTGACTCATAATCTGAAGGGGAGACTGAGCAGCACTGAATTCCAGAACTAGAGCAAGGCTGCACAGGCTCCCCTTGGTTGTGTTTTCAGCTCTTCTTTGTTCTTCCTTGCCACTAAGTTTCACACTTCTTCCACTCAGTTTCTACCTTTTCTCCTCATTGTCTAACTTCCAGATGATAACCAGGGAACATGGAGCCACTTGAGGCTGGCTTTATTCAAGAAGCTTCTATTTTTTATCTGCTCACGAAATAGGACTAAAATAAGCACCCACTCTTCCATGCAGTGGCCAGGCTTGTTTGATCCCCAGACTTCTACACCATATGCCCAGTTTCCTAGGCCCACTTTTACCCAACATAGCCCTTCAGAACATCTGGAAGAGAGTGGCAAATTTTAAAACTCGGGCTCAATTTGGTTAAGATCGACTCTGCTAATTTCTGTGAAACATTTTAAAGAACAAAATCAAAGAAACAACTCATAATTAAGTAGGATAAACGTTTCCACTGCAAATTGCTAAAACCTACTTAGATACCAGGAAAGGCAACCTAGAGACACATAGAAATATGTAAGACAATGTACTTACACTTAACATTTATGTGGAGAACAGAAATAAAGTCACAAGAAGGCATGCCTAAGAGTAGCAGAAAGTATTGAATAAAGAGTGAAAGAATCAGCCTTGTACTATAAGTTGAGGGTAGAAAGAGGAGAAGAAAGTTTCCTAAAAGAGGTAGAGTCTTCCTAGTTCTACAGGAAGATAAATTTCACTTGGATGGGGTAAAACTGTAACACAGGCAAGGGCACCACAGTGACCCTGGGGAAAATATCTCATTTCTCGACATTGTTTTTAAACTGGCCTTTTCAGTTCCATAAATTTATCCTACAGATATTTGTATTGGGATCACATTCAATGTATAGATTAATTCATGGTGAACTGACATCTTTATGGTTTCTTGCCTTTCTTGGCAAGAACATGATACGATTTCCATATGTCAAAATATCCTTTCATGCATCTCTGTAATGTCAGACTTTCTCTGTAATGTTTTTAAACTTTCTTCATTTAGGTCTTGACTAGTCTTTTCTTTTAGTCATTCTGTTGCTATTATTAAAAATGTTATTTTTTCAAAGTGATAGTTGTCAGAGGGATGGAGGTGGGGAGTAGGTAAAATGGGTGAATGGGAGTGGGAGACAGGGAATTAATAAGTCACAGAGACGAAAGTTACAGCATAGGGAATATAGTCAATGATACTGTAAAAGCACTGCATAGTGAGAGATGGTGGCTTCATGTGTATTGAGGACAACTTAACATAGAGTTATGAATCACCGTATTGTAACCTAAAACTAATGTAATATTGCATGTCAACTATACTCAAAAAATAATATAAATTTTAAAAATTAAGCTTTAAAAATGTTTCATTATATTTTATAAATTTTTGTTTCACAGCAAAACAAAAAAAGAACTCACAGCAAATAGATTGCCACTGTCAAGAGGCAGGGGTTTGAGAGTAGGAGAAATACATAAAGGGGTCAAAGGGTACAAACTTCCAATTACAAAATAAATAAGTCATGGAAACATAACATACAGCATAATGATTTTTTTTTTCAGCATAATGATTCTAATAATATATTACAGGGGTGCCTGGGTAGCTCAGTCATTGCGCATCCAACTCTTGATTTCAGTTCACTCAGTGTCCTGAGATTGAGCCCCGTGTTGAGCTCCATGCTGGGTGTGGATACGCTTAAGATTTTCCCTCTCCCTCTGCCCCTACCCACCACTCACGCAGTCTCTCTCTAAAAAACAAAATAAAAAATAAAAGGTATTGCATAATCGAAAGTTGCTAAGAATAGAACTTAAAATTTGTCATCACTTGAAAAAATTCTGTGACTATGGATGAAGATGGATGGAATTTAAATTCATTGTGATCATTCTGCACTATATACAAATAACAGATCATAATGTTGTATATCTGAATTGTCAATTATTCTCTTGATAAAAAATAAACAAAACAAAGACAATTTATATGAAGGCAATTATATTACTCTGGGCCTACACTCACCGAATTCTCTTTTGTTTTTCATAAAAATTCAGTTGATTATCTCAGGACTCACAAATGAACAATCATGTTATTTGTAGACAGTAATCATTTTACATTTGACTTTCTAATTCTTGTCTCTTTTTTCTTCTTCTTTATTAATTTCATTAGCTGGTAACTTCTTTACTAATTACATTAGCAGGCAAATCAGAACAATGTTAAATAACAATGGTTTAAAGAACATTCTTGCCTTATTCTTTGTTGTAAAAATAATTATATTGTGAAGATGAAGAACCCAAATAGCCCAGAAGAGTAAGAGATGGAGAAGAAGGAGAGCTGCAAAAGAGTAGTTAGAAGACAGAGAGGGTTAGTTGAGATCATTGGAAATCTTGTAAACACAGTAATCCTTTGAAAGTCTGTCAATGAAGAAATGAAGTGAGGTGGTAGAGTCACTTAAAAAGAGTTAAAGTTGTTGTGGACTATACTTGGAAATGTAGACTAAAAGGGGGGGGACAGTAAAATTAATCTATAATTTTTTTGAAAGGGCTAAATTCCTAAATGGATTTAATAGTATGCAAGGATTACAAATTATAAATTATAAAATAATAAGGCTATCTTTCATTTGTAATTAGTGGAATCAAGCTATTCAGAGGCATTCAAGAGCAATTAATTGTTTGACCCACACTTTTTCTAGAGGTCTTTATTTTAAGTGCTGGGGGAATTTAGAGATGTTAAGATCTTGGTGCCCTTTTCCCTAGAACTAAAAATATAGTTAACTAAATATGTAAACTGAAATACACTAGGTCATATAGGATAAGTACCAGAAATGGTACTTATAGGATAAGTACCAGAAATGGTACAAAACGAATGCTCAGAAGTATGACCTGGGAGAGATGATCAGGGTGGCTTCACGTATGATGTTGAATTTGAACATATGCTTGAAAAGAGTGGTCTTTCATTGAGGATATGTAATGAGGAGTGTTTATGTAGTACATAAGCGTGTATGAAAGCTTTGAATTTCTGGTTTAAGCAAAGCTAATGCAGAGGGAAAATGTTGGGCAATAATAAATATAACTATTTGATAATAGAAGGTTTTTTGTTTGGTTGGTTTTTGGTGTGTGTGTGTGTGTGTTTGTGTGTGTGTGTGTGCGTGTGTGTAATTTTGTTTTTTGGGGTTTTTTTGCTTTGTTTTGTTTTTGTTTTTGCTTTTGTTTCTGTTTTTGGAGAAGAGTAAGTCAAAATTACTAAAAAGGTAAATCCAGGATACATGGTCCCATTTTGGAATTTACTTATTCATTATAGGGAAATGCAGAAGAATTTATTGGCAAGAAGATACTTGATTATTTTTATTTATTTTTTTGGTAACAGGAAGCAAGAAGAATGAATGTGAGTGGAAGATGTCATTGGCCCTGGCATGACTTTAAAATGTTACAGTCTTTTTGTCTCCTCTCTGTAGCCAGTGTCACAGAACTGCAACATCCATTTTCTGTACTTTAGTTTTATGAATGCAAGTTTTGACTTATATAAACATTGAAAACGAGGACAACTGAAACTTATACTTTTACATTGCCATGTATTTGTATGAACTACTGCCATTATTCAACTCAAATTTAAAATTAATTAGTAGGTCTAAAACTTATCCCCATGTGTCCTATATATAAGATTTATTCCAAAGCAACTCATAATTTCTTTTTTTAATATAAATCCATAGCCCATAATATTTTAATTTTAAAAATCAAGACTTGGTTAATATATTCTGCTGGCACATAAGATGCCTACGTAGAACTGCCACTGAACAGGAACTCACAGTCTTAATATAACTTGAATAATACATTTTTTAATTAAAGAGGAAAAACAGAAAGCTATTCCCAGAAAGTATAGGGTAGCTATAGCATGAGTCTTGCACTCTATAAAAATAGTTCTTACATTTTCAGTTTCTCTTACAAAAATGAAGAATGAGGAAGTAGACTCATGCTTTTGATAATCACCACAGTAAAAGAGTACAATCATTCTCCTTGTTTCCCTAGTCAGGTATGTTTAGAAAGGCATAGAAGAAGTAAAAGAGAATTTGGCTTCTCATGTCCCCCATTTTCTGCCCCCATAGTATTTCTTTCATGAACCTATAACTCATGAAAATAAAAATGGTACCAACTTTATGCATACTGATCATCCCCGTACCCCACGCAAAAACTGTGCTTGAATTGGGACTCTGTTGTACCTCTGTTGTGTTCAGAGAAGCGAGGGTGACAGCTGAGTGGTGCATGAGCCCCCATGGAGAATAGGAATAATTATTAATAGGTTTGTTTCCCTCTGACTCTATTGAGCATAGGCTATTCTCAGTGAAAATCCAAAGTATTAAATAGAAATTTCAGTTATGTGTAACAGAAGCTTTAGATGTATTAAAAAAGAAAAAAAAAACTGTTCTTCAAAGCCTTCCTTTCTTTGAAATAGACAAAAAGGAAAGGTGAAATTCATTTGAGAACTGTTCAAAAGCATTATAATCTCAGTAAAAGGGAGAAAACGAAAATATGTTCAAAGCCATCTTTGTTTCTTCAGAAATATTTTACAAATGAAATCAAGGAGTATTTGCTTAGAGCAATAAAGTCAAACTCACCAGAGAACGAAAATGATACACGTGGATGTTTATAGAAAAGCAGTCTTCATCTGAAGTAAATATACTTTACAGAACATTGAACTTACAGGATTAAGGTGAGTAACTATTAAGTTTCAGGAAATGGGCAGCCAAGAATGCAAGAATATTCCATCTGAACTGCATTGTAAAGTATGTTTTGGAACTATCTTAGAAAATGTGACTCTACTGAGTATAGTGATTAAATAGTTTATGAATAATTTAGGGAAACATACTCTTCTAAAATACTAAGAATATCATGACCCAAAAGAAGCAACTGTGTCATTATAATTTTCATTTGTGATCATTTGTGGTAACTAATGCTAGTTTTATGTCACAGTACAATAACATAATAGAAATTGACCAATATTGTTAAAACACACCTAAACTGAGATGAAGGAATTCTTGCATTCTCAAGGAATTATCTTCTTTACTCAATTCATGAGGGAGGAAACTTACTGAGAGTTAATAATCCTTGAATGGGAGGAACAGTAGTTCAAAGACATTTGACCACTAGATTTAAGTAGAGGAAATCATATATGTTCTCAGAGTGCAGAATGAAAGAGCCATACTTTGCTCAGGATTCCAACGTGGGAAAAGTTTCCTGTCTCATCCAATCAACATAACTGATGAAAGGACTCCTCTCAGGCTTGAGAGTGGTAAAGAGGAATAGATATAGGAGGCTAATCTAAATTACAACCCCATCATCTTTGGCTAAATAGTAGTGATCAGGAAAATTAAACTGTTACAAGGAATTGGCCTATCCATAGATAACTTGAGTGAAAAATTAAAGAAGCAAAAAAAACAAAAAGATATATTTGTATAGGAAATGAGCATTAGGCCACAACCCAGTAGATTACAGGCTTTAGAAAGGGGCTCTTGAGACACGTGTGAATTGTAATGTAGTAGAACTGGTGTGACTATCTTGAAACTGAAAGCCAACCATGTGTAGTTTGTTATAAATTACTGGTGACACTATGATTTGGGGATTTTTAAAAGTGGCATGAGACAACTGACACAAAATCTGACAATAACAACAAAAACCAATAGATAAAAGGAGAGAGAGCCTGGAATTAAGGAGGCCCAAGAGGAGTTTCCAACTGTTTATTATAGTCTTAAAAAAGAAAAGCAATTTTTACATATGTGCAGAGAGAAAAGGAAGTGATTTCATGGTGGCCTATAAACAGGAATGCAGAGTTTTAAATGATGTTTAAAGATAATACTTTAAAACATTTTGTCTTTTGAAGTGCTTTCACAAATATTATCAATAAATTCTCAAATAACATAAAAGGTGGAGCAAAGCAGCCATTTCTTTCATTGCTAGGTATGAAAACTAAAGAACACAGGGACCACAGAATCTCCTCAATGCCAAATGTAACAAGTGACAGACATCAAAATGCAACCCATGTCAGCTATCCCTTAATTACTTTTACTCCACTGTATCACACAATCTCTTAAATGCATGCGTCGTTGTTCCCTTTTCCACATCAGGTTATTTTCTAACTTGCTATGTAGTTCTTTGAGAAGGTTCTTATGAAATTATAAAAATAATAGTTCTAAATATTTAATTTTCATGAAAAGCAGAAATATGCTTTATAAATACTGAATGGTAGATGACTAGAAGTATAAAACAGTCATTGTCTATGGTACTAGCAATAATAATACATATTTTCTTAAAAAGAGCTGCTCTTTGAAGATTCTATTTATTTTTAAATCCAGTATTTGGCAATTCCCTTTCCTAATGTGGCCTTTTCTATGAGCTCCTTCCTCCTACCCATAGTCTGTTGCATTCTATTGGCATAAATAAAGGTAGGAGGCACCATTCTAAACAAAACAAACAGAAAAGCAAAGATGGGTTAATTGGGAACCACAGAAAGAGAAACTGTGAGAATGAATGTTGTGAGGATATTTTAAATCCAAGATAAGAACTGGCTTGATTGATTGTTGGGAATACTCTGTCCATAAGGAAGAGTGGTTCCTAACGAGGATGGATGTATCACCTAAGTGCATACGAAACAGCAGCAGCAAGGAAGAAATTGTGATGCATGTAGAGAGCCTTTTCTCTGAACGGTGCCTGTTATGAGACCACGTCTGAAGCCAGTAGAAAGCATTCTCTAATGTATTGTGCAATAAGTAAAATGGCATGATGGAAACAAATATCATCAAGCTATAAGAGGCTTCAAATTGTGAGTTCTTTGTTTTCCAAACAAAAGAATTCCACTGTCCAAATGCCTGACGAGCAGACACTGTATCTTTTACTCAGTTGAGAATTTGTTTCAGTTTCCTAATCAAGATGAATTGCTGCAGGATAAGAAAATTATTTTGTAAGAGGATAAAAGACATTTATAGGGTTGGGTATATTAATAACTAATGATTTTAGTTCAAATTTTATTGAAAACAATTGAAGAAGATGAGACAATGAATGCAAGAAAAGCATGATTTCCAGCTACCTGCTGGAAGCACGCAAATAATTGTGTGTTTTTACTTGTTTTTACTACCAATAACTTCAAAGAAAATGTGCCTATAAATATATAGGAAATATTTATTCCCAAAACGAATATTGCTCTTAACATTTTTCACAGAGAAAAAAATTACAGGAGATGCAAATACTTTTGTCTCTCATGCTATTACAAAAGAATAAGAAATTCTATTTCATTTCCATATAACAATAATACCACCTTATGGTTATGTGGTACATTTTGTCTGAGAGCTCAAAAGGTCAACGCCATGCAAGGTGTAACAGGGTTTTTTCATTAAAATTAATAACATTTCTGGTGCTGAAAATTCTAAAGTGATAAATAGCATCTGATTTTTGCTGTGTTGGCACAATACAGGCACTGAGAAAAATTTAGAAATTTGTGGCGTCATATTTTCAGATCCATAAATAGATAAAGAGAACCATCTGGAGACTTCTATAAATTTTGCATGAATTTCTCAGGAGTCAAGTTTGAATCCTAAAGGTGAAAAGTATGTCAAATATAAAAGGTTCATCTTCAAATTAAACTATTCATTTAAGATCATTTAAAGTCTTTGCTTAGATTTGAAAATCTGTGAGATGGTACTCAACAATTTTCTAGAAATACAAAAGACAAAAATATTCATTGTACTATAATCTAAAATTCTGACACATTTCATCTGGCATGACATAATCCATACACATTTCAATATATTCTCATTATACTAGTGAAAATAGTTAACTCAGAATTATACTTCGGTTCCAATCTATAGTTATCTGAGATCACTGGTCTTCTGAATATTGTATCTATTTTTATCTGCCAGAAAAAGATTTACTGATACATGGTTAACAAAGAAGATAAAAGACAAGTTCTATGTGCTTCCTGTAGATGTCACTTAACAGTAATACTTAGCATTGACTACACTATAATTTTAGGTGACATTTTAAAATATATAAACATATATTCAAAAGGTATTTTATGTAACCACCTCTCAGAAATTCAAAGGAAGAATAGAACTTAGGAATCATCTAATCCTCTCTAGTTTTACAGCTAAGGAAACTGGAACATAGAGAAATTAAAGAAACTTTGCTTTAGGTTATGCAATACAAGTTATTAGTAGAGCTAGTTCAGAAATCTAGGTCTACTGATTCACTTGGCTTACATCATCTTCAACTGCTGATTTAAGAGTAAATTAAGACTTGTAATTTGCCTATTTGTGTATATTAAAAAGATATAAGTATCAAGATCACTAAAATTTTCAGCATAGGACTGTTTCAAGAATTTCTTAGATGATTGATTTGATTAGTTTAATCAATATTAGGCTACAATTAAAATCACTGTGACCTGAACAAAATGTGACTGAACTCCAGTGAGTAATCTGTACCCATTCATTCATTCAATCACTATGTAGTAAGTTCCTACTATTTGTAAGGCACTGTTCTAGGCATTCAGAGTATGGAGATAAACAAAAATAAACCAATTTTTATACATTTTTAAGGGAAAGATGACATAAAATAATTATGTTAATTGGTGATATGTTCTTTGGAGAAAAAAGTAATACACTGTGTGAGGAAGCTTGAGGCAGGATAGCATTTTCTTTAAATAGGGTGTTCAGGAAAGTCCGAATTTGGATGCTAAAATTTGATTGATGAGTGAAGGAGCCATGAGAAAGAAGAGCATTACTGGCAGTTAGAAAGAGCAAGTGCTGAAATCCATCACAGGGAGAATGCCTGGTGTCCTTAAGAAACACTGAAAGGTCTAGAGCAGGGGAATATATGACAGACTTGCTAGGAAGGGAGTTTAGAGCAGGGGTGAGAGAGCCATGGACTGAGGAAGATTGTTAAGATTCTGAGACCAAGAAGATGTCTTGAACTTTCAGATTTGAAGCCCTGCACGAGCTTTGAGCAGAGATATGATCAAATCTTTCTTACATTTTAATAAGATCACTCTGGTTCCTTTGTTGAAGACAGACTTCAGTGGAACAAGGGTAGAAGCAGGAAAACCAAGAGGAGGCTACTGCAATAAAGTGGGCAAAAGAAGATAGGGCATTGAAGATTTTACCCCAAAACTCAGTACTCTGGGGGAATCCATTCCTTATACAAAAAACAGATCCATTAGGAAAAAGATCATTTAAATGGAGTAATCTTGGGTTTTACTAAAGGGATTATTCCAAGAATGTGTGAAGGTGTAAAGACATTGCCAACAAATAGTGTAATACACTGAGGCAAGTAATAATAGAAAAAAAGTACTACCATACAGGTCTAAAAGAGGCAATGGGAGGAAGATATTACTGGAAGCTAAAGGGCATAGCTGTAAGGAGAGGGCCTCCTGACAGAAGTCAGCCTTTCCTATAGGGGCACAGTCAACCGATAACCCACTAACAGAAAGACACTTTGGGAAATAAATACCCCTACATCACTCTCCTCTCTCAGGCTGGAATGTAAACTAGAAACATAAACAGAAGGCAACAATATACTGCTCTACCTCACCCTAAGTATACACATGTACACAGTAAACTGTTAAGAGCTCACTATATTTTGTTTGGAGAGAATGCATATGTACAGAAACTTAGAATACATAGATTCCTGAAAATAATTCATGAATATGACTAAATCATTAAAGTTGTTAATGTGCTCTTATTCTTGGGCAATGATGTATAAAATTTATATATTATGGAATTTATTTTTAATGAAATTATTATATTCAGTATGTCAGTGAAAGAAATGATGTATGTTTAACTCTTCTATATGCTACCAAATCAGACATTTAGGAATTATTATTAGGATTACTGAATATGTGTTGGGCATTTCAGAGATTTGGGCATCTCAGAGCTTTTTCAGAAGACAAAAGCATACTTCATTCATTTAAATTTCTGCTTATTTTCCTAACTAGTTTCTTCTTTCTTCTCCTGACCTTCATAGTACCCTCAGTGGAAACAGATAGTTCAGAAGCAGGAAAACCATTCCATTTCTCAAGGCTCAGTAATTTCTCAAGCTGATTCCTACTTTCAGAGTAATTTAGAGTAAACTCAGTACCTCTTATCCTAGGAGAGTTCTTAAACATAGAAAAGAACAACAGTATGATAAAAGTAAACATTATGTTTTGTAGTGCTTTTTATTTTTCAAGCATTTTCTCATATAAGAACTCAACTGGTAAGGAAAACAGGAATAGTAAAAGACACTTACAAACTTGGCTGAGGCAGTAGAATCTCTGGATTTCATGGAAAATAGATGTTGTCCAGAGTCCAAATAAATAAATAAATGAATAAGCAAAAAAAAATCCCATCAAAATGATAGTCTAATGTAAGTCCAAATGACTGTAGTTACTCGGAAACCAACAGAACATACAATTCAGTGAAGAGAAGAGGGAAAATTTTCACAGAGCAGAAGTCAGTCCTTCCATCCCTGCACTTTCACTTGAACATTCAGCTAATCTTCTGCTGTGGTTCCTAGGTGTATTTCCAGCTATTAAAAATTGAACTGAACTAGGTGAACAGGAACAAAAAACCTATCTCACTGAGAACTCCCTGGAAGGTATTATCCTTTCTTCCCATTCACTGTACATAATCAACAAGCAATCTCCAACCCACTCCACAAGAAAGATTTCTTTGCTAGTTGTTTTTGCTTCTATAAGAAAATATATTCCAGGTCTTACTATGATGCATGGTCACTAGCTTTTTAGATAGTCCACAAAACTGTACTTAATCTATGATTTATTTGAATTATACTATTATAAGAATTAAAATTGTTTATTTTGCTCTGGGAAAATACATTACCAATTCCAACAAGAGAGTCAGGAAACTGAAACGTAGTTCTGGACTGGTAGAATGGAAAGAATATGTGCTTTATTTTAAATAAAAAAGATATTTTGTTTTACAGACACTTAGTGTTCATTTTTATATTCTAAACTCTAAATGTTAACTTATTTTTTCCTAATAACAACCCATGAAAAAAGGTTTATCATCACCATTCAAATTCCATGGATAAGGACCATGAAGCACCAGAGGTTAAATAACTGACCAAAAGTCACATAACTTGTAAGTGGTAGGGTGAGGATCTTAAATCAGTACTTAAATCTCTACTCCTTTGAAGGAAACATATTGTACCTAAGAAAATTGTAAGGATCCAATGAACTATTTAAGGGCTATCACCCTAATATGCCTGGCACATGGCCAGGACTTAATAAGTGTTATATCTTGTTAGTTTATATTAAAAATTAGTGTTGATAATGTCAACCCCATTCTCCTTCTAATTTCTTTACATTTAGAAAAGACCACTGTAGTTTTCTTCAAACTCATAAAAAGATAAAGTGTTAGTTGACCCAGCACCAAGAACTGGAAAAGTCACTCATCCTCTTTCACTCATTGTCCAAGACTACAAGTGTTTTATCTTTCCTCATTTGAGCATCATGTTTTGCTTCCGCCCAAGATTAGGAAGGACAAAACTGTGGCCCTCCATTGTGTAGAAAAAGAAATTCACAAACAGCAACAAGAGTTACAGCTATGTAACTCTTTTACATAGTAACAAGTAACAGTAGAAAAAGAAATTCACAAACAGCAACAAGAGTTACAGCTATGACTCCCTCATACTCAAAGATCAGGTAAACTTCAGGTGTTACTTTGGAATCCTCAGGAGCATGAATCCAATTAAGTGGAATGGAGTATTAGAGTCATTTAAGCAGTCACAGCATCCACCAGTGTGCATAAGAATATATTCAATATAATGAAAGAAGAGAAAAAGACTGAATAAAAATGTCTCACTTCTTGCCCAGGTGGATCATCCAGCTCTGTGACCTTCAACAAGCCAGTTAGTGTAAAGCCTCAGGTTTTTAATTTGCAAAATAAAGGCCATGATACCTTTCCAGCTTATCTCGGAGTCTATAAGGAATACTACCTACTCTGTCAATGTTCTGGTTTCTTCCCCTCAAACAATGTAATATGCTCAGGATTCTGCCTTAAAACAAACTAACAAAAAACAACCTTGTCTGAGGCACCTGGGTGGCTCAGTGGGTTAAAGCCTCTGCCTTCAGATCAGGTCATGATCCCAGGATCCTGGAATTGCGCCCCACATCCTAGTCGTTGGGCTCTTTGCTCAGCAGGGAGCCTGCTTCCCCGTTTCTCTCTGCCTGCCTCTCTGCCTACTTGTGATCTTTGTCTGTCTAATAAATAAATAAAATCTTTAAAAAAGAAAAAAGAAAACTTGTCTTACTCTTTCTTCTCCAAGAATGACCTGATTTCTCTCCCATTCACTCAAGTTTATTGAAAGGCCAATAGCTGCTGCCTCTACTTCCTTATCCATCCTTCACTTTTTCAGTTACTCAACAGCTACTTCACTCTGTCTTTGATTAATTCCTTCATCAAATCTGTATTTATTATGGTCACTAATAGCTTCCAAATTCCAAGTCCAATGGAGATTTTTCATCATTAGTCAGTAGCACTCAATACAGTTAGACACTCCTTATTCAGAATACTTTTTTTGGGGGGGGGGTACACCTGATTCAAAATCCAGAGCTCTCTTCTATGCCTCCCTTTTCCCATAGTACATACTCTGCAGAGATGATATTGTCCATTACTCTGGCTTTCATTTCCCTGTGTAGTTTCTTGTGAAATATCTTCGGCTCCAGTGCAGTATCTCTTACTCTAATGCCCAGCTGACAATAGCTGCTGATGTTTACAGTGAGTGAAACTTATAACCTGTTTCCTGATTTGACAGACTAATGATGCTCTTCCCTCATGGGCTAGGCAGGCTACTACTGTGCCATGTGGTACATTCAGTGCCTTCAGACCCCAACAGGGACCCTCTCTGTAGCCTCATAACCTTGTGGATACTGCAGAAGCATCACTGCTCCCCTTTCTTCTTTCTTTAGGGCTCTTTTACCCAACTGGATATTCTTTGGTGTGAGGTGGCAAGTCAAAGCATATCCCAGCTATATGTCGCCTTTCTTCTCTAAGGCTTAAAGGAAAACTATAAAGTCCTATGGAAAATGGGGAGTCTGTTTTTACCCTTTTTCAAGTGGTTATGCTACCTGAGTGGCCATATGTTGTAAACAGCACTGCCTCTAAGGGAACCTTGAAATTTGTCTAATATATACGTAGGAGAGTGAGAAACAAACATTCTTGTTTTAGAACTCCTGAAAATTTATCTCGTTTTTCTACTGCTAAAATTATGATGTTGTAGATGGAGCAGGAGAGAAGGGAAGCACAAAGGGAATGGTTTTATCCTTTGCTTTCTGTCTTTCCCTAACCAGCTCCCCTCTGGCAATGGGAATGGCTATTTTCATTTTCATTCTCCTTGGTTTACAATTTGCTCTTCCTTTTTCTGGGGCCAAGATTTCAACATATATATAACATATTCAACATTATATTATTTGATATATATTCAATAATAATATTCAATACTATATTCAATTACATATACCATTATATATTACACTCAGTTAAACACACACACATACACACACATATACACATAACTGGTTCTTATTCTCTGGAGAACCCTGACTAATACAAGGTCTTTATGTCCTTGAGTGCCTGTTGATGGACCAAAGGTTAGATGAAATCGTGAATGTAAACATGTTTTCTAACTATAGGGAAGTATAACATGGAGTAATATGGTCAATCTATTGACCAACAGTGGGATCTGACTGCCCACCTGGCCCACCAGATTGGTGCAGAATACAAAAGGAAACATTGCTTATATTCTCTATGATACAAAAGAATAGCCAAGGAGATAAGTTATACATCAATTCATTGAATCTCCAAAGGCAATTTAGTTTTAATGAATTTTATTGTGGAAGTCTGTGATATAACATGATACAACCTCTGATCATGTATTTCTCTGTTATTCTGGAATTTGTGTTAAAGATCACTGAAGTTTGGAAATGGCATCTCTAAAATTAAAATTGAGTGTCTATGGTCATGTTTATTTGCCAAAGGCATGGCTGGTGATATAAAAACATGATCTATTTCAACTGGCTATGCAGCATCTTAATAAATGCACTGACTCATGCTGTGATTTTAGTCACCTGAGAAGAGCTGTCTGCATTAAACACCTTTCCCCCTGACTCAAACTCATTTTTTGTCTTATCTTTACTACCTTCTACAAATTTGTGTAGACAGACTGTGCAAATGGTGGAAGGAGGATAAAGAAACCTCTTTGGCTTTGAAAATTTGCATTTTGATTTGTGCGGTGTTAAAATTGTTCAGTGGTGGTTAAAACAGGAAAAGCATCTACCTAGAGGTAAGAACCTGAGTGAAAATGAGAAAACAGCTGGGGGTAACAAGCTAAGTGTTTTCTCTATAAATATCCATTGGAATTATTCAGGGAGAAAGAAGACAAAAAATTTAGAAGTTTGATATACTGAAGGGCTATAGAAATTGCTTAAAACAGAAGTCTTTCATGCTAAAAGTAAGGAATATAAAAGTGTTAAGAAGGTAATTATCACCAGTAATCTATATATCAATTGACTCTACATGAAAACTAATGCATTTATAAATTCCGAAAGTGAATTATAACTTCCTCAAGGAAAGGAAATAGTATGTTCATCCATTCATTCAAAAATTATTTATTAATAATCTAATGTGACAGGCAGTTGGGTTTCAGTGACAAACTATGAGAAATTGGTGAAACACAAAATAAGCAATGAGACACATGGGCAAACAAGATACCCAAAGGCTATGGGAGGTACTGCAGGAGAAATAGCAGATGTCTAGAGAAGGAAAACAGAATTTCAAAGTGGAAGATCTTCTAGACAGGAGGTAAAGAAACACCTCTCTGTTTGTGACACTTTACCTGATATCTAAAGAATAAGAAGAATCATGTGAAAGTGGTCCAAGCAGAGCGAAGACTGGATACAAAAACTCTAAAGCTAAAGCTTGAAAACCTCCATTTCTTCAAAGCAGACAAAGAATAATTCAACTGAAGGAAAAGTGAGGGGTAGCACGATGGACAGAAATCTAGACAAGAGTCAAATCACACAGCACTGTATAGATCAGGATAAGGAGTTTTTCAGATTTATCCTAGCACAAGAGAAAACTATTGAGAAGTGTTAAATGGAAAAGTATAGTGTGATTATGAATGATCATTCAAAAAATATCTGTTTTGTGGGTAAATAAAAGAACCAAATAGAAAAACACCCAGATTAATTAGAAGGCTGTTCTGGGAATAGAGATGGATAGGGGTTGGGTGGGGAGTGGCAGGGAAGACACAGAAGAATGCATTGAATAGATGTGCATTTTGGAAGAAAAACTAGAAAACTTGTCTACTGAACAAGTATAATTTAGAAAGAAAAGTAATTAAGAGTGATTTTTGTCTTGAGCAAGTGATGGTACCAGTATAAAAATGGAGAATATCTTACAGGTGAAGAGGGAAATCAGTTTATCTGGTTGTTTTGTTTATTTGTGTTTTTTTTCTTTTGTTTTGTTTTGTTTTTCTGTTGTTGTTTTTTAATAGAGGCCTTTCACTGTATCTTTAAAATATTACAAGCAGGTCCTGAGAATCATCCAGCATTTTGTTGTTTCTATATTGGACAACTCTAAACCTTATTCATCAGTATGTTGAACTTTTCCTTTTTGGAGATATAGATACCATCCAAATTTCTTTTAATAGCCTTGTTTTTAATTGTTGTGTCTTGCTTAATCAAAACAGCTGAATTTCATATGAGTCCAATGTCATTTTCTTCAATAATTAATTCATCTTTCTGGACTTGAAATACTGAATAAGCAATGCCTCACTTCGTCTGAACCCTGTGAGTGTATTTTTCAATCAAGAAATTTATAATTTTTGACAAGAGGTCCATTCTAAATAACTAGGTTGATAGGAAGTGGCACAAATCTCATCCCATAACAGAAGCCCACTGTGATACCCTTAATCATGTTCTGTACATGACTAGAGATAGTGTGAACAGTAGCCAGGTCCTTTCTATTTCCTTGCCATTTGTCAAAATGTAGCCCCTTTTCATTCCAAAGAGACTGACTTCTACATTGATATGATGGAAGTCCCTCTACAGAGTTCCTCCTTTGTCACTGAAAATAGTCCTGTACCCTTTCAGACAGATGTTGACATTTTCTGGAATGTCAACAATCTGACTCGTAAGAATGTTCTTCATCTCACCGTAGGTGTGGCAAAAAGCTCAAATGATCTGTTTTTAATGCATTATGTTTGAATTACTCTAGGGGAGGGAAGATGTCTGAAAAACAGTTGAATATATGTGACTAAAGCTCTGAGAAGAGATCTAGACTAAAGATATGAATTTGGGAGCCATGAGCATCTAGGTAAATGACCATCTATGGTCATGTATCTAGTTAAGTTTATTTAAGTACCAGTTGTTAGAGACCAAAGCTAAGTAACATGTGTGGAGAAACTCTAAAAGTCTTTTGAGGCTAACCCTGAAACTTGAAACCATTTTTGCTAAAGAAATCAGCAGATAGAAATGATCCACACTAGAGTAGGAACTCTATTCATTCTATTTAGTTATAATAGATCTCCTGCATCATTCAAAGAAGCTCCTGTAATTCTATAACTTTTATGTACTATCTTCAAAGAATGAATTAGCAATGTTGCAGATTCTGGTGATTTACGTGAAGACTACATTGGAACACTTCATTTACAAATGACAAAGAATTGGCTAATGAATGTGTTGGCAAAGGTATAGGTCAGGTATTGAACAACAGAAAGAACTTTCATAAAAACTCAGCAGTTCAGAGTGATGACCTGTAACATTTGTTACAGTTTATATGAAAAGTTTAGTTCATACGAAAAGTTACATATTGCAGTTGAACGAATTACTCAAGTAGAAGATAGAAGAAACTTATCTCTGTAATCACCTTTATTTAAAAAAAAAAAAAAAGACTAAGTTTCAATTAACTTGGTGATGCAGGTACTTAAAATGCAAATTTAAGCTGTGTGGTAATCAGTTTAAAATCAGATAGACCTGAGGTGTAATCCAGGCCAACACTTTCCAGTACTGTGACTTTCGAGTCTTTTTTTTTTTTTTTAAGATTTTATTTATTTATTTGACAGAGAGAGATCACAAGTAGACAGAGAGGCAGGCAGAGAGAGAGAGGGAAGCAGGCTCCCCGGGAGCAGAGAGCCCGATGCGGGGCTCGATCCCAGGACCCCGAGATCATGACCTGAGCTGAAGGCAGCGGCTTAACCCACTGAGCCACCCAGGCACCCTATTTTGGAGTCTTAATATCTATACAACTTTTCAAATTGTGACAATGACAGTCTAGAGCATAAAGAGCTGTAGTCTTCTTTTTCCACAAATATTGTTTGATGGGATTTTTTTTCATGTCATTAAATATATTAGAAAGTTATTTTAATAATTGCACCATAGTCCATTTACTGAAATTTCAAACTATTATTTATGTCACTATTATTCTCTAGTTGACTATTTAGAATACTTTCATTTTACATTATCATTATAATTTATGTTTGTTGTGAATCTCAGCCCTTCAGCTTGCTGATCTTGCTTCCCATGCCAAAGGAAGAAAGGAAGGAAAGGAGGAGGGACGGAAAGATGGATAAAGAAAAAGAAAGAGAAAAAGCAATCAGAAGAGAAAGCCCCAAGCTGCTATAATCTTCTCTCTTCACCTGTTTGCATCTGTGCTTACATACTCTGCCTTCCCTTCTGTGACTATGAATGAACAACCTGTGATTTCATTGAAGGCTATCCCTTCTACTGCACACCTGTTCAAACACATCACTTCAGAAATTTTTCTTTCTCTTGGATATTATTATTCTCCCTCTTGACTAAATTATCCCAATAAAATATAAACTTTCTGTTTCTCCCATCTTAAAAAAAAAAAGAAAAGAAAAAAAAAAGATGGGAAAAAAAAAGCAATCCACATATTTCTGCTACCTTATCTGCTTTCCCTTAGAGGAAAACTTGAATACAAAACATCTCCTTTATAAGCTGTTCTTAGTTCCTTTCTTCCCAGGCTCTCTTGAATGCAGTCCAATCAGTATTTCACTGCATATACTACCAAAACTTCCCTCAAGGTTATCACTGTCTCCACAACGTTCAAACCAATAATAAATGCTCCATGCTCAGCTTATCTGAACAACCAGCAGTAGTAATATGGCTGATGATGGTCTCCTTGATACATACTTCACTGATCATCAGGATTTACGTGTTCTTCTTTCTCTCCCCATTTTACTAGCTGCTCCTTCTCATTCCGCTTTTAGTTTATAATATCTCCACGACCTCCCCTCAAAACCGGAAAGACCCAGGCCTCAGTTCTAAACTTAAAACTTCTTTCTTCTATACCACTACTGCCTATGATCTCATCCATGAATTTTGTAAGCTGAATACTTGCAAATTTATACTACCTGCTCAGACCTCTCTGCTGGTCTCTAGATGTGTCACTGGCTACCAAGCAGGGACAACTATTGTGATGTGTTCGCCATCTCGAAGACTAAACTCATGACCTGTACCTCCAAACCTCCAAACCGGTCCTTCCCACAATTTCTCGAATAGCAATAAATAAATCAACAGTCTGTCTTTCCCATTGCCTAAGCCAAAAAATAAAAAGTTATTCATGAGTACTCCTCTTCTCTTATACCTCTTCTATCACCACATTCTTTTGCTTCTATCTTCAAAATATTTGTAGTGTCTGAATATTTCTCATTATCTCTGCTACTTTTACCACCATTGATATAAGCCACCATTACCACTCACTTGGATTCTCGCAATTACTTCTAATTCAGATGCCTGCACTTTTCTCTGTAGAACATTGACTAATAAGTATTTTAGATACTGCAGGCCATTAGGTCCCCATTGCAACTATGCAATTCTGCCACATTGTGAAAGCAGCCATCAACAATATGCAATTGAATGAATGTGGCTTTGTTTCAATAAAATGGTTATTTACTAAAACAGGAAGCAGGCAAGATTTGATCTATGGGCTGTCCTTTGTTAACAACTATTCTTCTTCATCTCCCTGACCTCTTTCTTTCCTAGTACCTGTTTTCAACAAAAGGGCCACAGCAATCCTTTTGAAATGAAACCCATAGCAGATGGTTTATCTACCTAAAACTGTTCCCACTTCCAGTCTCTCTCATTAGAACTCCAAAATTCTTAATATTGCACACAAGAGTTTTTAAATAATATGTTCCTTTAATTTTGCTCCCTGTGATCCAGCCACATTGATTTTTCTGTTGGTCTTTGAAATTGCCACATATATGAAGGCATCTGTAAGGGCCTATTTAGCCAGAGCAGCTCCATCCTGACCCTGCCCTACCCCCGCTTCAGCAAACTTACTTAAAAACAAGTCCTGAAACTAGTCCCAGGTAACAAAGCCTAAATACAAGGGTGGGTCAGGCCAGGTGGAGGCATTCAATCAGTGGGGCTCATACTGTCTCCTAGCTACCAAGGAGTATGGGCCCTGCCCTTTGGGTGCCTTTTGGGCTCCCATTCTGACCAAGGTGATAGGCTAGTTCAAATATCTACTATAGGGTAAATTGTAATTCAATTGGTCACTTATGTGTGACCTAGCAGGACTGTGCAGCTTTCTCTGTGTTACAATCTCATTGGCCACCTGTGCGTGGCCAGCCCCAACCACATGGCCTTTGCCCTTAAAAGCTAGTCTGTAAGGCAGAGGGTCATCGCCTCTTTGCAAGAGACATCCCTGGCCAGTCAGTTTGATTCTTGATGCTTGGCACAAAATAAAGCTTTGCTTGACCTTCGCTTTGTATCAGTCTTGCTCCTTTGACCATGGACCCATTATTGTGGGACCCAATACAACTTTCTTCTTCTATTCCCTCTATCCAGAGAACTTGATAGAACTCATATAACTGGAGAGCTCATTCTTCACCTTCCTCAGCTTCCCCCTAAGAAATTATCACCATCCTCCCAACATACCCTTCTTTCTCTATGTTGGTTAATTTTGTGGTGTCAACTTTATTAGGTTATGAGGTACACAGCTGGTAAAGCATTTTTTCTGGGTGTTTCCATGAGGGAGTTTCCAGAAGAGATTAACATTTGAATGAGTAAAACTGAGCAAGGCAGATGGCCCTCCCCACCTGTGAGAAGGTATCATACAACTGTGGAAGGCCTGAACAGGACAAAAAAGTGGAAGAAGGATGAATTTGCTCTCTGTTTGGTTGATCTGGGACATCAATCTTCTTTTGCCCTTATACATGAGAGCTCCTGGTTTTCAGGCTTTCAGACTCAATCTCTAAATTCCATCAGTGGCTTTTCTGTTTCTCCAGCTTGAAGACAGCACATGCTGGGACTTTTGGCCTCCTTAACTGCATAAGCCAATTTCTGTAATAATTCTCTTATCTCTCTCACTCTATCTTCGTATCAATATCTACTATTAATTGTGCTTCTCAGTCTCCAAAACGAAAGTGACTATATTTTTTTCCAAAGATTTATTTACTTATCCCAGAGAGAAGGAGACAGAGAGACAGAGACAGAGACAGAGAGAAAGAGAGAGAGAGAGAATGAGAGAGAGAGAAGGGGCAGAGGGACAGGAAAATCCCCAAGGACACTCCCCACTGAGTGTGGGGCCAGACCCCAGGACGCTAAGCCATACTGTGAACTGAAATTAAGAGTCAGATGCTCAATCAACTGAGCCACCCCAGTGCCCCAAAAGTGACTATTTATTTAACTTTCAGTATTTCAGTATTTTCAGTATATTTCAGTATATTCAGTATATTTCAGTATTTAACTTTCAGACCAATAGAGCCACATGTACAGTCATATGTATACCATGATCAGTTCACATATAAATCCCCTATTTTATCCTACTATGCTCACAAATGAAACAGATAGGGCAAACATTTTACTGATGATCAAAGAACTACAAGTGACTTCTTTGAAGTGTTCTATGAATTTATCCCTCTAAACACTAATCATTATTTTTGTAGTTGGCTACTCCCAATGACATGCTAAGCTGAGTGTGCTAACAACTAATTAAGCCAGAAATTTAGCAACTAATTTAACTGGTAATGCCCAAGATCTCCCAGTTTCAGATACTAAAAAAAAGCAGTGAATGAATGAATGGTTAGCAGTGCAAGAACCAGGGTTTGGGCTGTCTTCACATATGGTCTTCTCTCCACTATAGCATGCTTCCTTTATGGTGACCTCATAAATAATTGTCAAAGACGTAGAAACATCCATGCACTTTGAGTTCAAAACACAAACAAAAACCCTACATACACTACTCCCATTTTAACTGGACAACAGGTAATTCATGAAATGAACAGACTAACAAAAGCAAACCACAGAATTGCCTTTGCAAGGTTATTTTGAAAACAAATGCAGAAACAAATTAGTCACTGGCTGAAGTCTAGTGAGAAGAACAAGTACAAAAACCCCTTCCATGACTCCATGACTGTGTTAGGTTCTGATTCTTGAACCACTGGCATCAAGTATCACATAGGATGTTTGTTAAGAATTCAGAGTTTGTGATTAGACCTTATCCCAATCTCTGATTCTCTGGAGTAAATCCCCAAATCTCAATTTTTAACTATTTCCCAGATTCTTGTATATACTTCAGTTTCACAGTCCGAGTTTGCTACTCAAAATGCGCTGCAGAACCAACAGCAAAGACATCACTTGGGAATGTGCTAGTGATGATGCACATTCTCAGGTCTCTCCTCAAACGTACTGAATCAGAGTCTGCATTTTAACAAGATTCCTGGGTGATTGGAATGCAAATTAAAGTTTAAGAAGCACTACTCTTGAGAGTACCTTCCTATAAGCAATGAAACATAAAGAAACTATGATTTCCCCTATTAGATAGTCTTTCTTTACACTTTCCCTTAATCTCCCTCCAATGTTCCTTTAGAGTGCTACATGGAAAATGAGCCATTAATTTACATAAGATAGAATTATGTAATACATAAAAACAGAATGTTAGAAGGGGAAAGGACCTTGGAGAGCATCTTGTTGAACTCCTTCATTTTACAGATGCAGAAAATGAAACCCAGGGAGGTCATCTGGGTTCACAGAGGTAGCTGATGGCTAAGCCAGGAATACACAATTCAGGCCCCCTGCTTCTGTTATTCTGTCTACTTTAATTATATGCTACTTCCTTCCAAAAGAATTTTACCCACAATTGGATTTTACTAAAGATTTGCATTTAGCATAGTTTTTTTTTCAAAGCAAAGTCAAATAGCATGTAAGAAATCCATTGTGTTAATCAAATGTGATCCCATCATTTTTCCTAAAAAGGGACTAATTACATAAATGGACTAGACTCCTCTATAATCAGGAAGATTATTTTTTAATCTAATTCATTTTTTAGGATAATTACTCAAAATCAATCACTGTCAGTTTATAACAATAATCAGAGACGAATTAGAAAATATTGGTGATATTGCAGGGTTCAATTTCTTCCCAAGATAAGAATATCAAATCAATCCAGCAACTGGGAATTGCATTACAACTATTTCTAAACAGAGTTTAACTGCATCATTTTACATTCTAGACCCTTTGGTCTCCAATGTTCAATTTTCTATGTGTGGAAAAATATATGCACAGTGGATATAAGATAGTATTTTAGAACTAATTACAGCCCCTTTCAGCTTCCTAAAGGAGGCTTTCTTAGCACAAGCAAATGTCTTCCTTCATTTCTCTTTGCTTTTTGTCTAGTCAAAAAGGAATGACAAGTAACTGGGTCTTGAATGATCCTCTTTTGAATTGTGAAAGGGACAAATAAGAAAGGAATGTGCCAGTAAAGCAATAATACAGTGAATATACATATTAATGATGATACTCTCCTACAAGATTTGTTTCTCAAATAAACAACTTAAGCTAGTCTCCCTCTTCATCCTAACATGTGTGAAACAAATTAGCATAGTGACTAACGCATGGGCTCTAAATAAATATTATTGTTTTTATAACCCCCAAACCATCATATAAGCATTAACCCCATGTATTAAAGTCAGATTTTTTAAAAGTCTATTTAACTCCTTCAGAAGAGAAAACATCACACAACTTAAAATTTAAGTGTTTTTACTTAGAAAATATGGAATCACATCGGTCAGGACACAATTTTTAAGAAAAGAACACAAATGAGTGGATTCAGGTTGTATATATGGAGAAACAAAGTGTGCTGACTCATGGTCCATCTGACAGTGTTTTTCTGGCCAAATGCTTCATTATATAAATGCTTCTTTGGTATGGCTACTTGCTGTTAAAACTGCTGTATCTCAGTGCTCACAGTGACCTTAAATGTCACAAGGAACAATGCCAAGTTCAGTGAGTTACCATGTATTTACCAGAGACAGATGACTCAGTTGGTCTAAAATGGTTTTAGAAGAATTGATCTTGAGACAGCATTAGAGATCCATTTGGTAAATATTTTGGCCTAATCTAAGCTTCAGTCTTTTCTCTAAACTGGGGGTACAAATACATATTTTAAAAGATTCCTGAAAGGGATTAATGTTCTGCCAAAGGAACACAGGTGCCTGACTGAAGTTAGATACTCGGTATTACTGGTTTCCTTTATCTTTTCCACATACTGGTCTGGTGATTTCCTGTGTATCTTCTTAAAAATCATAAAAACTATAATTTGGCAGTAAATTCAGTTGAAGTCAAATTACATATCCAACAGCAGATCAGCCCTGCAGTGGTAGGTGGGTAGTTGGCAATCAGGAGGATAGTACTTTTGATTATTTGATTGTATTATAGTATCTCTATGTAAGCAAATACATCTGGAATTCAGGGTAAAGGATATCATAAGAAATTTGATTTTAGGAGTATTGATTGCAAAGAGTAAATGATTATCAGAGCTTATATCTTGACCAAGGATTTTTTATATGAAAGCAATGATCAGCTGCTTTCTCAGTGGTCACCAATAGTCTCAAATCAAAACCTGGTAAAGGTATACAAATAAAAGGAAATCCTCCAAGCCTGAATTCAGCCATTTTTCTATTTCATCCACCTATATTTCATTTAATTGATCTACAAGGACACAATATTCAATTGATGTTGTAGGGCAAAATAGGTTTTAGAATAATGATTCAGTCCAGGGCTCATACCGGGAAATTATGTAGCCTGCAAAAACTGTGGGAAGTATTACTGAGATCTTTGGGAGTATGTTCTTAGGCTGTGTAAGCACCAAATTTAATTCAGTAAAAATTTGTCTCTTGCTAGACTTTCTCTGCTGCTGAGAGAGCTTGAAGATATACTTGAATTTTTAGTATACCACAAAAACCAAAGCATATGCTGTAGAATTAGAAATCGGGTTCTTAAAAAAACATAGCAATAGTCAAGTGAATTTAGAATGCATGCCTGTGCTGCATTAGACACTTAGAAGCTTGAAAAATTAGCTATACTATAAATAGTGGTTTGATTGTACTGTGGTTCCACATGAACAGAAAATGATCTAATTCATACTAAGAGGTTAAAAACAAAAACAAACAAAAACACCCACTATCATGAAAGAAAGAACTTTTGGAAAATAGGAATTATATTAGTTTGTTAGGGCTGCCATAAGAAAATATCACATAGGGGGTGGCTTAAACAACAGAAATGTATTTCTCACAACTCTGGAGTCTGGAAGTCTAAGATCAAAGTGTCAGCAGACCTCTCTTTCTGGCTTGTAGATGTGGAGTCTTCTTGGTGTGTCCTCACATGGTCTTCTCTCTACATGCATTCTCCTAGTTCTTTTCTCTTCTTAGCAAGTTACCAGTCATATTGGAATAAGGCCCTGCCTTATTGCAATCATTTTAACTCAACCACTCTTTGGAAGATTCTATCTCCAAACATGATTACAAGGATCTGGGCACCCATATAACCTCATTTAATATTAATTACTTCCTAAAATTTCTTTCTCCAAATATGATTACAATCTGTGGTACTGAGGGTTGAAATTTCAACATATGAATTTAGGGGAGTGCATAATTCAGCCCACAATAGGAACATACCTTCATGTGGCCAGGAACTGGTTCCTGCTATAATTTTACTACTATAAAACTTCCCTTTTATGAGCACAGTCATTTATAAAATTTGGGGATGTTTTGTTGCATATCTATCATTCCATCACTCTTGTAGGTCTTTAGGTTGGCTAATGACAGGACATAAGAGATTATATTTTTGTTGGACCTTCTAATTGGGTCTCAAATTTCTGTTAAAATCTTTTACTTGTAACAGTGTTAATAGCTGAGCATAAGACTAAACAATACATTTGGTGTCCAAGTCTCCTTTAAAATGGTCATTGGAACATCTGCTAGGTTCAAACAATGTAGTAACTCATTCTCTCTCTCTCTCTCTCTCTCTCTCTCTCCCCCAAATCAGAGGGTAGAATTAGAATTGTTTTTATAAAAATGTAGTTGTTATTGTTATGTAAATACAGCATTTGAAAGTTTCTCGAAAAGAATCTTCAGTTGGTATTTCTGTACGGATTTAACTTCAAGTAAATTGTAAGCCATATTTAGAACTATAAAGCTATGTAGACAATAGTAAATTCATTTAAGTCTCCATAATTCTGGAGCCCTGAAAGGTGAATTTCTCTAATTGTTTTTGCTACTAAGTATAGGCTTTAAAGAACTTTCCCAGTATTTGCTGCCTCCAGAGGAAGAATAATTTGGATGTTATATATAGGGACAACTCCTTGAAATATTTGCATTATCTTGGCTTAGCAGAGCCATAAAGGTAGTGTCACATGGACTCATGGTATTTTTCTCATCATCAGTGTGATACACTAGTTATAGCCTGACATTGTCTATGACTTTCTCTTATAGCATATTAGGGTATGACAAGACACCACGTGTCCTTCAGGGTTTCCCTTCATACAAATCAGGTTTCCATTCTCTCAAAGATAAGAAGAGAGTTCCCTTGATGTTTTCAAGCTGCACTGCAAACTTCTACTTCAATTCTGCTATATTTTATCCTACACTTCATTTTTATATCTCTATTTCAGTCCTTTGCTATTAACAATATTTACTACTAAAAAAATTTTAAGAGAAGAAAAAGGTTCCACTCCAAAAACAGATGGAACAATAGTAAAGATCAAGTTTACATTTTATATGGAAAGATTCATAAAATTGTCACAAATATTTTAAGACAAATAATTCATTCTACATATGATTTTGTGAATGTCTAATTTATTTTTTGCCAGGGATCAGGGATACCTGGTCCCTTACTCTTTCAAGAGTAAGAAAAATAATTTCATTCTCTTGCAAGTAGTTATTTGGTTACAAGCAATAGAAAACAAACAAACAAAAATATTTGTAGGATGCCTTACTATTTAGAGAATTGAAGGAAGAGTTTAGCATTCAGTTCTAAGAGAGAACAGATATCAGGGAAGCTCCAGCAAGCTTAATCTCTTAGAAATTGAGTGCAAGAGACTCTAAATGCTACAAAAATTGGAATTTGTTGGAGATTACCAGATAATATTAAGATATTGCAAAGATTTGTGGCAGAAGGATGAGAAATAAATATCCCTTACCTAAAATGCTATAAAACAATCTATTGTTTAGATCATTAGAAGTATGAGATGGAAGATAAAGAAAAAATAGTTTTCCTAGAGAAATTGCGCTAAAATAAGCACAGATTGAGCCACCAAGATGGCTCAATGTTCAAAGATTTTCTTCTAAATTTCAAATCATACTGAACAGAAATAAAGCTTGGAAAAATTTAGTGACTAAAATGGGACTAACCCAGAGCTCTATCACCATTTTTAAGAACTATGTTTTTATAACAAAGAAACCATTCAACAAATGAGACAAAGTACAAGAAATAACATTATTCTTGGCTTGGCTTATGCCATTAAGAACCCATAACTTATTCTTTATAAAGCCAAAGATGTTGACTCAACCAACACTAATCTATTAATGTAGGAACACTGAAGTTAGCCAATTATTTAGTCCATATACAAACATTCTCCCATTTTTTAAAATTATTTATTTATTTGACAGACAGAGATCACAAGTAGGCAGAGAGGCAGGCAGAGAGAGAAAGAGAGAGAGAGAGACGAGGAGGAAGCAGGCTCCCTGCTGAGCACAGAGCTCGATGCGGGGCTCGATCCCAGGACCCTGGGATCATGACCTGAGCCGAAGGCAGAGGCTTTAACCCACTGAGCCACCCAGGTGCCCCAACATTCTCTCATTTTTATTATATTTAATATTTATGTGATATTATCCAACTTCACATATAAAAGAATGCATTTATAAAAGATATTACAAAGAACGTATTTTATTTGGAAGAAAAAATATATAAAGGGTGACTCTCGATAGAAAAAGAGAAAGGTGGAAAAAATGGGCCAAAATAATATAATTGAAAAAATTTCTGAAACTAAAGAGTTGAACTGAAGGGCTTAAAAGTAAAAGAACAAATGATATAAAATATGTCTTAAAAATGTTTTCTTTAGCCTCTCCCATAACAACACTCAACTTCAAAATACAGTATAACAATACCTAAAAAATTCTGAAAGGATGGTAGCATAAGTAATTTATATGTAGGTAATTTGTCTTTCAAAAAGACAGTAATAAATAGGCATTCTCTAGCAAGCTTGGATACTTACTGAGATTACAGCATATATGTAAATTATATTAGATGGTAAACTACATTAGACTAGCAGATTAACCAAACTGAAAAAAATCCTAAAACAGAGGTATTGTGGTGAATAGATTTTGAGTATATGTAATTATAAAGCTAGTACTCAATAAAGGACAGAATTAAGGTTTCAGAACTACAAATAAACAGCATGTACCTTGACAATTTAAAAACAAAAGTACAATTAAACAATATAATGTAGAGATGAAATAGAAGTGAGATCATTTCCTCATCTTTTTTTGTCAAAAATTCAATACAGCCAAAAATTGAAATATAATATAACAAGAAACATACATATTGAACTTAAAACCTTAAGGCTCTTCATAATATTTCTTTTATAAGTAAAAATTTTAATGTCATTTATTATAAAGAAATATGTATCAGAAATTTAACAACTGCTTCAGTTTGAATTTATCTTCCTTTTGTAAAGTATATCTTATTTAATGGCTTATATTAAAATCATGTATAATATAATGCCAGTTTTTAAAATTAGTCCTATCTATATCCCTTTATATTTTTATAGAAATAAGTCTGGACCAATATTACTCAATTGTTAACAAAGGACAGTATCTCAGATGCTTTCTGGGTGTTTTTTCCTTTTGTCCCCCCTTTCTCCATTGCATTTTTTGACTATTTTGACTTTTTTATAGTAGCTGTATGTAATTTTAACAAAAGAGAAAATCCTCTATATGATAATATATAGAGAGATGAAATATTTAAAATATTAACTGGTAACAATATAAACTGAAGAGAATAACAGTACCTATCTTGGAGGTGACATGAGATTAATCGTAAAAAGCAGAAACAGTTCCAAGCACATAGTAAGCATGTAGTATACATGAGCTACTCCTTCAACTAATCACATTTATACTAGTAGAATTGTGATTTTTACTTAAGTGAGAATTTGATAAATTGTAATTTGCAAATACTTCTATTATATGTTTTTTCTCCTGGAAAATGGAAATAACAATAACAACTGAAGCATTATTATGAGGGTTAAAAGAACTCATTAGTTAAATGGAGCTGCTGGGTAGTTGTCTAGGATACCTATCCAATTGAGTCAGTCTTTTCACCACTTCATTGTACCCATCTATAATTAAACACCTGTTAGGGCTAAAGTATTGTGCTAGGCACCTCTGACACAGTGGTGAACAGGACAGATCTCTCACAGACATTCAAGGTTTCTCACGACTAATTCCTCATAAATGGTGAGTCCTAGAATATTCAATTTCTAAAATCCTAATTAATATATTCAATATTTTCAATGTTGATCATAAAAGAATTTAAACATTTAAGCTGTATTTTAATAAGCTCATTTGCATCCTTGCAGAAATTAATTCTGACATATTTTCAGTCATAATTTATTAAAAATTTCAGTAAGTTTTTAATATGCAATACTGATTCAATGGGGTTTTGACCTAAATGCTCATGTATTCCCTATCATTTCTTTTAGAAGAGAATGAGGCCATGCTAAGGAAAACGGAGTTGTAAGGTTAAGAGATTCTCATTGCCCCAACAACCAATGACTTTGCAAGAGAAACCGTGGCTTGTTCTTACTATAATTTAATTACTTCTTGACAAATTCTCTTAGTGTTTTACAAATTAATAAATTATTTTAATTAAAGCAAAGCATTTTTTTTTTAGTAAAAAGGCATTATAATATACTGGCTTTGAAAATAATAAATTACCAAATTTATAATGCTGAACACACAAAAAAACCCAATAATGAAAGTATTCCCTAAAAATTATCCGTTTAATAAGGAATACAAATCATAACCCAATATAGTCCTTTAAGGGCCAAATATTAAATTCTCTTTAAAATAGGTTGTTCTTTAGATAAAAAGTTGAATATTTAAGTTAAATATTTTCAAACCTTCAAACATATAGTAAGAATATTATGTTTTAATGTTTAAGTGTTAAATATTTAATAATAATAATTTGCCAGCTTTCTACTATACATGATTCACATAAATACTTCATTATATTACTAGCAATTTAGGGAAATTCTGTTACTTTTTGTAATTACAATTCTCTACTATATATTTGAGCATTGAATATTATTGAGTATGCTTATAAATATAAAATCTATAGATTAATTCTGAAATGTTATCCCAAGAAAATAAGTTCACCCTTGAGAGAAACTGTATCAGAATGACAGCCTGGTTTTAGTCAAAATGTAATTCAAAGTCATTATGGGAAAGTGATATTCCCCTTGGTTAGCCAAGAAGGTGTTGAAATTGGGTAACCAATGAAAACTAAAATGCTATTAAATTAACAGAGAAGCAGGAACATGCAAAGCGAAGAGTGAAATGTTTTGTCACAGAGGTAGGTAGTATTATAAGGAGTAAACCAGTAGCAACATTGCTAAAGGGAAGTCTTTACCAAAATGTTCCAGTTGAAAAAGGACGCAGCAACTAGAAAGGAAAGCAGGCAGTACAAATGGCCTCTGAAGCAACTTCATTGCCTCCAGAAGGAAATGTTTTTCACTGCTGTGGAATTTTTACCAAAAGCATAATGTCCAGACTAGAAAAGGTTCAGCACTCTCAAATGCTCCAGTGGGAACACACACAAAAAAAGCAGAGATTTTCTAAACATCAAATTCACAACACATTAACAAAATCTTCAAATAAAAACACTAATATCTTATGATTACCACATATGTAATCTTGAGAATTTAACATGAATATTCAAAAAAGATTTTCCTCCAAGAATATTCCTTAGGATTGTTAATGAGAAGTTATTCTAAAGAGAAAACCTGAAGAGTCAACATAAAGCAACTGGATAAACTAACTATGGTAAGGCCATGAAATCATAAGAGCTCTTTTGGAAAACCCCAGTGAACTGTTTCTTCTTTAATCTCATCTATTTTTGTTCTTTTGACACAATTTTCTCTTTAGTTCTTTTAAAAGCCAGTTCTTTCTACTATGATTTTAACAAACTTTTAAAAATACTCTCTTTCCCCTTTTTCCCCAATCCCTCTACCTCTTACCTGACTAACTACAATCTTCAGGATTGTATTTAAATACCCTTTCTTCTATTAATTCTTCCCAGAATTCACAAGTCCCATTTAAGCCTCCTCAGATACATCCCATACAGATACAGATACAATGAATTTCTGTTCTTATCACCCTTATAATAATACAATGTTATTTTTTTAAAACTTTCTGTATTGTTTGTTAGATGCTAAGCTCCCTGAGAAAAGCCACTATATGTACTTTATACAATGCTACATTCCACGTGCTTATTACATAGTAGGCATTAAAATATATATATTTAAATAATAATTACTAAACTTTTTGGTAAGTAAACTGAATGTCTATTCACTATTCATGTAATAGATAACACACCAGATTTTGTTCTATCAGCCTAAAAAAGGAAGAGGTTATATTGACTAACCTTCCCTCCAAATATAAACTTCAAAAAATACGAAATATTCATCTGGAATCACAGAAGAACAACTCTCAAAGATTTGAGAGACAAGGTTCCCAGAGAAGAAAATAAAATGTATTGAAGAGAGCCTGATACTCACCACTGCTTTCTCCTGTGAGGCATTTTTTTTTTTTTTCTAATTTTCATTGCAGGGCATAGAGTTCAAATAGAAAGTTATGGCTTAGAGAATGCAGAGTCTTAGTGAGTTAAGAAACTGAGAACTATAGTTCAGGGCTCCAAAGAAGCAAGAAGGAAGGTAGGAGCTAAGATCATCTTGGATATACAGACATGATAAAGATAAGAGTCTCATATTTTACACGGCTTCCTCAAGGCATTTGGGGATTCCTAAGCTGCACACACAGTGGGTAAGTGTTAAAAAGATGGCGGCTAACAGGCTAAAATCTCATTTTAAAAACAATATAGTGTAAATGAGACAAAAACTGGCATTTAATGTCTGCCAACAAGAAAGAACATTTCCAGAGACTGAAAGTCAGGGGGAAAAAAAATAACATCCAAAATATAAACCCATAATAAAATGAGACCCTTAGATAATCTAGATATTGGGGCTACCAGAGAATATAGTTTGAATTTTGTTATGAAAATTAACTTTTCCATGATAATGATAATAAACACTCTCAAGTCCATAGAATACTCATTGTCCCCAACAATACCTATGGCTCTTCTTGCCTTACTTAATCTTCACTTGACAGTTTGGATGAGAGGACTTAAAATAACTTATTGATATGTCCCTAAAATAAACAAGCAGATATTAAATGTGACTGAAGAGCTAGACTCCATAGACAGCAATTAAATAGAAATTCTGGAACTGAAAAATAAATATTTAAGAGCAGATTATCACAGCAGAAAAAATAACTAGGGAGCTGAAAATGTGATGAATAGAAAACTTCTAGATTGAAACAAATGTATGAAGAGGAAGAATGGAAAAGGAAGAAAATAGTGACAGGGACATGGAATGAAAAGCTTAAACATATCTTTGATTGAAGTATTAAAAAAATGAGAGAATATGAGGCAGAATCAATATTAAAATACATATTAGTCAAAATTTTCCCAACCTGATAGAGCATATCCTATTGCAAATTTTAGAAGCTCTTTGAACTCCAAACAAGGACTGACTCAAAAGAAAAACAAAACACTTGGGTGCATCATGGTGAAACTGCTATAAACAAAAAACAAAGAGAAAAAGTATAGGAGAATTAAAAATGAAGAAAGGAAGGATTATTTTCGAAAGGCTAACAACAAGTCTGATACCTAGATTTCTAACAAAAATGAAAGTTGAAGACCATGGAATGACAGTTCTAAAAGACTGGAAGTAAATAACTGTCAATCTAGAACCCATGCCCAGTAAAAATATTATTTTAAAAGTTGGACAAATAAAAACTTTTTCCACTAAAAAAAACGACAAAATGTGTTGATAAGAAACCGACAAGGTAGAAGGAACTTCAAAAGAGTTCTTCAGGTAGAAGAAATATAATTCCAGATAAAGGTATTATAATACAGAAATAAACAAAGACTACCAAAAAGGATAAATGTGCATATAAATCTAAATAAATATTGACTGTTTAAAACAGTAATGATGTCTCAAATATATGTAGGAAGGAGATGCATGAGAACAATAAAAAAACAAAGAAGAAAGGAGTGAATGAAGATAAGTTTTTACATATATTTACACTATTCAAAAAGTGGCAAAGGAACTTTTAAAAGACGCTTATAAAGATGGATGACGCAAATACCATATTTAGTGATTCATTTCTAACAAATAGTGTGCGATAAAACTGACACTGAATAAAAAATCTGAACCTAGGTCATAATACTGGATACAGTTTTTGCTGGTTTCCCCTTCTCTCTTTGGGTAAACTACTTACTACCCCAAGGTCAGCAGAAGCAAAAAGGAAAGTCATGTCACCCAATGCCAGCAATCACTGTGCTCTTTAGGTTGTTGGATCTGATGGACTGCATGTGGGGATTAAGGAAAGGGAGGAATCTGCTTATCCAGCCAAGAAGATGGAGGTGCAAGACTAGGGAAACAGAAGTGAGGCAGGAACCCACAGCCATAGATGAGGGGAGCATGGAAGGCAGAAAAAATAAAACAAGCCAACTAACAAGTAACCTACACGAGGAAGATAATTTTTTGTTGCAAAATTATATAAAATACTAAGTGGTTAATATAAATTTGATTATAAGCAAATCAATCAGTATTTTTAAAAAAGTGTTAACTTGAAAGCTATATCTATCAGAGTTTCAAGAAATAAAAATACTAATAAGTATTTAAAATCATTCCAATGACAATGAACATTTATGTACACAATATTACCAAAGTCTTTGTAGGTTGAGAAGACTGATGTTTGCCCTAGAGATTATAAACAGAACAGGAAAATTTAAATATAAACATTGAAGGTCAGAGGAAGTATGAGATACTAAGTGGTTTTACTAGTTAAACTCTACAAGAGAGTAAATATCTTCAGAAAATTATTTGAATCATGCTTCTGAGCAGGCAGCCTGATGATTTAAATAACTAAAATCAGCAGTTTTCCTGTCTATTTGTATTATCCAAAAGACTTCTTCCTACTAATAAAAGATCCTTGGAAAGTAGGTCTTACTGACCTGGAATGTCTTCTAAAACTATACTGTGATACTGGGCTCCATTACTATCATGAAAGGAAAAGTACCCTATCACATATATTTTCTCCACAAGTATTTATTAAAAATGTACTACCTTACTATACTCCATGTATTAAGGAAGGCAAAAAGGAAATAATGAAAATGATAGATCTTCCTGCCCAATAGATATTTCCATCCAGTACATAATGGAGATTAATATATTTGAAAAACTCAAAGGAAGTCAGTGTAACTGGATTGTAATATTTGGAGAAGAATAATGATAAATGAGGCTCGAGAGATATATCACATCCAAATCATTCATAGCTAAAAGAGCCATATTGAGGGGTCTGGTCTTTATCTTGAGAGAAAAAGGATGATATTAAAGGATATTTAACTGCACAGTGCCAAGATCAGATATGGGTATTTTAAAGGATCACTTTAGCTGCTAAGCACAGAATATATTGAGTGATGTTATTACAGTGATTAAGTAGTGACACAGTGGTAGATCTGCTTGGAAAAAGTGTGGGGAGAATGGGAAAAAAGAAGGGTGGGCAACTTGAGAGACATTTAGTAAGTAAAATCAGTAGAAGGTGTATATGAATTAGATGTAGGAGTGCTAGAAAGGCGAGGCAGGGAGGAGGCACTAAGAACAATGTCAAGGATTAAGTCTGGCAAGAGCGAATGAACACTGATGTCAAACAGTTGAGCAAATACCTCATATCCTTTCATGTGTGGCTTCCACCCTCAACGCAACACAAAAAGGCGTTTCTCAAAGGTCCTTAAAAGTATTCTGTCTCCAAAACCAGCAGTTATGTCTCTTCGTTTTCCTTCTTGGTGTTTTCTGTGGCTCTTAATAGGTTCCCTTGGTTTCTCATACTTCTTTGATTATTCCCGATATTGAGTTTCCTTGGAAGATTTATTTTTAGCTGAATTTTTGGCCCTTTTTCCTGTTTTCATTGATAGTACCATTCACTTCCCAAGTGTACAAGTAATACAGTCAAAACCTCAAATTCATTTTAACTCCTTTCCTTCACTCTCTTCCAACAAATTGGTTGAAAGTCCTATTGATTTTTACATCTGAAACATCTTCTCATTCATCTTACATTCTTCAATCTTACACCCTTATTCTACTTCACATACTTCCATTTCTATAGAGCTTACTTCCTTACAGGTCCCACCAACTTCAAATCTATTCCTCCCCATTCCAGTTTATATACTGCTGACATATGAACTGAAGATAGCCCCTTAATCTCCCATTGTTGTTAAAAATAATTGGAGCTGGGTTTCTACGATTTACCACCAAAAATCTAATTCAGTAAGCTCTTTTCATTACATTTCTTATAGTTATAGCTAATTATTTTCATTATTTATTATTTCTCTATAAAATTATTATTTATAATTATTTGCTCAACATTTGCCACTCCTGCTTGGTTAGAAACTCCATGCAGGCACAAATCCTATCTACCTTAGTTTATTGCTCTCCTCAGGTCTCAGCAGAAGGTCAAAGTAAGTCAAAGATTAAATTCATTTTCAGTAAACATTAAAATACATGAAAAAATATATTTAAAATTCTGTTATACTGAACACTTCAAATAATGGTGATGGCAAACTTTTTTTTCTGTTGTTGTTATAATTCCAATATAGAGACCAGAACCTAAAATAAAATGTCAAGCCTTGCTTAGATTTTTTGACAAAACCAACTGGTCTGTCTCACCTTCAGTAAGGAAGAGCAATCTCAAAATTAATAGTCACAGTTAAGCATTTAAAATTCCTCCAGAGGCGCATCGTTTAGAGATAGAGCCCTATGTTAAAAAGAAATGCTGTATATGTTTTTAACACTTGTTTTGACATTTCAGCAAAAAAATGTACACTCTCTGGTTCTGTTTTCCTTAAATACTTAGATACCTTGCTCTTCCAAATAGATCCATAAATGTTATCTTTTAGTGGATGTCTAAATTCCATTTACATCAATAACTTTTTTGTTTTGTTTTCAATTATCAAAGCTTTCCTCAGTTATGTGCATATTGGACTTGATTTTGTGTGTATGTGGATTCTAGCAATGGAAATAAGTGCCATACTGCATGCAATAGCATTTTCAGAGTTTACTTCAGATAAGTCAGGTCTGTACTTGTATCTATTGGGGGAAAAGAGACCAAATGATTATTAAATGCAGTCAACACTGATACTCAGCAAGATCGCTGTAAAATGTCTGCTTATATTTTTTCATTTTCAATATATAATAACAAATTCTTCATCCTTCTTCAAATGAATTTTAATAGTAGAACTTTTAAAATATGATTATTCTTTATGCTCTCTACCACCTGCTAGGACAAAACTATAGAACAAAAGCTTATCACCACCAAAATATAATGCCAGCGTTAGTAACACTAGAATTTTACAACTTTTATGACACAGAGATGTTTATTTAAAACTGCAAGCAGATAGGGTGCCTGGGTGGCTCAGTGGACTAAGCCTCTGACTTTAGCTCAGGATATGATCTCAGGGTCCTAGGATCGAGTCCCCCATTGGGCTCTCTGCTCAGGAGGGAGCCTGTTTCTCCCTCTCTCTCTGCCTGCCTCTATGCCTACTTGTGATCTCTCTCTCTCTCTCTCTGCCAAACAAATAAAAAAAAATCTTAAAAAAAGTAAGCATATTTTCCTTCCTTATAAATAGATACAAATAACCTACAATGAAACATCAGTCAAGAAGATTCTGAATCCCAAAGAAACACATCAGTAAAATTTTAAAAAAAGAATAGTTGTACACAATCCATATTAGTTTCCTTGGACTACTGGAAAAAAGGTATCACAATCTTCAATGACTTAAAACAAGAGAAATTTATTTTCTCACAACTCTGAAAGCTTGAAGTCTGAAATCAAGGTGTCATAGAGCCATGATATATCTGAAGATTCTAGGAGAGAATCACTAGATGCTCGAAATTCTTGGCACTCTTTGGTTTGCAGCTGCATCATTCCAATCCCTGCTTGGATGTCACATGGCCTTCTCTCTAAAATTCCTTTTTCTTAGAGTAAACAAGTCATCATGGAATTTAGGGCCTAATCTAATCCAATATGACTATATGTTTAACTTGATTACATTTGTAAAACCCTGTTCACAAATAAGGTCACATCACAGGTTTCAAATTTTTGGTTACACTATTTAACCTCAAATGCTGTCTAAAGATATATAACTTAAGGTGCATTTATTTAATGAAAAGCAATTGAAATATTACACTAAGTGTATTCTGAAAAGTAATGGCTAGAGAATATGGTGGTTGAGTACAGGCCACTCAATGTGATAGATAAGTACAGCCTCTGAAACAAAACTGTCTGGATTTAAATTCTGTACCTGCCACTAACTGTGTGACCTTGGGAAAATCATCTTTAGGTCTGACTTTCCCTACCTATCAAATGGATACAGCAAAACTACTTTCCTCATAAGGTTATTGTAAGTGTACAATGAATTAGTTGTAAAATCCTTAAAACTTGAACCCAGCTCTCAGATAAAAGCTAGTAATTGCTAGATCTAGCTATAGATTGTCTTCTGAAAACCCTCAAGAACTTATTTTTAAAATATCTTGTATTGTGATAAATTATATAACATAAAATTTGCCATTTTAACCACTGTTAAGTATGAGTTTCTGTAATCAACTATGTTCACAATTAATTTCATTCACAAAGTTGTGCAACTGTTACTACTGACTCCAAATGTTTAAATCACCCCAAAAAGAAACTATGTAACTATTAAGAAGTAAGTTCCCATAGCCCCCTTCTCCAAGACCTGGCAACCTCTAGTCTCCTTTCTGTTTCTATGAATTTACTATTCTAGATACGAATTACATGTATTTGTATGTGTCTGGCTTATTTCACTTAGCATAATGTCTTCAAGGTTCATCTTTGTTGTAGTATATATCAGAACTTCATTACTTTTTAGGGCAATAATATCCCTTTGTATGTATATTCCACATATTTATTCACTGATTTGTTGATGGACCCTTGGGTTGTTTATACTTTCTATTGTAAGCAATGGTGTGCAAGTACCTATTTGAGTCTGTTTCCAATTCTTTTGGGTATATCCTTAGGAGTAGAATTGGTAAGTTATATGGGTTTATTTCTAGATCCTCAGTTCTGCCTATATATCTTTTTATATATGCAAATAGAAATATATAGATATATACTGTACAACATTGTTTTGGTTACTGTAGCTTTGCAGTAAATTTGAAATTGGGAAGTGTGAGTATTCCAACTTTATTCTTTTAAATACTGTTTTGGTTCTTTGGAGCTCCTTGTAATTCCATATGAATGTAAGAATCAGCTTTTCCATTTACACACAAAAAAGTGTTCTTTATTTACAGTCTTTCATGATTGAGTGTGATGTTAGCTGTAGGTTTTCTATAAATGTTCTTTATCATGTTGAAGAAATTTCCTTCTATTCCTAGTTTACTGAATGTTTTTTTAGACGAAAGGATACTGGAACTACCTTATGAAGTGCCTTTTCTGTATCAATTGAGAGGATCTTTTTTTTCTTCATACTGGTAATATGTTGTATTCCATTGGCTGATTTTCTTATGTTGACCCACTCTTGAATTTCTGGGATTAATCCCACCTGGTCATGGTATACAATATTTAATATGCTATTAGATTTGGTTTTCTAGCAATCTGTTGAGGACTTTTGTATAAAGGTTATTGGCCCATAATTTTCTTCCTATAATGTCTTTAACTGACTTGATAACAAGTTAATACTGGCCTCAAAGAAGGAATACGGAAGTGCCCTTCTCTTCTATTAAACATTCTGTAGAACTGACCAGTGAAACTCTCTGGTCCTTGGACTTTATTTTGGGGGAAACTTTTGATTACTAATTTAATTTCTTTACATGTAGCTCTTTTCTTCTTCTTCTTGAATCAGTTCAGATTTAATTCATCAGTTTAATTTGTTTCTATAAATCTGTCCATTTCATCTAGGTTATCTAAGTGGTGACATACAAAATTCACAGAATTCTCTTATGGTCCTTCTTTTTAATTTTTGGAAGGTCAGTAAGTAGTACTGTCCCTACTTTCACTTGTGATTTTAGTTACTGATATCTCACAAGAACTTCTGAAAAACATTTAACAAACTAATGAAAAACATTTAGATTTCATATTGTCTGGTCCAGCAAATACTTATGCAACTAAAAATGTATTTTATTATTCAGTAACATATATATTTGACATTTTACATTACTATTCCTAAGAAAATTAGAAATTCATATATTTAGAGAAATGTTTTTTTCAGAATTATTTAAAATATTAACTCTTACAAACCATCTAAGTTTCCAGCATTGGAGAATAAATAATACTAACTGTGGTACCTACCACCCTGCATGAAATATACAGACAACAAAAAAAGTAATATCATATTTAATATATTTATTAAAATATAAATCCTCAAAATATAAGAAAGTTTAAAAGGACATAAAATGATGAATATAATTTAAAGGTATTTCTAAGTTTTGAAAGATGCCACAAGACATGGATTTCTATTCCTGATTTTCCTTGGTCTTACTGTCTCAGAGAATTTCACACCATAGACGACCTAAAGATTTGACTTTAAATTCACTAGCTTATGGGAAAGAAGTGAGTCAAGTAAAAAAATACTGAATTTTCAGAGATCTTGGTATTCATGGTACTATGACTTAGCTAACCTATTTTAGTTTGTGCTTGTCTAATTTAAATTATTAGGCTATTAGGAGCACACTACATTCTCATGTTTTCAAAACTATGCTTTTTCTGTAAATTTGACCAGTCTTACTGTTAAGAATTGTCTAAACTGGAGGAAAAAAAAAATGTCTAAGTTGGAATTGTTGATAGTGCCTTAGAGGAAAGAGTGTGACCGATTTTTGCTGATTTTTAATAAACTTAAAATACTTAATTGTTGGCATTTTCAAATTTTACTATGCCCTGAAGCCTAATGGAATGTAGTGCAATTATAATAAATAGAAACATAAAATTATCTAATTACGTTATATATTTAGAATAATGCGAAAATATGTTCTGCTGTCTAGATTGCATCAACGCCAGTGAAGCTTGCAGTGATCTATCAGTGCCACTCCTGCCTCAGGCCACAAAGCTCTGGGGGTTTATTTTCCATCTTGAAGAGAGATTAGAACGCTCATTATCTGACCACTCCTGTTCAGCTAAAACAGCTCCATCCCTTACTTCTCAGGCACACTCCCTACATAAGCAGATACAAAGTGTTTGCTAGTCCCAAATTTGTAAAACCCAGAGAACTCTCTGGCAAGAATAATTCAGGTTTATTCTACTAACAAATTTGTTCTAAGAAAAATTGTTTAAACCTATGAGGCCCAAGAATATACTATTAAAAATATTACTATTACCACTGATGCTCTTAATACAATTTAAAAAAAGCAATAATCTCAAATAATAAACAAAAACAAAATAATTCTTCTTTGTATGACAAATACTGCCAATACCAAGAAGCTACCTGGTTTACTAGTTTTAAATTCTGGACCAAGACGAGATAGAGAAAGAGCCAAGGATAGTACCTTCTTTGAAGAAACATCAGCTTCTACAAAGCTCAGCAGTGATTCCTATGAGCTCTTTAAACTGGCACAAGTCTTGTCTTTCAGTTCAACATATGCTGCCTTAACACATGATCATACTTTCTTAATATGCTTGTCAAAGGCCAAAGAGGAATGGCTTTATTTTTATGAACTTTTTCAAGAAAATTCAGGCCTAGAATTTTATGGTGAGCAGACGAGTCCAGTAATAGGGAGGGATACCTAAAAGAAGGGCACTATGATGGTAGTGAAAACTGGTGCTATTAGCATTCTAAAGTCTTCCATTTTCCCTTGATGGAACTACAGTTAACGTCAAAGAATGGATCTCTAAGCCCAGGTGATAGAGATCAAGTATATTCTACAACACTGGCATAAGTAAGGCCATTTCCTTACTTCAGTATTTTTTTCCCATTTTTTGCTCTACTCACCTTCACAGAAATTTTACAAGGCTCACATGCAAAAATACTATTGTAAAGTACCAGTTGTATAAAGACCAAAACATTATCATAATTGTATTACTGGCAGGTCAAGTTTCCAGTTGGGTGTTGGCTGGCAACTATATCTTTCTAACTGATATCCAACAGGTAAGCAGTTGTTAAATGGTTTCAAGTTACTCGAACTAAATAGTATCCATTCCATAGAATCATACTAATAGGGACAAATAATCAAGCTAAACAAGTCCCTGGTTTTAAAGAAACAGGAAGTATTAATTTTTGAGTTGGGTTTGCCATTATGCTGAACAAACTATTTTGTAATTTTTTTTTAAAGATTTTATTTATTTATTTGACAGAGAGAGACACAGTGAGAGAGGAAACACAGCAAGGGAAGTGGGAGAGGGAGAAGCAGGCTTCCCGCCAAGCAGGGAGCCCAATGCAGGGCTCAATACCAGGACCCCGAGATCATGACCTGAGCCGAAAGCAGATACTTAACGACTGAGCCACCAAGGCGCCTCTTAATTTATTTCTTACTCAAACCCTAAAAGATACTTTTTTTTTAATCCCTATTTTAAACATGAGGAATTCACACACAAAAGTTAAGAAATAAGCCCAAGCTCACATGCTTTATATGTGGGAAAACCCAGATTCAAACTGATCTGCTAACTCCAAATGAAAGGCTCCTTATTTCATGCTGTACCAAGCTGTTTCTCACTAGCACTAATGTTCACTGCCAACCCAAACCGGCATCACTGTAATGAAGATTAGGGATATGAAGCCGAGTTTGAGGAAGTACATATCACTGTGATTCCTGTTATGAACAAAAATAGCGAAAGAGCTTTTTAATATTTTATTTATTTATTTATTCATTCATTCATTTTGAGAGAGAAAACGTGCCTGCACAAGTAGGGGGAGGGGCAAAGGCAGAGAATCTCAAGCAGAATGAGCTGAGCATGGAGCTGGCGATGGGGCTTGATCCCATAACCCTGCGATCATGACCTGAGCTGAAATCAACTCTGTGGCTTTACTAACTGAACCACCCAAGCACTACAAAAGAGCTGACATTTTAAAATACTATAGCTAAATGTTGTACATGCACCATCTTATGTACTCATAATAATTCTATGTGCATGGTCTTCTGTTAAGTCCATTTTATAAGTGAGGAACTGACATGTGCAGAAAGATTAAGAAACTCACAGGTTTCTTCTTAGCAAATGGTAACAACCAAAAGCCAGAGCTGCTAACCATGTTGATGGGGGTTTGTTTGTACTTGTCTAATTTTTATAATTCTTTCATCATAGCAAGTCTTTCATTAAACACTGTTTCCTTCCATTGTCTCTTGTCATACTGTGTTATTGCAATTTCTTGACAAAGAGAATAGAAGATGCCTTTTTAAAATGTCTAATTGAGGGGCACCTGGGTGGCTCAGTGGGTTAAGCCTCTGCCTTCAGCTCAGGTCATGATCTCAGGGTCCTGGGATCAAGCCCCCTATCAGGCTCTCTGCTCGCAGGGAGCCTGCTTCTCCCCCGCACGCCACCCGCCTCTCTGCCTACCTGTGATCTCTCTCAAATAAATAAATAAAATCTTTAAAAAATTTTTTTAAAATGTCCCACAAATGATCACCCACAAATAGGAAATTGGATATTGACCTGTACCTCTCTGAATAAAGACTATGCTAGAATGATAATTAGGCAATATAACTTTGTCTAACATTTCACTGTTTGTATTATTCTACCTCCATATCTATAAGAATTTTTCCTTGATATAAGTGTAATGACAAGTAGAAATTTTTCTTAAAAAAGCATTTTAGTAAATATTGGAAACATTACATTTATTGGCTCTGAGGTTAAATACCCAAAGCATGCTTTAAATGTTTGGTCACGGGTTAAAAGAGAATAATAATTAAATAAAGTATCCTATTAGTTAAAATTAAGATTATATTATTTGATATAAGTCATCCACTTATGTTATACTTTATTGTGTATATGTTCTTTAAAGTCTATGTTTTTAGGGTGGTGCAGTCAGTTGAACGCAGTTCTTGGTTTTTGGCTCAGGTCACCAACTCAGGGTCATGAGATTGAGCCTTGCATGGGGTTCTGCACTCAGCAGGGAGTTTGCTCGAGGATTCTCTCTCTGTCTCTCCCTGTGTCCCTCTGCAAGATAAGTACCTCTGAGAGGGCCTGAGGAAAAGTTTTGTTTAACTTACAAACAGGATTTCTGGGCTACATAATCTTTAAAAGAAATGATATGAAAGCCCATTATAAGTGTCCATGTTTATTTGATAGACATTTACCAACACAACTTGATACTTTATAGTTGGAAGAAAGAAGGAAATCACAATCAAGGAAGACCATTTGCAAAGATAAGGATATATGTGTTTTGGAAAAAGCAACTGCTACAGATAGGGTGTCTGCTGCATAATGTTCAAAGTAAGGAGTCATAGCTTATTTGAATGCAAGGGCAGTTTGATTTACCTTTCTGGCATCTCCATTATAGTGTGAGCAACGTGAGGGGAAGACTCTGTCTTATTCACAGCTGCAAACATGGACTAGCCTGGTGCATCAGAGGAACCTAGTTAACATGTAGATAAAGGAAAAAAAAAACCTAAATAAGCTCCTATCTCTTGCTAAAAAGCATAGACTTATTCTATAAACAATTTAAAGCAAGGATTTTTGACAAATGAATATATTGATCTAAGTCTTCAGAGGGTATTATAGAAGTGAGAAAGGAAAAAGAGTTTGAAAACAGTTGCAGTATTAAAAAAAGAAAAAATAATAGTTGAAAGGCAATATGAGTGGGGTGTACATTAACAAATAAATCAGGGAAAAATTAGAAACATTACAATGGCTAATTCTGGGACTCTGTGGCTTTTAAGAGATGAAGGGAGCCACAAAAATGAGAATGACTCCAGAGCAGTGCCTAATAGAAAACCGTTTTCCAAAGCTCTAAATTTTTATAGGCAAGTGCCCACTCTCTGAGACTCCCAGACATTTCTGTTTCAGAATTACAAACTAATTTATTTTTAAATTCTCCATGTTCCCATCCACATAAATAGTCAACTTGTTTTGTTTCACGTTCTTGCCTTGTAACCAATGCCACTGACTCCACAGTCCTGCTCCTACCCCTCTCATTTGATCTCATATAAAAGAGTCCACTAGGTAGAATGCAAAGGTCTTTTTCGTTCATCAAGTAGGGCAGGAATAGCTTATAAAAGAGTTAAGTTTTTGAGTGATAGCTTTAGTTTTAAAAATGTTAGAAAGTTTGTGAGTCCATATGTGTAAAGTAAGGGAAGGAAGGAAGGAAGAAGGATATAAGAGCAAAGAAGAAAATACAGTAAGATGAACAAAGACAATACATTAGATTCCTAGGGAACAATAATGATCACAGACAGACAAGAGATTTGCCATTCTCCATTCCTTTTATTTGTTTGGCTTAAAAGAAACAAAAAAATTGAGTAATATTAGGATCTAGCAAAGGAGTACCTGCAGGCCATGTACGAAGGTAACAAAACAGAGTTATCTCCTGCTCTTAACACAGTCAAAGAGACAGACACTCTGAAGGAGGGGTCTTCAGAAAAGAACTTTAAACATTTCAGAACTGGTATTCTTCTAAGACCCTATGAGCCAAACCATTTGAGACCACCTATCCTAATGTCTGTTAATGAGTCTGTGATATATTTGAATCCCAACATGGATATCATGAGAGAAATACAAGAAGAAGAAGAAGAAGGAGAAGGAGAAGGAGAAGAGGAAGAGGAAGAGGAAGAGGAAGAGGAAGAAGAAGAAGAAGGGGGGGAGAGAAGGAGGAGGAGGAGGAGGGGGAGGAGGGGAGGAAGAGGAGGAATGATTCTAAGAAAAAATAAGGAGAGATAAGGAGACTACAATAGCTGCTACTGCTTCTTCAGCAGCAGCAATGGTTTACTAATACTGCCAAAAACCTAGTAGGAAACAAATATGAAGAAAATTCCATTCACAATAACACCAAAAATATAAAACATCTGGGAACAGACAAAACACAAAATATGTAAATTATGGGAAGAACTTTACTAGAAAGCCAGACTGAGGGACAAAAAATAAGGACAATAGAGGGCCACATACATAACCCTATATTTAAAGATGAAGTACTGCAAAGATGCTGATTCTCCTGAACAGTGAATTTAATCTGATCTATCTCTATCTAAATGCTGAATTGTCTTGAAATATGAAAAACAATTTTATAGTTCCATTGGCATACAAAGGATATAAAAGAAATAAAAAACAAAAAAAAGGACTTGTCTGTCTTTATACTGTAATTTAATTCAAAACAAAGATGATTAAAGGCATATGATTATAGCACATGAGTGAAAATGGAAGAAGTTCACTTGTGAGTATGCACATATGTGTGTGTATATATACCCTATAGATCAATGTATACACTTCACACACATGGTATGGATTTAACATGATTTAAGTGGCTTCTCCAGTCAGTGCATAATGTGTTATTAAATAAGCAGTATTGACATAATAAACTCATTTGCAAAACAAATGGAAAGATTAGATCCCTATCTCATTGTATTAATTTTCTAGGGCTTTCCTAGCAGAGTACTACAAAATGGGTGGGTTAACAACATAAATAAATTTTGCCATATTTCTGGAGGCAAGAAATATAAGATCAGGACATTTACAGGTTTAGTTTTTTTTTTGAGGCCTCTTTCCTTTGCTTGTAGATGGCTGCCTTCCATGTCTTTACAAAGTCTTCCCTCTGTGTGTATCTAAGTCTTAATCCCCTCTTTTTAGAAAGACATCACGCACACTGGATTAGAACCACCCATATGACCTCATTTTACCTTTACTAACTATTTATAAAGGTCCTATGTCTAAACACTATCACATTCTGAGGTGCTGGAGAATGTCAACATATGAGTCGAGCCAGGGGAGAGAAGCACAATTTGTCCTGAAACACTTATAAAACATGGATTTCAAAAGGTGTTTCAAAAGGTGTTTAAAACCAAAAACAGGGACACCTAAGTAGCTCAGTCTGTTAAGTGTCTGCCTTCAGCTCAGGTCATGATCTCAGGGTCCTGGGGTCAAGCCCCGCATCTGGCTCTCTGCTCAGTGAAGAGCTTGCTTCTGCCTCTCCCTTGCAGGTGCTACCTCACTCACTCACTCTCTCTCTATCTCAAATAAATAAATAAAACCTTAAAAAAAAATAAAACCAAAACAAAATATGACCCTTTTGCCCTTGATGCAAAGGTTTTAGAGATTCTATGAACTCCTGAAGTGGCAGGCAAAATTTTCTGCATATGGACATTTGTGCATATTTCTGAATGAGACACCTTATATCTCATAAGTTTTGTGAAAAGATCTGTAATTACAATTTTTTTAAAGTTTAAAACATTAAAGTAGGGGAACATATAAACATATTTATATAATACTGAAGCAGATAAAGACTACCTAAGCTTAACAGCAAAAGCACACACCCTAAAGTAAAATGTGGACAGATATGACTACATAAATATTAAACAATATTTACAGGGAAAGAAACTGTTAACAAAGTTAAAAGTAAAAGCCTGGGGAAATAATTACAACATAGATAGGGAGGTAGCATAAAACCGAGTTAAACACACGGGCTTGAAATTTTATATATTTTCTTGAAATATATATTTTCTTGAAATTTTATATATATATTTATTTGCATAAATATACATAGATATATATATTATATCTTTAATAGTAGCCTATGTGTTATAGCTATGTGACTTTCTACAGACTAAGTATCTCTTGTGCTTTCTTCACTACTAAAGTGAAGATAATCAAGAAAATTATATAGGATAATTATTTGTGTTTTTTTTTTAAAGATTTTATTTATTTATTTGAGAGAGAGAGAGCACATGCGCAAGCATGGAGTGGGGAGGAGAAGGGATAGAGGGAGAGGGAGAAGCAGACTCCCCACTGAGCAGGGTGGCTGATTGATCCCAGGATCCTAGGATCATGATCCGAGCCGCAGGGAGATGCTTAACCTACAGAGCCACCCAGGCACCCAGGATAATTATTTGTTAAAAGTTAGCACAATGACTAAAAAACAGTGTGAATAAATAAATATTGGCTAAGAAGGCAAATATTTAATCTATGTATTAATATACATGTTTTTTAGAATTCTTTTTAAATTAATATAAAAAATAAACATCTCAAGGAAAAATTGGCATCAGTCATAAAGAGAAAGTCTAGTAAAGTGGTGCACATGGTGAAAACTATCAGAAACAATATTCAACCTCACATTTCAGAATAACAAACAGGACAGTACAAGTGGCTTAGAGATGGTTCTAAATTGAACCTAGTTCATACATTATTAAAGGATAATGCCTAGCATATGATAAGTATCTAATAAATAAGTGTGAAATAAATTGTTCTCACTTTAATAATATTGGGTAATAAATTAAAGCCATATTAATGTTTTAGAAGTTAAAAAATAGAATAAATGATAAGAATAAATAAGATTAAAAGATAAATAATTTTAAAGGAAATAAATGCATGAAGCAAATGACAAGACAGGATTTAAAAGGAACTGTAAAAAAAGAGCACAAATCAAGGCTGTAGAATGACTTACAACAACTGCAAGTTACCATAAGCTAAATATTTATCACAGAAACTCAAAATGGTAATTTAGTAAAACATACCACAAAGAGGAAGAAGGGTAGTGGGGAAAGGAAGAATCAGTTGGAGTCAATTACCCATATAATCAGAATGAAGTAGCTGCATTTTTAAAAGCCCCATGTTTTGGAAAGCCTCTAGGCTTTTCTTTTCTAGGAAAAGAGGAAGATCTCACCCTCTTTCCTCACCCTCATTCACCTTCCCCATGACTCATGACTCATTCTCCTTTCAGCTCATACTGTCATCACAGGTGCTGTGGCTCTAGTCCTCTGTGTCACTTCCAGTCTCTTGCCTGGCTTGTCTTCCACTATGACAACCTCCTCCTTCATATGTTCAAAACTGTCCTAGCTTGGTTTATTGTGAACAGAAAATCAAATGTTGTACATGAATAGACTTCAAAAGTATGAAGCAACAGGGGCACCTGGGTGGCTCAGTGGGTTAAGCCTTTGCCTTCAGCTCATGTCATGATCTCAGGGTCCTGGGATCAAGCCCTGCATGGGGCTCTCTGCTCAGGAGGGAGTCTGTTCCCTGCCCCCACCCTCTCTCTGTCTGCCTCTCTGACTACTTGTGATCTCTGTCAAATCTTTAAAAGTACGAAGCAACAGAATATTTTAACGTTATAAATATCTATTTTAAAGAGCTGATTCAAAAAACATCTCACCACTGATGTTTGAAAGGATTGTGTTTAAGGACTCAAACTTCTATCACTTGTTACATAACAATGTATTATCACCACTCCAGTTGCTCATATCTGGAGAACTGAAACACCAACCTTTCATTGAGAGAGAAGCAGTTCAAGGACCTCTGAATTTCCAGCTGATAACAAAAGGAACTGCTAATACCTTATACTGGAAGACTGAGCATATACTGATTAAACATCAAGATCTCCTATGTTTCTTGTCTAATCAATTAAAAGAAAAAATAGACTACCCTGGAATAGGAATAGGGAATAGAAGAAAAGGAAAGGAAGGCCTAACATAGGGATCCAAATCACAATAGCAGGAAGGTAATAACCCAAGCCTCTGAGAGTTGTCATTCAGGAGATCAGAGGAAGAAATAACTTTACTTGCATTGCTAAGCCAGCTTCCTAACTCCGAGGTTAGCTTGCACTACCCTAAGTCACGCCACTTCCCATTAGCCTCTATGTTTGTCAGTCTGAATGTTTTACAAAGTGGATCATCTCATCTAGGAATTTATGAAAGAGATTCTTGTCATAAGACTGGATCACAGTAAGCAGACAGGGGTAATATGAAGCTCCGAGTAACAGAGAGCTCATTCTAAATTATTCATAGGAAATATGCCTCTAGACTGAAGAAACATCCCATGTGAGAAAAAAACCCGCATCAGCACACACCTGCCCTATTTTTATTTCCCACTTTGGCTTAACACCTTACGTACACAAAGTCTCTCTGAGATTACTGTGGTTTGGTTGATTGCCAATTGCTGATATTACATCACTGAAATGAAAACTACATTAGCCATGCCTTTGATGTGCCCTGAATAAAGTGGAGATGGCAGAATACGTCCCTGAATATATGTAGCCTGCATCTGGCTGTGACAAGGTACAAATTTTTTCTATACTGTGAGCTGCATTACTTGAAGTGTTAATTTCCATGAGCTGAGTTTTTTTTTTTTAACCCACCAAAATTAATTTCCTCAAACACTAAAGTACAGTTGATAATCTTAATAATATGAAATTCTCCTCATTATTTTTCCTGGTTTAATTTTGCCCTATTTACAGCCCATTTAGATAACACAAATTAAAGAGGCTATTTTTTTTTTTTTGGAGCTAGACTGTACACTAGCATGTAAATGAGGAATATCTCAGCTAGATAGGCAATTAGGCATACTGAATATGTGTTTGTGTCTATACATATATAAATGTATATATTACCTTGTTGCCACTTTGCAAAAATACAACTGAATATATTTTTAGGTGGGCTAAAGAAGACATTTTGCTTTTAATTTCTGAAGTAACAAATTGTCTAGCTCCAGAATGTTGCTTACCATGACTGGTTGTGGCTTTAGGGACAGTTACTTTATTACCTGACTGAACCGTACTTCAAAAGAATTAATTAATTGATGCTCTTAGCAGCCTAATCCTGACAAAAACATATGATACTCAAATGTTAAACATGGAACCTCAGATGAAACTGTCAGGAAAAAGCTGAAAGTGGTTATTAATATGGCTTTTGATAAATATCTGTTCAGCTTCACACTGTGCCTCGTCTGTTTTCATCTTGGAAAGTAGTTAATCTGATTGATGAAGATCCCGGTTCAGATTGTCTCCCATGCTGAGTTTAATAACGGCACTTTTTTTTTTTCCAGAAAATATTCTTATTTTTGAGTGAAGATATTTGTGCATTTTCATTTGAGTGTTTTTCTGGAGCACAAGCTTTAAGTGGGGTCCCTGGAATTTCCTAATTCCTACTGTCACACATCACATAAGCACAAAGGAGGAACTAGTTTCCAGGCCCTAGCTCTTTGCAAAGTGAAGTTTGTAAGGACGCTGTCAAATACTAATACTGACCCTCCAGGCATAGAAGAGCAAACCCATCAGAACAAATTAGGCAGCCAGCACGATAGGCTACAAACCTTGGCTCATTATCATTATCTACCATCTTCAATGAGCCGTGACACTTTTTCATCATAATTCAAATAGTTCCACTTCTAGATTAAGCACAGACACAGATATGGCTGACAAAATAGAGAATGGGCTGCACCTCATGGAATTCATGCTTTAAATGTGGTGGAGCCACTTAAGTTCCCTCTATCCACCTTAACTGCTTGGTGTGGCACGCATCACTCTTCCCATTTTAATGAAAGAGAAATTTAATGCAAGATAGTTCAAAAATTAACCTAACTGGAAACAGTCGAAGATCAGTTCTGAAATAATTTCTTAATGTCATAGTAGTTAGCCATCGTGGAAATTCAAGAAAAGAATGGAAAATTTGTGGTGTGTGGGGGAGGGGTGTCAACCATATTGAATAACATGAATATGATTAAATCATGAATCGGTGTTATAGTGAGAAAACTCACTCCTTAGATTCCTATTCTTTTGGTAAAAGACCTATAATCATAAAGGGAACTATGCTTCTCCCGTCTATTTCACTATCACAAATCAAGCAGAGCAACTGATATTTGTCATTTTATTTGTAGATGCAGACTTCCTCATTCTTGTGTACAATCTAGATATATAACTTGGACCTTCAAACTTTGAAAGCTATGTACTTTCACTTGTTCAACTTTTTCTGTATCAAGTAATAATGGGTTATTGGATAAGAGGCTTACTGCCTTATCTTCAATTATTTTTCAAGTGCTCTTCTAAATGCTATGGGTGTCTGTGTTCATAAAATTTATATACATGTATACACACACTTGAAGTCTCTAAAACAGTGTGCATCTTAAAAAAATCATTACTATTTTATATTAACTAATACTGAGTAGATAAGACCAACATACTCTGAACTGAAATTGGCCTCTTTCTTGAATGCATCAACTTATTCATTAGGATTGTTGTTTCATATTCTGTTTGGTTAATCCCATAAATTTAGCACATCTTCTATAATGAATAATCTAAGAATAGTCAACTTTCCCTCTATAAAATTATTTCTACCCTAGGAAAATATTCCAGGCCATCTCTGGGAAAAAGACTGTTTATACATCTTCTTCCATGGAAAAAATAACATATAACCTCAAGTTGAAATACTTACTAGCACTTATCCAGGTATGTCTACCATTGAGGAAAAAACAAAGCCATTACTATGAATTAAAATAGTCACTGGATAGGTCTATTTATCAGAAATAGAATATCACTTAGCTTTAAAGAAGCAGCAAGATTGGCAGAAAGATATCTGGACCAAGAAGCTTAAATTTCTTGTCTGGATTATTCTGACACTGGAAAAGTAAATGTTCCTACCCTCCAGGGTATCTAGGTATCTATGTCTGTAAGAAGAAACAATCTTACTAAAAATATCTAGTCTCCTTAAGGTTCAGCATTCTATGGTTATAATTTTTTAAATCTATTTTACCTTTTATTAGGTGACAAAATTTTAGACAAAAATTAAGGATAGGACTCTGAACTGTTTCTTGAAGATGAGGAAATATACTGACAAGGGAGTGAAGAGGCAGCTGTAGAAGCACATTTTAGGCAGAGGGAAATGCATGCAAAGGCCTAAAGACAAAGAATATGTGGTACAGAAAAGAAAAGTGAGATGGTGAAATTCCCTGCTGAATTGTTGTGATGCACAGAATTCAAACATGGCACTCAATTATCCCCACTTCATGGTATTTACGCTTTTCTGTAATCCCCTTTTCTTGAGTGTGGGCAGGGCTTACTGATTCAATGTCTAACAAGTAGACTACAGAAAAGTGATGGTTGTCACTTCCACAATTAGGTTGCAAAAGATCCTGGCTTTGATCCTGTTAGCGGTCTTTCTCTCTCTCTCTCTGACCAACCAAAAACAAGGAAATCAGGATCGCAGGAAACCGACCCACCAGGAACTGAATTCTGCCAGCAACAACATGAAGAGGATACTGCAGACCTGGCTAACACACTGATAACATGTTTGTGAGACTCTGATGCAGAGTACTCAGTGGAATTATGACCAGATTCCTAGCACACAGAATTTGCTAGGTAATAAATGTGTGCTGTACTTGACCTATAAGTTTTGAGTTAGTTATTGCAAGGAATAGATAACTGATACAAATGTAAAATTTTTAAAACAAGGAGTTTGCTGTGCTCAGATCACAATTAACTGCTTCACACATAGAGAATGCTAAATAGGGATGCCTGGGTGGCTCAGTCAGTTTAGCATCTGGTTTTGGCTCAGGTCATGATCCCAGAGTCTGGGGATCAAGGCCAGCTTTGGTCTCCTTGCTCAGTAGGGTGTCTGCTTCTCCCTCTGCCTGCCACTCCCCTGTTTGTGCTTACTCTCTCTCTCTCTCTCTCTCTGACAAATAAATAAACAAATCTTAAAAAAAAAAAAAGAAAATGCTAAATATATTTTTAATGGAGGGAGGAAAGAGGAAGGGAGGGAGGGAGAGAAGAAGGAAGGAAGGGTAGGTATCTAAATTTAGCATGACTAGGAAACACATCAATATTAATATTTGATTTTTTTTACTATCATCTTTCAAAATAGTCATTAATTTTAGGAAAAAAATGTAAATGACTTCACTTCTAACCTTTGGGGAAACATGCTTAAAGACAAATAAAGTGACTATTTAAGAGGTCTACAGGGATAGGGCTATCCAGGGAACTCCCAAATTCAATTAAGAAAAGAATAGGGGAAAAAATGTCCATATTTACTTTAAAAAGCTGGTAAACTTTTTTTTAAAAAGTTCAAGAGAGGTTCTGCAGGGCACAGGTAAAACAAAAGTTTAGGGAACAAGTTTTTTAACTGGGAAAAGAAGAGCCAAACAGAAAAGATAAAAATTTTGGTGGAGCCAAAAATTACAACTGTAAGGCATGAGGAAAAATTGGCCTTGGGTCTTTATAGTCCTGACTTCTTTGAATAGTCATCCTAATCCCAAGAGCATGTCTGAACAAATCCCCATCCCTGTGTGCATGTAATAAGCAGAGGCAATGAACATACTACTTGTTTTACGGCAAGAGGAAGATTTGGCTTAGTTTTAGAGACAGATAGGTTAAAAGTGTGCTCTAATGGAATGTCACCATATCAAGAGTTTCTAAGTTACCAATATTGTATGATTTATCATATGGCATTCTCATGGAATGTTACCATATCAAGAGATTCTAAGTTACCAATATTGTATGATTATTATTTTCTTATGGAGCTTTTTATTGTTTCTTTCAAGTAATGAAAAAGCCTACCTGTATTCCCAAAATACAATTGATTCAGAAGGGAGTACAACCACTTATGTGTCTTCAATTAAAGATTAGCCCTTCCTGTATGACACAACAAATGACACAGTGGGGGACACACAAGGATCAGTGAAAAAGAAAGTTCATAACTCCAAGTCAGCTAAACCAGCCCCAATACGTAGTTTGTGCTGAAGGCAAATTTCTCTCACATGTAAGTTACAGCACTGAAAAATCAATATATGGAAAGGAAGGGCTACTCATTTGAATGTAAATATTTGTACTAGGGTATGTTCAATGTCTATATTCCTATAGATTCACCAAAGTCTTTCTCTAGTCTACTACAGCAAATACTTCATATCCCAATTTTATCATTCATGGGCAAAAACCAAGAGAGTTCAGTCTTTCAGGATTTCCTGGAGGAACCCCTGACTAAACCTGACTAAACAAACTACTAGTTTGTTTTGTTTTGTTTTGTTCGTTTTGTTTTTTTTAACAAACCTCTACAATTGCAGAATATTTGTAGATATACACAATTATTTCAAAGATAGTAGAGAGTTTCTGAACTCCCCACACCCAGTTATCCTTTATATTAACATCTTACATTAGTATGGTACATTTGTTATAATTAGTGAACTAACAGTAATACATTATAGTTAGCCAATGTCCATTTTATACTCAGGTTTTCTCAGTTTTTACCTGTTATTTTCCTGTTCCAGGACACCATGTGAGACACCACATTACATTTAATTGCCATGTCCCCTTAGGTTCCTCCTAGCTGTGATAGTTTTTGAAAAATTTCGTTGTGGTGGTTCTGTTTTGATGACTTTGACAGTATTGAGGAGTCACTGGTCAGGTATTTCATAGAATGTTCTCCAAATTGTCTGATTTTTTTTTTTTCTCATTAGACTGGAGTAATTGATTTTGGGGAGGAAGACTGTAGAGGTAAAGTGTCATTCTCATCACATTATATCAATATAACTTTTCACTGTTGTTATTATCTTCATAACCTAGATTGAGATAGTGTTAGGTTTCTCCACCATAAAGTTGCTCTTTTCTCCCCTTCCCAAACTGCACTCTTCAGAAGGAAGTCATAATGTGTATTTCACATTTAAGAAGTGGGGACTTACGCTTCAGTTATGTTTCCCAGAGGTCTAAGTATCTACAAAAATCATTAGAGGAATTTTTCCTGCATTGATGATTTCTCTATTCTCTTCATTTATTCATTCAATCATTTATTTATGTCAATTCAGACTTGTATTTATTTTATAATTTGGGTTATAAGTTAATTCTATTTACTTCATAGCTCAGATTGTTTCAGTTTTGACCATCAGGAGCTATTTCAATTTATTCCTGTGTCTTTTTGACAGAGCTCTGTCATTGTGGATTTTGTTTTTTCAGGGGAAAAAACAGAAGTTTTTAACAGTACTTCCTTACTGTAGTACATGGACAGGTGCTACTAACTACTCCACGCTCATCCTGTATGTTTCCTACCTCATTACTAGAATCAGCCAATTCTCCAAGGAGACCTAGTATTATTTTGGAGACTGGTAGAAACCAAGATTTGGGTAGCAGGACTATTGGAAATCTTGCTTTCATTGAAAATCTCTATCCTAAGAAAAAAAACATCTACTTCGTATGTCTCAAATGAGATCATCTTAAATTGGGAGTGGAGAGAATGTGAAAACTTAGGGAAAATTTAAATTTTGTATGTCAATGATGTGACAACCCATAAACCCTGTATAAATATTTCTCCCTGTGACAGAGCACTTAAACCTGAAATACCACATCTGCACAAAAAGAATGCTTTTTGAGGATTTGCTTCACTTTAGTTGACTATTCCCTTAACTGAAATGTTTAAATGTTATCTGATGCTTTAAATCCAAGGGAGCTGAAGAAGGGGGAAGTGGATAAGGCAGGACAAACATTAATGACTATCAGAGAAATTATAAATTTAAAAAACAATAATGTGCTTCTAAAATTAAAATCAGTAAATTTAGTTGCATTATGATCTTAAGTTTTTTTAAAAAAAAGGTAATCATTTGGAAAGCTTTGCTTTAACATTAATTTTTTCATGGATAAACATATAAAAATTCCATTATCCCATCAAATTACTTTAAATCTTAAAAATATATAGTGAACATCAGTGGCATGGAATTGCTTAGTTTCAATCAAAAAAGGATGTCCTTTTCTGAAAGCCCAGTCTACTAAACCAAATGCTATTAATTTAAGAATATGGAATTTAACAAATGAGAAAAAGACCAGGATATCTCACTCTCAGCAGTTATAGGAGGTTATTATTTACTGTGATTTAATTCATTTTTCACAAAAGTATACAGAAATGCAAATAGACAGAATCGGTTGCACTGTTGGGTATTTACCCCAAAGACACAAATGTAGTGATCTAAGGGGGCACCTGTACCCCAAGGTTCGTAGCAGCAATGTCCACAATGGCCAAATTTTGGAAGGAACGGAGATGTCCTTCTACAGATGAATGGATAAAAAGATTATATATATATAATATATATATATTATATATATATATTATATACACACACACACAGCCACCAAACAAATGAAATCTTTCCATTTACAACAATGTGGATGGAACTAGTGTAAAGTTTTATAGGCAATATAAACAGGACACCAGGCGTGGTAGGCACAAAGCAAGATTTATTAAAGGCACTCTCCCGCAAAGTTTCAGGGCTCAGGAGAAGGGGAGCCAGGAAAGTTGCACTGGGAGGAGGTGGGCACCCTCGGGGGAGGTTCTCTGGAAAGCAGAGTGGGGGAAGTCACGCTGGGAGGGAGCTGGGGGGGTCTTTTATCTGTTTCCTGCATAGGTATCAGGTTACCTATGGAGACCTTACCTGGGCATACATCCTTTTGGCGGGAGAATCAAGGGTTAAAGAAAGGGTGGGGGAGGAGGCTGGAAGACAGCTGAACCCAGAGGTCATTTCTGTTGTTCCTCCTGCACTCCCGAACCGGCCTACCCAGCAACTAGAAGGTATTATACTAAGTGAAATAAGTCAATCAGAGAAAGACAATTATCATATGATCTCTCTGATATGTGGAATTTAAGAAACAAGGCAGAAGATCATAAGGGAAGAGAGGAAAAGAATGAAACAAGACGTAACCAGAAAGGGAGACAAACCAGAAGAGACTCAATCTCAGGAAACAAACTGAGGGCTGTTGGTAGGGAGGAGGATGGGGGCAAGGGGTGACTGGATAATGGACACTGGGGAGACTATGTGTTGTGGTGAGTGTGGTGTATTGTATAAGACTGATGAATCATAGAACTGTATCCCTGGAAGAAATAATACATTATATGTTAATAATAAAAAGTCAAAATAAAATAAAATAAGATAAAATAATTAAATGAAATTTAAAAAGAATGATTAAGAATGAAAAAAATTAAAAATTTTAACAATGAATAAAAATGACTTATAGTATGTTTTACTAAGTCCCAACTAAATAAATTAATAAAGCAGAGTAAGAAACTATGAGGGCATTACTCTGAGAAAGATAAAATTTCTCATTTAATTTGAACTAAAACAGTTTCTTAAAAATAGCAGTATAGGGTGCCTGGGTGGTTCAGTCATTAAGCATCTGCCTTTGGATCAGGTCATGATCCCAGGATCCTGGGATCAAGCCCTGCATCAGGCTCCTTGCTGGGTGGGAAGCCGACTTCTCCCTCTCCTACTCCCCCTTCCTGTGCTCCCTCTCTCACTGTGTCTCTCTGTCAAATGAATAAAATCTTAAAAAAAAAAATAGTAGTATAAATTTCAGTTCAAAATGTCCTTGTTCTGTGAAACTTCTCGGACTGCTTTGGTGCATAGTACATAAGCAGTATAAAATGTACAGTATACCTTATATTTACAGATTTTTATATAATTTAGAATATTGAATTATATCATAATTATGTTTTACCTGTGTATTCCTTCAATTAGATTTGTTTCATCTGCCTTCAACAATATTTATGGAGAAGTATTTACTCTATGAAAGGCAGTTTAACACAATGGTTGTTGAAGTGGCTACAATTAAAATGCTACATTAGGATCCTGAATTCACTACTTACTAAGTCGTGACTTTATGTAAGTTCATTTACCTTGCTGAGTCTTAATTTCCTCTTCTGTAAAAAGGGAATAATAAATAATAGCACACTCCTCAGTACTTGGAAGGACTGATATGGGAGGAAATAAACACAAATATATACATTGTATCATACTGTATCATATGAGAATAAGCCATATATAGCTCAAATGTATCATATCATTATCGTTATAGTTCTAGATTTTTAAAAAATGGGCATTCAATGCTAACATCATAGCTACTACCTTCAGTGAGTTTTCTTTCTAGTGGATAGCACACAAGTAAAAAGCAATTTTAATATATCATTACAACAAAAGACACACAAATGTTATGAATATATATAAATGGGCATTATCATATAGAATTTGGGAAGTTAGGAAAAGCTGATACTTATTTCTTTACTGTTAATAGACAATTGGGTTAGTTGATACTCAAGGTCCCTTTCAGCTCTCTTTGTATGTAGCCTAATACCAAGGACAAAATCCAGTACATACACAGTTCTTGATGTTTTGGTTCTCTCCCTTGTGAATAAGAAGACATGAAAAAAGTTTCCCTGATTTTAGTTTTATAAAAGTATTTATACATCTAAGGTGAAAAGAGTAGGTCTATTTGTTCACTTTATAAAATCTGTTGAAGAATTAATGCTTAGGACAGCTGATCTCCCAAGCTATTTATCTCCTCAACATTGTGTACTATCAGAGCTTCAATTTCATGATTCCACATAATTATTTTAAACCAAATGCGATTAGACAGGAATTCACAGTTTGCTGAAATAAACCTCTGATATGCTAAAGAAACCTTTGCAACTTAGAGAATTTATATATTTATTTAGATATGTCTATTCAAATTGTCTCTTCTTATGTGACTCTTGGCAGCTTGTGTCTTCCAAGGAGTTGGTCCATTTCATCTACATTATGAAATTTGTGATCATAGAGTTGTCCATAATGTTCTGTTATTATCTGTCTAAAGTCTGTGGATCTGTGGTAATGCTCCCTCTTTCATTTCTGATTTTAGTAATTTGTGTTTTTTCCTCTTTTTCCTTAATTAGCCTGGATAGAGGTTTATCAATTCTATTGACCTTTTCAAAGAATTAGCTTTTGGTTTTGCTGATTTTCTCTGTTGATTTTCTGTTTTCCATTTCATTGATGTCTGCTCTGTTTTTTATTATTTCTTTTTCTCTCCTTACTTTAGATTTAATTTGCTCTTTTTTTTTCTAGTTTCCTAAGGTGGGAACTTATATTATTGATTTTAGGTTTTTTTTTTCTTTTTAAAAGATGCATTCAATACTATAAATTTCCCTCTAAGCAGATCTTTTGCTGCATCCCACAAATTTTGCTAAACTATACTTTTATTTTCATTCCATTTCAGTATTTTTAAATTTCCCTTGAGATTTCTTCTTTGACCTACGTGTTATTTAGAGGTATGCTTTTTTCCAAATCTCCACATATTTTGGGATATTCTAACAACCTTTCTGTTACTGGTTTCTAGTTTAATTCTACAGTGCTTTGAGAGCAAACATTCTACAATTTCTATTCTCTTAAATTTGTTAAGGTGTTTTTGTGGCCCAGAATGTCATTTATCTTGGTGAATGTGTCATGTAAGCTTCAGAAGAATGTGTATTCTGCTGTTGTTGGATGAAGTAGTCGATAGATGTCAATTATATATAGTTGATTGATAGTGTTGCTGAGTTCAGCTATGTCTTTACTGATTTTCTGCCTGTTGGAGCTGTCCATTTCTGATAGAGAGGTGTTATAGTCTAAAATTGTAATACTGGGTTTGTCTATTTTTCCTCACAATTCTGTCAGTTTTTGCCTCACAGATGTTGATCCTGTGTTAGGAGCGTACACATTAATAACTGCTATGTCTTCTCAGAGAATAAAACCCTTTCTCATGTAATTCCCCATTTTTATCATGATAACTTTCCCTGCTCTGAATCTGCTTTGCCTGAAATTAACATAACTTTCTTTAGATTAGTGTTAACATGGCATACACTTCTCTAATTTTAATTTTAATTTTCATCTATATGTATGTTACATTTAAATTCTATTTCTTGTGGGTCTTGTTTTTGATCCATTCCAAAATCCACTGTCTTTTAGTTGCTACAGTTAGACCACTGTTATTGAAGGTAATGATTGATCTAGTTGGATTAGTACATACCATATTGTTACTGCCTTTGTGGCCCTTGTTCTCCATTCCTTTTTTGTCTTCTCATTTTTTTTTTTGCCTTTTGTTGTTTTAATTGAGCATTTCATATGATCCTATTTTCTCTCCTTTCTTAGCATATTATACTTCTTTATTTTTACCTATTTTATTGGCTCTCCTAGAGTTTGTGGCATGCATTTACCCCTTAATCCAAGTCTGCTTTCAAATAACAGTATACGGCTCTTGGGATAACAAAATAATCCTAATTCCTTCCTCCTGTCTTTATATCATCGCTGAAATTTGTTTCATATATATATGTGTATATAACCATATATAAGCTATTATTTTATTATCCATAAGTATAGATAATTAAATATATTGTTATTATTTTGAACAAACTGTTATCTATTACACCAAGAATATAAAAATGAAATAATTTATTTTACCTTACTTACTTCTTCTCTAATGCTTTTCCTTTCTTCATTTAAAAAAAAGTGCATGACCTTTATCATTTTCTTTTTTTTTTAAGACTTTTTTTTTACATTTCTTGCAGGATAGCTCTACTGGCAACAAATTCCCTTATTTTGTTTTTCTATGAAAGTCTTTATTTCTTCACTTTTGAATGATAATTTCACAGGGTAAAGAATTTTAAATTGGTGGTTTTTATTTCTCAACATATTAAGTATTTCATTCCACTCTCTTCTTGTTTGTGTAGTTTCTGAAAAGAAGTCACATGTAGGGGCACCTGGGTGGCTCAGTGGGTTAAAGCCTCTGCCTTCAGCTCAGGTCATGATCCCAGGACCCTGGGATTGATCCCCATTTTGGGCTCTCTGCTCAGCAGGGAGCCTGCTTCCTCCTCTCTCTCTGTCTGCCTCTCTGCCTACTTGTGATCTCTGTCAAATAAATAAATAAAATCTTTAAAGAAAAAAAAAAAGAAGTCATGTAATTTTTTTTTTTTTTAATCTTTGCTCCTCTGTACATAAGTTTCATGTCCTTGGGGCCTTTCAAGATGTTTGTTTTATCTCTGATTTTCTCAAGTTTGAATTTGACAAACCAAGGTGTAGAATTTTTGGCATTTATCATCCCTGGTGTTCTCTGAACTGCCTGGATCTGTGGTTTGGTGTCTGACATTAACTTGGGGAAGTTCTCAGTCATCATTGCTTCATATCTCCCTTTCCTTTCTTCTCATCCAGCTTTCTTTTTATGTGTGATATTGTCCTGTAGTTCTTATATATTCTATTATATATTTCTTTCAGACTTTTTTCTCTTTGCTTTTCAGTTTTGGAAGTTTCTATTGATATATCCTCAAGTTCTGAGATTTTTTTCCTTAGCATATCTCATCTACTAAGTCCATCAAAGGAATTCTTCACTTCTACCATGCTTTTGATCTCCAAGTTTTCTTTTAAATTTTTTCTTAAAATTTCCATTTCTCTACTTATATGTCCCATTTGTTTTTCATGCGGTCTACTTTATCCTACTTTAGAGCCCATAGCATATTAATCATAGTTATTTAAATTCAGATTCTGATAAATCTAGCATCCCTGCCATTTATGAGTCTGCTTCACATGCTTGCTTTGTTTCTTCAAAATGTGATTTTGGTCTTTTAGTATGCTTTGTAATCTTTTCTTGTTGGCCAGACTGGATTTACTGAGTGAAAGAAATTGAGATAAATAGGCCTTTAGTAATATGCTGGTAAATATGAGGGGAGGGAAAGCATTTTGTAGTCAATTCTCTAATTAAGTTTCAGTCTTTCAGTGAGACTCTGCTTCTGAACTGTGAAATTCACGATTGTTTCTCAGATTTTCCATGTCATTTTGTGGGACAATATAGCTATCGTGGGCTGGAGTAAAGTATTTCCCTCCCCACACATGAAAAGCTACAGTGGGCTTAGGTTGGTATTTCCCTTCCCCTATGGTATTTAGGCTCTGAAAAAACTTTAGTACTTTGGTCTTTTAAATAGTTTCTCCTAAGAGCAGGCTTTGTAAAGAAGGACAGAATGCCCTGGCTATTTCATAATGGCTCCTTTTCTTCTCCCCCTGCTGGAAGCATTGAAAGGATTTTTGCCCTGAGAACACAGTATAGTTCCTAGAGATAAAACTCACAAAAGTGTTGCCACCCCAGCCCCATGTTTTTTAACCTCTCAGAGTTATTCACACTGAGCACCAACAACAGCTCAGATTTTCCTATGCTGATACTGTTCCTGTGGAGATTTCTGCTTGAGAGTTTATGCTCCAATAAGTTGTTTTTCTTTGTGTTCCTCTGTTTGTCTCTCCAATTTGGTGGCAGTGGTTTGCCCTGTGACCTCATTTCTCCGAATGATCTAAGAAGAGTTGTTGATTTCTCAGTGTGTTCAACTATTTACTTCTTGTTAGGACAAAGGGACAACTTCTATGCTCCTTACATGCTGAGTAAAAAACCAAAAGAAAACCAAAACAATTCTTATGTTTTTGTGAGTCTCTTTAAGGTAGAATACATCTGACTTTTGAAATCCTATCTGGAATTATTACTTTTTGATTGCACACTTTTGTGATTATTAATATTTAGATTTATTTGTTAATACATTTAGATTTATTTACTTATTTAAAATAAATTTATTTATTTTTTCTACTTTTTCCTTTCTTCTCTCTTCTCTCTTACATTAATTTTAATGTATTCATTACTTTTTCCATCATTTTTCATTTCTTCACTTTGAATTTATACAAAATCTACTATTTTTTTTTCTTTTTTTTTTCTTTTATTTATTTATTTATTTATTTATTTTTTTTTTATTTCCAGCATAACAGTATTCATTATTTTTGCACCACACCCCGTGCTCCATCCATATGATCTCCCTGATATGAGGAAGTGGTGATGCAACATGGGGGCTTAAGTGGGTAGGAGAAGAATAAATGAAACAAGATGGGATTGGGAGGGAGACAAAATCTACTATTTTAATGATTTTCACAGGATACTTAACAGTACTTATATTGTTCAATATCTATATGTGCCCCTCTTAAACAATATAAAGAGACAAAATCACTCTCTTCACCACCTTCTTCCTAACTTATGAAATGTTTTTTAGCATTTTATGTCTTTCCTCACATAACCCTATAAATGTTTCACATTGCTTTTCATGAAAAGTCTGTTTATAACACACAAATTCCATTTCTTTACTTACTAACCAGTTTCTTGTCATTGATTATTGTGTGTCATTGATTTTTGTTTCTCAGACCTTCCAAATTAGATCACAGTCCTTCTCCCTGAAAAACATCCTATAGATAAATTCTTGGTGTAAGTTCTACTAGTGTTAAATGCCCTCTACTTCTGTTTCCCTGAAACTATTTTAATTTTAAACTCTAAATCTCAAAAGATAACTTTGCTTGTTATATAATTTTAGGTTAAGGGTATTTTTTGTATCAGTACACAGGAAATATGACTCCACTGCCTTTTATCTCTGCTGTGCATTGTTGGTTGTCGTTTAATTACAAATAAACTAGGTTTCTTTGCTTTGCTTTTCGTCCTCTCTGACTTCTAAGAACTTCACTCTGTGATCTTCTTAATCTCTCTATGATCTATTTGCATCTGAGTAACATTTTTTTTTAAAGATTTTATTTATTTATTTGACAGACAGAAATCACAAGTAGCCAGAGAGGCAGGCAGAGAGAGAGAGAGGGAAGCAGGCTCCCTGCTGAGCAGAGAGCCCGATGCAGGACTCGATCCCAGGACCCTGGGATCATTACCCGAGCCGAAGGCAGCAGTCTAACCCACTGAGCCACCCAGGTGCCCCTCTGAGTAACATTTTATTTATCCTGTATAAGATATTTAAATCCAGTGGGCTTCCTGAATCTGTTTTGGTCCCTTTGTCATAAATTTTTCCTTTGAATGTTATTTTCCATATGTCTTATCCATTCTTTGTTGAAAAGATATATATTAGATACGCTCATCCTAATTTCAGTGTCCTCTACTTTCTCATATTTACATCTCTTTATCTTTCTGTGCTACAGTTTTGTAACTTTTTCCTTTTAATTTCTCAAGCTTTCTAATTTCTCACTTGTGTCATTTTAATGTTTAACCAATCCATACTGTTTTTGGTTTTCATTTTTTAATCTTTAATTTCTGACTTACATTTTCCTCCTAAAAATACTGAATTTCTAATTGCAATATTTAAATACTGTATGGGCTTATTTCAGTTGCCAACTGTTTTTGGCAGCTCTCTTATGGAGCCTAGGTTCCTCAAGTATTTTGTAATTCTTATTACAAAGGTTTGGTTTTCTTATACTTTATAGTAATATTTTCAATTTGGTATTGAAAATGCATTCCTCCAGCGATAATTGTGCTTTTGATTGTCAGGCTTCTAGGAGCATAATAAAGTCATAAGTATTTAAAAAAATATTTTGGATTACAGCTTTTGTTTTTTACTATTGTTGTTATTTTGTTTTTACTAGATAGGGTACAAATCCAGATTACAATCCAGAATCTGCTTTCAAATACTCAAGGCTTAGTTTTTCCCTGTCTATATAGCACCATGTTTGAACAGACAAGTTCTTTTATTTTTCTTTTTACTTTCTATTTGGGGGTAAGGTTATGTTTAGTTCCTTCCTACATTGTGATGGTATCCATCCGGGGTCTCAGCTTTATTTTGGTGTTCCCAACTTGATTTTCTACTTGGGCAGGTTCTAGGATTAGTTCCTGAACCTCTTCTATCTTGAGACTATCAATACTAGCTTCTATCACCACAAGAGTTAAGGAGATGTCTACAGGTTCAAAACTGGCTTGAGTATCTTCTTCTACCTTTTCGGATTCCAGTATTCATACTGTCTTTTGCTTTTTGAAGATTCTTTATTTTCTTCACTAAGCATTTTTTTAAAATTTTATTTCCAAATTTATCTTCATTTTTTTTTTTTTTTTAGCATTTTATTGCTTATGTTACTGTGATTGTTGTTTTCAGAGGAACTGCTTATTCAGGAACCAAGTACTTCGGAAATACAGAAAGAGTTCTCAATCATTGCTTAATCTCTGTCAGGATTTTATGCCTACAAATCCACTGAAAACATCCTTTCCAACTGTACCAAAGAATCCCATGTTAGCAAACCCAAAATCTATTCAATACTCATCAGCATCTGATACTGTTATACTTCATTCTTGGAGAAACACTTTCTTCATTGGTGTTCAGGTATCATACACCCCTGACTCTTCTCTTCCCACACAACTGCCCCTTCTCACTCATCTCTTTAATGTTCCTTCCCTTCTTGATTCTTTAAAGCATATATCACAAATTGTAATTATAATAGCTATTTTATCATTTATTATAACTCCATTACATTAGACTATTAACCATCTTATCCATTGCTATGTTTCCGGAATTAAAATAATGACTGGCACGTAAAAATGACATACCCATGTGAAAGGCAGCCTGGTAGCGTTTAACAACAGTGTGGACTCTAGGGCCAGACTCATTGAGCTCAAATCTTCCTTCTGCCATATACTATAAGCAAGTTACGCGATTTTCCCATACCTTACTGTAAAATGTTACTCAGCTGTCAAATGGAGATAGTAATAGTGTCAAGCTTAGGATTAAATTAAGTCAAAAAAGGTAAAAGTACACAGAGCCATCCCTGTTATAAAGTTAACAGTCAGTAAGTAGCAACATGTTACGATGGTGGTAGGCAGGAAAAAACTGTTCCTTGAATTATCTATGAAATAAACAAATAAATAAATAATTCACAAATTAGGTGCTTTTAAACTAGAATAGTTGGTATTAGTTCTTTTTCTTTTCCTTTATGGGAAGATACTCTACAAAACAGGATATATCATTAAAAGAATTAACTATGGATCTGCTTATTCCAGGGGGATAAGCTGGAATTTTTATAAATATTTTATTTAAGATTTTTTATTTATTTATTTGACAAACAGAGATCACAAGCAGGCAGAGAGGCAGGCAGAAAGAGGAAGGGAAGCAGGCTCCCTGCTGAGCAGAGAGCCCAAAATGGGGCTTGATCCCAGGACTCTGGGGTCATGACCTGAGCCCAACGCAGAAGCTTTAACCCACTGAGCCACCCAGGCACCCCTAAATATTTTAAATAAAACAAAAATGTTAAAACACACCTTTATCATTGATTCTGTGATTTTTGATCAATTAAATTAGGTTTTGCTATTATATAGACCAGTTGTCACATATTCAGAAATATGTGGGGTAAATAACATAACATTTCTTTTATATTCATTCAAAAAATTAGAAAACAAATATCAATAAATGGCTTTCTTTCTATTTCAACAATAGTTTTAAATAATTTTAAATTTGACTTGCTCACTCTCTTAGTCAATTTGAGTAAGTTTTGCCACAGTAACAACCAACTCCATATTATCAGTAGATGTATCTGAAAAGAATAAAGGATTATTTCTCAGTCCTGTCCCATTCATTGTGGGCTGGCTACAACTTAGCTTCTTTTGTCTTTATTTAAGGACTCAGGTAGTCTGGAGTAAAGGAGGAGCCTCATCTAGAAAATTATCAGTTTGATAACAAAAGGAAAAGACAGTGTGGCAGAAGCATACGACGGTTCTTAAGGTATATACTTAAAAATGGTACAAAACCCCTTTACTCACATTCCATTAGCCCAGGCAGATCATGTATCAAGTGTGGTGTCAGTGTAACAGAAAGGCCATAATTGCCTTATAAAAAGGAGTAATGCAGGAGCACCTGGGTGGCTCAGTGTGTTAAGCCTCTGCCTTTGGCTCAGTTCATGATCTCAGGGTCCTGGGATCGAGCCCCACATTGGGCTCTCTGCTCCACAGGGAGCCTGCTTCCCACTCTCTCTCTGCCTCCTTGTGATCTCTGTCTGTCAAACAAATAAATAAAATCTAAAAAAAAAAAAAAAAAAAAAAAAAGCAGTAATGCATATTGCATATCACATATCCAAACATGATATCAAAAGTGTGGGGGTTGTATAGAGGCACCTGGGTGGCTCAGTAGGTTAAAGCCTCTGCTTTTGGCTCAGGTCATGATCCCAGGGACCTGGGATTGAGCCCTGCATCAGGCTCTCTGCTCAGCAGGGAGCCTGCTTTCCTTCCTCTCTCTCTGCCTGCCTCTCTGCCTACTCGTGATCTCTGTCTGTCAAATAAATTAAAAAAAAAAAAAAAGTTTTTTAAAGTGTGGGGATGTATAATCCCAACATAGGAAGGGCAAAATTATTTTTAAAAATCTCCCATACCAACTTAAAGGATGTGTGTGTGTCTGTGTGTGTCTGTGTCTATGATTTGAAAACATTTTAAATTATACTTGAAAGGCCATTTCCACTGACAGTAAAGAACAGCATTCATTACGGTTAATTCATCAATTCAGATAATCTTAATAATAATGCATATTATTACATGAATTATTTGGCTACAGTGATTACCATTAATTGTGAAACTGGCAAAAAGCACAACTTGTGTATGTCACAGCCTGTCATTTATTGGAAATAGAATTTAGGGCTCATTGGATCACTGAATTTAGACATTCAATAAGACTCCCCTCCTTCCAAAGTGTTCCTAAAGTGTTCTTATATAAGCCATATACATTTTTCTGTGTGGTTAAGAGATTCATGAATAATTAGCTAAGGACTAAGGAACAAGAAAGATTGACTCAGCCTCCTTTATATTTCCGTGCAAGATATCCAGAGACAAAGATGCAATAATTTTTGTAATTTCATGGAAATTTTCAGGGGAAAATACCAATTTCATGGCAACATCTAGAGAAATGTGATGATTTCATGCAGATTTAATTCTCTGTCCCTAAACCATCCACAAACAAGGCTCACATAAATGTAAAAACAGACAGCTTCCTATAAAATTTTCAGGATTCTAATTATGAAAATGAATGAACAAGTGAAATAGAGCATTTTGCAAGTTAAATGGGTTGATTCTAGAAAAATTAAGGCAATGTTAAATGTTCTTTGAAGAAAAGCCTTCAAAAATATCAATTTAGATGAAAAAATTATTTCAAATAAAATACAATTCCCCTTTGGCAAATTCCTAATTTAATTTTGACAAAAAGAATTGCTAATTTTCCCATAAGTAATACAAACTGTCATATGACAACTCAGTTTACAAAATCTAACAAATGTTGATTATTGATGTTGTCCAATAAGAGATATTCAATTAATTTTTAAATATGTTTTTAAAACATTATCTATGATATGACATGACAACTCACAGAACTGTGGACAAATGAATATTGTTCAGTATGACCCTTTTTTTTTTTTAATATATCAAGACATAACCAGCCAGGCCTTTAATTTTACTCTTTGCCACACATAAAAATGATAAACCCTTCACTAAATCTATTCAAGACACATAAAGTTCTTGTAATTGCTGACAGATAATAAAACAAATACACAAAGAAATGACACAACAAAATTTTAGGGCCAATCTACATCATCCAACCTAAAGATTTTCTTCTAGACCTCAATCTCACCTTCCTCCAGAGCCTAAAATCTTTAGATTCCATTTCAGTTCATTAGAAAACCTCACAAGAGTCACCCCATTTGGGGAGGAGAAGGAAATAAATGAAGTTAAAGGAGGAATATGAGTATACAAGAGAAGACAGTACGATCTTGAAGTCTCTCAGCTAGGTTACAGTAACTCAATCTTCCTTGCTCATCTTCCTGTCTTGCACATAATTTAGTTATTTACAGATCTTTAGTAACAAATAAATTACAAAATAATTAATTGTGGCTATAAATATAATGTAATGAGACTGATGTCTTGATGATGGGAACCAGATCAGAAGTATACCAAGAAAAAAGTACCAAAAAACACCTGAGTGGGTTAACTATTTAAAGCTCAACCAAGACTGTGAAAAAGTTAAGATGACTATTTTAAAATCTGCTAAAATTCTAAAAATCTGCCTTTTTTCCAGAAACAAAACTCACTCTGAGTGTAGGGACAACCTGTGTATAATTAAAATGTTTGCTGCCTGTGTTCATATTTGTGAAGTTGCACATTTATGTCCATACATCTACACAAACTCATTAATTAAGCCAAAACTCACAACCCAACCGGTTTTCAGACTTCTATGATAACACAGAAGCATTCTAATGAAAATTCCTAGTGATAAAGACGTTATTGGTTTTCTTTATTAGTGGCAATATGAAGTGAATTATAGCAATTATTCTCCATATAATTCTCTCTTACCCTCTCCACTTTTTTTTTATGTTGGAAAGGCACATTATTTTCTCTACCATCCTGGTTAGTACTTCAACAATACCTTATTAAGGATATAATCTTGATTATCAAGGACAATGTTTCTAGAATACAGTAAGCAAGGAAGAGAGTGGCATAGAGTCAGAGAAGTTAGACAAGCACTTAAAGCCAGATCATGCACAGCACTTTGGCTGGAGAATGCTGGTTGGATTGTATCTGAAGAGCAACAGGAAGTTTATAATATTGTTTTTATAAACATATGAGGACATGGTCTGACTGACATGTTTAATGTGTCTGTCTGGTATGCATGGAGAATGGTTTGGAAGCGGGCCTTAACAGAAGCAGGAAAACAAATGAGCTAGAGACTGAAATGGGCAGAAGGTCTGAGTGATGAGATAATGAAGATTTCCTAGCAGTAAAGTACTAGGACCAGTTTTGCACTTTCTAAGGAGAACTCTAAGAAAGTATATATTAAAAGGCAATAGCAGGTATTAGGCAAATATGTATATATATATGAGTGTGTAGAAACAAGATGGTCTGAAATAGAGAAATGGCAGTAGGAAGGAAAAATAGAACACCTATAAAAGAAAAGATGGAAGAATTCGCCCATTTTGGTAACTCTGAAATGGAGGTTAGAATGAAGGGATAAATAAAGCCATTACCAATATTTCATACTAGCTAACTGAAAGAAACAATAATTTGAGAAACATGAGATTTGAGTAGAATTTGGGAAAGCAAGACAGTTAAATTTTAAAGATGCTGTAACAAAGAACAAAAAAAACAAAGTTGAAGATTATGTTTAAGAAAGTGGTCTAGCTTTGAGAACCATAAAATAGTTAAAGTCATAAGAACAAATTCATTCCAAGCAAGTGAAAAGATAAAACAAGAAAGACATTGACAGAACTCTGAAGATAGAACACCTGGGTGGTTCAGTCTTTAAGCGTCTACTGTCGGCTCAGGTCATGATCCCAGCATTCTGGGATCCAGCCCTGCATCAGGCTCCCTGCTCCACAGGAAGCCTACTTCTCCCTTTCCCTCTCCCTCTTCTTGTGTTCCCTCTCTGGCTGTTTCCCTCTCTGTCAAATAAGCAAAATCTTCAAAAAAAAAAAAAAAATTCTGAGGATAACTTATATTTAAGTAATGGGTCAAGGTTGAAAGCATGCTCCAGTTTTCTTTTTTTTTTCTTTAAAAGATTTTATTTATTTATTTGACAGGCAGAGATCACAAGTAGGCAGAGAGGCAGAGAGGAGGAAGCAGGCTCCCCGCTGAGCAGAGGGCCCCATGCGGGGCTCAATCCCAGGACCCTGGGATCATGACCCGAGCCGAAGGCAGAGGCTTAACCCACTGAGACACCCAGATGCCCCCATGCTCCAGTTTTCTGTGAACAGCCTATGATGCATGCTATGTAATCAAATGAATACTGCATCATTTGATGGAGTACTAATTAATTAATGTCCTAAGATTCAAAATAGCAAATGGAGGACATTTAGTCCCTTCAATATCTACATAACATTTGATAATCAATATATTCTTAATCATTTCTCCAGTGGCCTTATCAATAATAAAGACTGGACTTTTATATTTTTGCTAATACTTCAAGGACATCAGCATCCATTGCTAGTAGCAACTTTTTAAAAACTGCAACAGTATGAATACAAATTATCAATTTGGAAATAGCTATTATGAAATAGTAACTGATCACCACTACTGAACACAAAAGACATTAGTCAGTTCAGTGAAAGTATTTCCTGTGCTCTGACTAAATTTTGTCTCATCTGTTATTTACTTCCTGTATACCGCCATGACAATGACAGATTAGAAAATGGACAGGGATATTTTAATTTCCTAACGTTGGTACTGTGGTCTTATAAATGGGTATGGATTTTTTTAATAAAAAAACCTCTCAAGTAATAGGTAGGTGAGAAGTACAACTTAAAGTCATGAAATGGAATTATGAAAAAAACCCTAAAAAATGTTTTTAGGGTAAAATTTGGACTTTCTTTTTTTTTTTTTTTTTAAAGATTTTATTTATTTATTTGACAGAGAGAAATTACAAGTATACTGAGAGGCAGGCAGAGAGAGAGAGAGAAGGAAGCAGGCTCCCTGCTGAGCAGAGAGCCCGATGCGGGACTCGATCCCAGGACCCTGAGATCATGACCTGAGCCGAAGGCAGCGGCTTAACCCACTGAGCCACCCAGGCGCCCAAATTTGGACTTTCTGATTCAAGGTAAAAGGGTTGTTATATAGAGGTGTTAAAGGTGATTACAGGTGCCAGGAAACAGGGGTTACTTGATGATACTAACTATGCACTATTTTTTTTAAGATTTTATTTATTTGTTTGAGAGAGATTGAGAGGAAAAGAGCATAAGTCAGGGTGAGAGCCAGAGGGAAAGGAAGAAGCAGACTCTCTGCTGAGCAGGGAGCCCAATGAGACGATGCAGGGCTTAATCCAGGAACGCTGTGATCATAACGTGAGCTGAAGGCAGATGCTTAACAAACTGAGCCACCTAGGCACCCCATCTATGAACTATTTTAAAGAAATATTTGATATAATGCAACCATCATGAAGGCAGCAACTATTTTGCTTACACTGTGCCTGGCACTGAATAGGTTTTGTAACATTTATTAAATCAATACTTGAACAAACATATGAATGCATATAATGTAATAATTTAGCCATAACACTATTGCAACTCATACTAAGAGGGATGTCCGTGTCAAGATAAAAGAAAAGGAACCCAAGAAACTCTAATTCCAGTTGAAGTGATTAATTTCCATTCTTTCATACACATTCATATCAATGTCTCCAAAACAGAAGTTGTTTCATATTTTATGACTTTCTTGGGAAAATGATACTGACTTGTTTGTTTCTCTTAATTTTACCCTTAAAATAAAATACAATTTACAACTCTAACATCTCTTTAAATGGATTGGGTCTAATATGTTATTGGTAACAGACATACTTGATTAGACTGTCTAGTTAACCAATAGCATTGGCTAATATCTTCAGTGCATCTAGTTGAAATAGTCAATTATGAAACTGAGGAAGACAAAATGAAGGCTAATATTTTAGAGTTCTATTGCAAAGTAAAATAAATGAATAGTTATCCTGGTGTTTGGATTGTGTTTGAAATGTTACGTGTGGCATTTTCCAACAAAAGATGCAATTAATGTCATGGATGGCACTGTCATATTGCATCGGAAACACTTCATTGGATGTCTGTCAAAATCAAAGCAGCTGTCACAATTTAACATTAAAAAAAACTATTTTAAAGAATTTCCTGTATACTGATGTTAAGTCAAACCCATAATTATGCAGATAACAGCCAGATATTTAACCAGAAAAGTAATATATTTTTCCCCAAAAAATACTTTTGCTTCACCCTTTCTTGAGATTTTTAAATTTTTTTTGAAGATGTGACTTTGAAAAAGAAGCAACTCACAAGAGTTGGTAATACTATTATGAGATTAACTGGCCATTCTATGGAGCAAAAGGCATTTTTCATTTTTTCCCCACTAAATGTCATCTCAGATGCTTGTCGTAAAAAAAAAAAAAAAAAAAGAAAAGAAAAAGAAATGCAGCATTTTATTTCTTATAACTTTTCTATCCTTAGGACAATATGTTACTTCTCTCAGTCTCAAGATTATTAGATTTCTACAAAGACATTCATTTCAGTGATTGAGAAGACAAAGCATAGATAACTCACAAAGCAAGCAAGTGACCTTGCAAATAAAGACAAACCTCAGGGACCAGAGATTATATATAGTATATTTATAATATATAAGTACATATTATTTTTTTCACTATTCTGCAAATAAAAATTTTTTGAACATGAAATTTAGGAGACAGTACATTTATGCATCTCCTTAAAGTTTTCACTTGGATTAACAATTCCTAGAATATAGTTAGTGTTTTGCATGTTCCAGTCCATGAGATAGTTTAAAGATTAAATTGTAAACGGACCTGGACCAGAACTTTTGGTGTGAATTCTATAATCTATAATTCTAATTCTATAATCTTCTATTTTCAAAATCAATTCCCCCCTTTAAGCTTTAGAAAAACAAAACTTTATACAAATATCAGTAATATATTTGCCCCAAGAGATATTGTAAAAACTGATTTTAAGGTCAAATTAGTATGGGAACCATAACTATAGTATCCTCTTCTCAGATATTAAAACAGCTTTCATTTGAAGTATCTGTCAAAGAATATTTTTTTTAATTTGATAGAGAAGGGCAATGAACTTCACTCTACTGTTAAGAAATAAATCATTTTGGTATTTGTGAGAGTAGCTTTCCTTGAAGACTGAATTGAGACTGAGGTAGCCCTATTATCTAGGAAAGGAGTTCAGAAGACCTTTGTGTTCTCAGAATTTAAAAGATAAATTACCAATTTTTTGAGTCAACTCAAAGGAGGATTGAGTTGAATGAATAGGGGGAAAAGTGTTTCTGAGAATGTAAAGTACCAGGGGCCCAAACCAGACCTATTTTTGTTTGTTCCCAAGGTGAGTGTTTTTGTGTATTCACTGAAAGAGTTAATGTCTGGACCTTTAAGATCAGGATCCCAAGCAGGAAGTTGCACTGGCTAGGTCAGCATTGAAGAAGGGAGCCCATCCTCTTTAAAGACTGCTGGAAACTCTGCAAGGATGTGAACTTGCAAAGAATCTTTACAGCAAGAAAGACTTCATCTGTCAGGCCAGTCTCAAAATGTAATTTTGTTTGGCAGTTGAAGTAATAATGATAAACTAGTCACATGCCAATTGGTCCATATGACTCCATTTAAACTATCTAAATTATTTCAATTCTTGGGGCGCCTGGGTGGCTCAGTGGGTTAAAGCCTCTGCCTTCAACTCAGGTCATGATCCCAGGGTTCTGGGATCAAGCCCTGCATTGGGCTCTCTGCCCAGTGGGGAGCGTGCTTCCTTCTCTCTCTCTCTGCCTGCCTCTCTGCCTGCTTGTGATCTCTCTCTGTTAAATAAATAAATAAAATCTTTAAAAAAATAAAAAAATAAATTATTTCAGTTCTTTAACAATATAAAAGATATATGCAAGTTTGAAGAGGAAAATTGTTGATGTCTCTGTTAATAAGACAAGTAAGAATTTAGGAAACCGACTGGAATACAAGAGAAAACTGTCACTCATTTCAAGTCCTGTGTTTTTGTCTAACTATAAAGGCATATGATAGCATGTGGAGTATGAGAGAAGTTCAGCCAACCAATGAAACAAACAAAAATTGAAAAAAAAAAAAAAAGAAAACCTTCATTTTGGGATGGGGAATTATACTCTATGCTTCATTTGGAATCCTGTCATTTAAAAATAAAAAATGTCACTGGTGTGAATGTGAAAAGGTAGAACCCCCTCTGGAAAATAGCTTGACAGATTTTTCTCAAAAAACTAAGCATGCAACTACCATATGACCCAAAAATTGCATTCCTGGATATTTATCCAAGGAAAGAATAGTAATTCACACACACACATACACACACACACACACACAGTACAAAATATGGTTACAGCAGCTTGTTTGTAGTTGTTAATATCTGTAATCAGCACAGATGTCCTTCAGCAGGTGAAGAATTAAACAAACCATGGTATATCCATACCAGAGAACACTGCTTAGCAATAAAAAAGAACAAACTATTGATGCATACAACAACTTGAATAAATCAGAAAATCATGACTGCAAAAAGCTTAAAGCTTCCATATTATGTATCATAGACTGAATATTTGTTCCTTTCCAAAATTCATACATTAAAGCCCTAACTCCCAGATGCTGTTTGCATTTGGGTCCTTTAGAAGGCAATTAAGGTTAGATGACGTAATGAGAGTGGGGACTTCACTATGGGAACAGTGGCCCTTAGGGAGAGACACCAGGGACATCAGAGCTCTCACAAGGAACTACACTGGCCAGTACTTTATCTTGGACTTCTCAGCCTTCAGAACCATGAGAAAATAAATTTGTTGTGTAAACTATCCAATCTATTGTATTTTGTATGATAGCAGGAGCAGATTAAGACATGATTTGATTCCATGTACGCACATTCTTGAAATTGACAGTATTATGAAAATGGAGAAGTGATGAATGGTTGGCAGGGGTTAAGGAACAGGTGGAGGTAGGAGAAAAGAGGCTGTGGCTAGAAAAATGGCAACATGAAGAATTGTTGTGGTATATGGGAGGTGCTATGTTATCTCCACTTGGCCAATGACAATGTTGTGGTTATTGTATTACAGTTTTGCAAAATGCTAATACTGAAGCAAAGAGTAAAGGGTACATATATTGTGTCTTCTGAGTACATGTGACAAAGGTGGCGGGGGAGAAAGAGAGAAAATAATAGGTTCTAGTATACTCAGCAAAAACAAAAAGCTGTAGATGAACCAGGACACAATTTCCTATTGCTAAGAATAATTACAGAAGACAGAGTCTTCCTGTTTATACTTGCTGAAGAGAGTGGGATTTAGAAGGGATTTGATTTGCGAAAATCCCCTCAAGCAAAGAATATTCTTTATTTTCAAGATGGATTAGCTTTTTTAGAATAACCCACCAAGCATATAAAATGGAGATCTGCCCTCACAAATTGCCAGGGATTTTTTTTATTATAGTGATTTTCCCTTTGCTAAAGTTTTGCATAGAACAATATTTGCTTTATGGCTGCCCTAGCCAAAGTGGCAATGAGAAAAAAGTTCCTGTATCATAGATAATTTTTGTCATAGATAAAAATCCATAAAATATTATTGTCTGTTACGATAATAGAAAAGTCTTGATTCTATACTTCAGAATTGTTAAGTAAATACCAACCTTCCTCTAACAAAATAAGTAAGTAATTAACAGACAAACAAATAATCAGATTGAAAATTACATGGTTTCCAGTGCAGATATTATCAGTTATTGTCAAAAGGTAGAAAGGGAGAGAACCAGCTGAACTCTTCACTGCTCTGTTTACTATTTTATCCTTTTACCAAGTAAATTTCCATTAAATCTGGGTGTTATGGGCTGATTTCACAGCAGGAACACCCAGAAACAGACTTTAGAAAGGAAAGAATTGTCTTTTTAAAGTGTAAAGGAATCCATGCATTTATTGATTTTCTTGTCTTTCCCCTCAAATCCTTTGAAATATGATCAAAAAAGTGTCTCCATTTTATATACCACAATTCTCTTTTAATAGCTTTTTCTCCACAACAGAGTCAGAGCTCTGCCTTCCTAACTAAAGAGGAAAAAGCTGTCTCAGAGGGAAAGATAACAACCAAGCTAAGCCAACCCTAAACCACCATTAAACGTGTGAACATGTGAAAGGTCAGGGAAAGGCAGTCTGGCGGGTCAGCTATCTCTGCCTTAACCGAATCTGCCCAGCACGACCTCACTGGGCCCAGATCTAGATGACAGGGTTTATCTTTTATTACTGATAATGCAAATAGGTCTCCTAACGTTTTCATGTGCATGAAATGTGCTCCAACCTGTATCACCCACCTACCACCATGTCTCTTATTTTCTATTTCCCAGCTTTACTTCATTGCTGACTAGCCCCGATATACCCATGGCATTACATTACCTCCCAGTCCCAGCAGCCAGAAGGAATAATTCTCTGAGAATTCATGGAGTGTTTAGGCCATTAAAACATGTGTGTTTTAACGAGCTTTTGATATTTGAATCCCACTGAGAACACTCTTGCCAGAGATGTCAACCAACCTAATGTGGGGAAACTTCCAAATATGGGAAATTTGCTCTCTCAAAAAAGCTTTTTTGAAATTATTTTCAGACAGCTCTGACAGGTAGAAATAGCTTTTTTTATATTTAGGTGAAAATATGTGCCTAATGCTTCTAATTCTAGTCTTTGGGTCTATTCAAGATAAGCTAATCCCTCTCTTACTTGACAGCCTGTATAATACTTAAAGACAGTAAACATACCCACCCCAAATTTCTCTTTATCGTGTCTTGTCCCACTTTATTCTGAAATGGTTTTAAGTTATTTTTAAGTTCTTTTTCTATCCTGATTTTTAGCTTTTGGATAAGCAACAATTAAAATACAATCTTTTTAAAGAACTGTGTCCTAAGTAACTACATTACAGAGGTTAAGTATGGATTCAAATCTTGGGTCTGGTACTTACTAACTCTATGACCTTTTCAAGTAGCTTATCCTTTCATTGCCTCAATTTCATTTGTGAAATACGTATAATACAAGTATATCTCCTAAGGTGCTTGAAATGTGCTCATACATGCAAAGAATTTGAACAGTGGCTAGCAAAGAATGCTCATTAAATATCAGCTACCATTATCACAGTCTCTGACATATTCTTAGAAGAGTTAGGTGAGACATGACAATTGCCATACTCATTCTGTACTAGTCTTTAATGTAGTCAAGCTCTGATTTGACTTGATACAGAGATAACAGTGTAACCCCCAAAATCTATAAGAACTCATCAAAGCAAACTAAGGGTAAGCATGTAAGGCCTTGTTGAAGACCTTGGTCTTAAAGAAGATGTTAAAAAACTAGTAGAATCAAGTTTGGACAGAACAAGTTGAGGTAAACAAACACATGGTATCTGCTTCTTGACCAGCAACTAGCAGGCCTAATTATGCAGAAAAGGCATATACTTGGCTAGAGGAATGGACCTTTTGAAAAGGTCCGTTGGGACAGATCTAATTATGGAACACTCTGGACTCTGTTACCGTGATCGTTCCAGATAGAACATGGTCTGTTACGGTCACTCTTGCTTTCAGACATAGCTAGAAGCAGGGAAACTGGATATTGGACTAGTAATAATGTCTAACACATTGTCTCTGGAGTTTTCCATTCTTACTCTAGAAAGCGACCCCTGTTGTTTAAGTTAATTCAACTGGGTTTTCTGGCACTTGAAAGTGAAAAAGAATGAGGGACCGTATATCAGTGTTAACAAAAATACATGGATTTGACACCAAATGGAACTGAATTCAAGTCCTAGATCTGTGACTTTAGAGATAAATCGTTTAGAGCTACCTGGGTAGCTCAGTTGGTTAACTGTCTAACTCTTGATTTCAGCTCAGGTCATGATCTCAAGGTCATGATATTGAGCCCAGCATCAAGTTCCATGCTCAGCATAGAGTCTGCTGGAAATTCTCTCTCTCTCCCTCTGCCTCTGCCCCTCCCATGCTCTCTCTCTCTCAAATAAATAAATAAATCTTTAAAAAGAGAGAGAGATAAATTATTTAACCTCTCTAGTCTCCTCATCTAAAAAATTAACAAAAAATGGACAGAGAATATGACAGGATCATCATGGGTTCCAAATAAAAGACATGAAATGACATTTTTCTGAGGAGATGAAAATATCCAAATTGTCAGAGGTAGAGAGGAAAATATAGAAAATTACCTTTCTTGGGTCACATTTACCTTGGCAAATAGCTTGTATATAACTGACATTCTTTCTACTCAGAACTATAGAAATAACTATGTACCAGACCCATTTTGCTATCCATCCCTAAGTCCCCTGAAGTTACACATTTTGGCCCCTGGTGGGAGCTGCTTTTATTAATGCAGGTCCTTGTCACTTGGTCTATAGTGGATCTCTCTTTTAAAATATATTCTCATATGCAGTTTCATCTCTTCAGCAAATATTATGTTATTATGAGCATGGAACTATTGGCCAGTTTTATGCAATGTGATTGAAAAGGAGCATGGACACTATCCTTTTGACAATTTTGCTTAGGGGAAACAAATGAACTCATCATTCATTCCTTTCTGGTTTAATGGCTGAGGAAACTCTCCTCAGAGCTTAGCAACAGCAACCATAGTGTAAGTTATTGAATATGGGCCCTAACTCTTCCACCATTACCTAACCATGTCCCCTTAAAGAGCTTAAGATTGAACTGCAGATAAGCGGGATGCTAGCCCAGAAAAGAATCTCTCCCAGCAGCGAGGAGAGATAAGAAGAGGTCCATTACAACCTTCTGCATTGGAGAGAGCTACATTCACAAATGACTAAAACAAGAAATAAAACAGGAGCTTTCCATCATCACTTGCAGTTCCCATCAGGGTCTTGACAGCTCCACCAGGCACTGCACAATATCTTAATGAGGAGGAGGAGAGAAGCCCTGTTGGTAGGATCATCATTCCACAAATCACTGTTATTTACAGATGAGGCAAATCTGTCCTTCATCACCCTGCTAGCTATTTCTTCCAGCTTTAGTTCCTCAGACACAGTATTATTAGGATGACATCTTGGCACAGACAATGCCAATTCTCTAGTGCTGTAATGACATTTCTGGAAGTACTGTCTAAGAAAATGCTCTATGAAATCATGTTTTTGGAGGCCCAGTCAGTCAAAGAAGTAAACTCACAAAGATGATATTTTATTACACAAAGAGAAATCATCATAACTAAAAATCTGAAACTGAAGTTGATAACACTCCCTATTTCCTTGTCAGGGAACTACAGTAAGATGAGAAAGAAACCACAGTATTGTATTTCATTCTCTACTCTGTAAAAGAAAAGAATTCTGGCTACAAATAAGCAGCAATTATGCAGTATTTGAGGAACACAAAATAATGAAATGATCACATATAACATAGGGACATTAATATGAGTATCATATCATGATTTTAATGGCAGTTTTATATCCACTTGTGTGTAGATAGGTATATTAACCTAAATTCGGCAATCATCAATAAAATAATTTATTAAGTACTTAGCTATAAAATTTAAGACAGTTGCAGGTAAAATTAAGCAAGCAAATCCAGTCACTGTATTTTAGAAACTGATAATTTCAAGTATACCTCCATAAAACAAGGACTATAGTCAGTACCTATTTTATAAATAATTTTATACATATATATCTATCTCCTGGAATAAACTCATTCCTTATCTTCCTGATACTTCATGATTTTTCTCCAATAACATTGGATTTAATGATTTAGATTTAATTTGATTAATGTTAAATTTTAAAATCTAATGAAATATCAATTTAAATAAATCATAATGCTTAACTATTAATGAGATTCAAAAGTTAAATAAATCATAAAATTTAAATATTAATGATGATTGGAAATGTATAATCTATTGAATTCCTCAATACAATGACTATACTTTTTCATAAAACAGTACTAAAATCCACACCCTACGGGAAACTGCACCTTCACCATGTTCTCATCTCCCTCACTGTCAGCAATGGAGAACTAGTAGTATCTACAATGATTTTATGTATTTTATTGTGAGGGGAGAAATACAAAGATCTAATAGAACTTCTATTTTAACTATATTCTCTGAATATAATAAATATCAAATAAAATATCCTCCCTTTTTCATAATGCAATATTCTGGACTCACTCACATGAGGGGAAACAGAGAGGCACTGACTTAAAAGAAGTAAATTATGAAAAATATTATTTATATTATATTAGAAGAAATTAAAAGAACTATAAATATTTTCACAAATGGTAATTTTTCTAAATTCAAAACCAATAAATCTATTCTTATTGAACAAAACAGAAATTTGTAAAAATTAAAGTCGCCCACAATCTTTGACCACTCCTACATGGAACTAATGTATCTACCACATTTTAACTAATCATTTTTATTCTAGTTTCATATCCTTTTAGTTTCTCTTATTATTAGCAATATCGTAATCAACATCACTACACACAAATCTTTGTACACAGTGTCAGCCTCTAAACTTTGAATCCATAGAATTAGCATTGCTGACTCAGTGAGGTTTGCACATTAAGAAATCTTAAAAAAAAAAAAAAGAATCTTGACAGATATAAACCAAATTTAAAAGTCCAAAAATTTACATTGCCACAAGCAGTATAAGAGAGCCTTCCTTTTTTAATTTACTAAAAGCCATTTATCAAAAATTTTCTTTCTTTGCCAAACTAGCTAATGAAAAAAGCCACAAAACTGTTTAATTAATTACATTTATTTAACCATAAGAGCAAGCAGCTTCTTACATGCTTAGCAGTTTTAAATTTTCTTTTTTCTGTGAATTGTCTTTATCTGATTTTTCTATATTTTTCATTTTTTAATCAAAACTATATTTAGAAAAGTGAAAAAGATACTATAACAGATACATTAATACTGTTCCACATAAACAAAAAGAATTAATGTCAATATATTAATATTTCCTTATTTTTTAAGAAATAAAGGGCCATCTTGGTGGCTTAGTCAGCTAAGCATCCGACTCCTGATTTTAGCTCAGATCAGGATCTAGGGTCCTGAGATCAAGCCCCAGTCCAGTCCTGAGTTCAGCATGAAGCCTACTTACAATTCTCTCTCTCTCTCCCCCTTTCCTTTGCCCCTCCCCACCCACATGGGCATGTGCTCTTTCTGTCCTACAGCAAAAAAAAAAAAGAAAAGAAAGAAAAATTTTGCTGATATTGACATTTACCTTCTCCTCCAAGTTTCCATCCCATTTTTGATCTCTCCCAGATATATATTCATTGGCACATATTTGACTATATGTGTTCTATTGTATATTTCTGCTTAAAAAGGGTTTTGTTTCATTTTTAATTATGTGAATGTTGTTATATAGCACTTACTATCCTGTAACTTGGTGTTTTATGTAATACATTTTTTAAATGATCAGTATTGACCTAGTTCATATATTTCAACTGCAATATGTTTCATCATATGAATACATCTCATTTTATGCATCGCTTTCCTTACAAATTGACATTTGTGTTCTTGCGTGGTTTTTTTTTTAGCAATAAATGAGGGTTTTGTTTTGTTTTGTTTTTGTTTTTGTTTTTTTACATATCTTTCCTTGAATGGCATGGAGAAATTCTCTAGGCAGTGCTTCTTAAATTTCAATATTTTGAGAAATCATAAAGGGATCTTCCCAAACTCTAGGGTCCAATCAACAGTTTGGGGTGAAGTCCAAGAAACTTCATTTCTTTTCTTTTTCTTTCTTTCTTTCCTTCTTTCTTTATTTCTTTTTTTAAATATTTTTATTTATTTCTTTGAGACAGAAAGAACATAAGCAGGGAGGAGTATTAGAGGGAAAAGCAGACTCTCCACTGAGCAGGGAGCCTGATGAGTTGCTCAATCCCGGAACTCCAGGATCACAACCTGAACAAAGGCAAACGCTTAACCAACTGAGCAACCCAGGTGCCCCTAAGAAAATTCATTTCTAACAATCTTTCACAGAGCTACTGTTGTTGTGGTTCCAAGAACCTCACTTTGAGTTCCAAACCCTTGCATATAACTAGGAAAAGGTTTACTAGGTAGAGCGTGTGTGCATACTCAGTTTTACCAAATATTCCTCAAGTGCCCTCTAAAGAGTTTGAACTAATTTTTAGTATAGCAAATGTCTAAGAGAATTTCCACCCACCCACCGCTATTCTCACCTGTACTATCCTGTAACTTGGTGTTTTATGTAATACAAGCATTATGATACATGTTTTCTTAAAAGTATGTGACACATCAGAACTGGGATTTTCTTTCAATTAATTTAGGCCTATTCTACAAATTTCAATTCATTTTACTTTTTGACTACACCATAGTTTTGTTCTTTTCTTTGACTGAATCTCACACTGCTAGAAATTAAGCAGCTTCTCTTCAAAGAAAGCAAGAAATTGCTGGTAATGTCTGATGCTTTAACAATAGTTCTCTTCAAATCAGTCACTCTAGACCTTATTATGATTTCAACTATTCCAAAAGATGAGCTAGTTTTTCCTGACTTGAGTTGCATTGCTTGCTGTGTGGTATCAACATGAACGGAAATAAAAAAACACATGACTGCATTGAGGTGACAAATGTCACCTGTTTGATGGCAATTACTAGGTTCCACTGGCCTTAGGACATATTGTGGTTTCAAATATGTTTAAATGCAAAAAAAGAGTGCACTTTATAATAGATAATGGTGAAAAGCCAATTATTTTAGCATTATTTATTGAATAGGTAATTATTTTTCCACTCACCTCTAGTATATCTTATATTCTAAGATGCACACATACTCCAGTCTTTAAGAATTTCTATTCTTTTCCATTGATCTAGTTCTTTATTCATCAGTTACATACTGTATTATCCATTAGAGTATGTGTTTTGATAACTAAATGGGTATATCACCACAACACTGCTATCCCTGTCTTACTCCTTATTATCTTTATCTTCTTGAATCTTCTTAGACACTACTATTCTATATGACCTTTAAGTTCAGCTAATATGAAAACCATATTGGGCTTTTGATGGGAATCATAGTGAAAATTGGATATAAATTGGGAAGAACTGACCTTTTAATAAAATTGAGTCTTCCCTTCCCTGAATATTTTTCAGGTTGTCTTATATTATCCTTCAATAAGATTCTAACATTTTTTTTCAGTGATATTTTGCACATGTCTTGGAAAATTTTTTTCCAGAAACCATATTAGCTATGCTTAATGGCTACTGTGAATAGAATTTTTGTTTCCTTGTTGGAAATACTAGTGATGAAATAATTATTTTTTGTATGTTATACCCTTTATACATAACAATTTTGTGATTATCTTATTCTAATTGCATGTCTAGATTCTTTTGATTTTTTATGCAGACATTATAATGTCCATAAGAATCAATAGTTTTATCCCTTATTCCTTTTCTCTCTCCAGTCTCTCTCTTTTTTTCTAGCTGTCTTGACTAGTATCTTTGGTACAATATTTCATGGAAGCAGTGAAAAGAGGCATCCTTGTCTTGTTTCTGACATTGTCGAAATGCTTTTAAAAATTATGATTAACTTGCTATAGATAAATATACTTTATCAAATAAAAGCATGTTCTTCCATTCTGAGTTGGCTTAATATCTTTTTTATGAATGAGTATTGAATTATTTTTTTAAGGATTTTATTTATTTATTTGACAGACAGAGATCACGTACTGGCAAAGAAGCAGGCAGAGAGAGAGAGGGGGGAAGCAGGCTCCCTGCTGAGCAGAGAACCTAATGTGGGGCTTGATCCCAGGACCCTGGCATCATGACCTGAGCTGAAGGCAGAGGCTTTAACCCACTGAGCCACCGAGGTGCCCCATAAGTATTGAATTATTAAATGTCTTCTGTTCATCTACTGAAATAATTATGGGGTTGTATCCTTTAATCCATTCAAAGGTGGTTTGCAGCAGACTTTTCTGATACTGGCTCACCTCTTCATTTGTAGAAAATGCTCAATTTGGCCATTATATATATTTTTTAAGATTTTACTTATTTATTTGAGACAGAGAGAGAGAGAGCACGGGCAGTGGGGAGGGGTAGAAGGAGAGGGAGAAGCAGAGACCCCACTTAGCAGGAAGCACAACTCAGGGCTTTATTCCAAGACCCTGAGATCACGACCTGAGCAGAAGACAGATGCTTAACCAACTGAACCACCCAGGTGCTCCAAGATATTATATTTTTATATGCTATTTCAATTGTCAGTTTATTTAGGAATGTTATGTCTAACGTTCCTTTATGCTAAGCTATAATTTTAGAGCATTTCAAGCTCTTAAAATATTTTCGTACCAAGGTAATAATAATCCAATGAAAGGAATTTGGGAGATTTTTCCTTTTTTATTCTGTGGAAGGGTTTATATACAATAGGTATCATGTGTTCTTTGATGCTTCAAAATGAGAATTTCTGATTTGAAGGTTTCTGAAAGGACATATCTTAGATATTTACTTATAAAACTATGAAAATTCTATTTTTTATTTTTCATTATTATGTTCAATTAGCCAACATCATTAGTTTTTGATGTACTGCTCCACTGAAAATTCTATTTTGATTATATTACTTGTTGTGCTGTTTTGGGTTTTTTTGTTTGTTTGTTTGTTTTTGCTGGAAAATTATCCATTCACCTAGATATTCAAAGAAACTGTAAAGATATAGAGGCCACATCCCCTGTCTTTTTAAAAATTTCAGTTTTGAGGTATAACTGATAAATTGTAAGATATTTAAGGTATACCTCATGGTGAGATGACACATAGATACATTGTAAAAGAAAGTACCCCACCAAGTTAATTAATGCATACATCCCCTCATATATTTATCTTTTTATTTTTTATTTTTTAATTAATTACTTAATTTTTGGTGAGAATATTTATGGTCTACTGTCTCAGCAAATTTCTATTATAGAATACAATGTTATGAACTATAGTCACCATGCTTTACATTAGATATTCAGACCTTATTCATCTCACAGCTGAAATTTGTTCCCTTTTAAATTATTTTTAAATATGATAAATGTAATTGATCATTACTATAGCAATACAGTATCTTAATTTTGTTTTTATTCTGGGTTTATTATCTCTTTTTTAGTATTTTCTTAGTATTTCCTCAGGATAAATTTTAAGTTTTCTTTGGAAATGTCCTTATTTTGTGCATAAACTTAAATAATTTATTCAAGTACAGAAAGATGTAAATAGATATACAAATAGAAAAAAATAAGTGCAGATTGTAAGAAATGCTGTGGAGATTAGCCACTGGTGAGCAAGAGAGGTAATAATGAAAGGGTAGAATTTACTTTAAGTAACATACTTAAGGAGGAACCCTCCATCATGGGGCTATTTAAGTTCAGTTCAGGAGCTAAAAATGCAGAGTAGTATTAAGTATCTTTGCAAGCCAAGCAAAGAGCACTTACAGAGGCTCTGAGTTTGGAGTAGGCATTAGAGGGCAATGGGAGAATACAGACTACATGGGTATCCATAGCTCCACCACTAGAGTCAGTGGATTGAGATGAGGTTTGAGAGGAGAGGTGGGGCCAGATGATGAACTGTAATTCCCATAGTAAGTAGTCTGTATTTTATTCAAAGGGTATAGTTTGTCACTAAAGAGTTTTAACTAGCTGTGATATGAGATCAATTTGTAGTAATGTGGAGAAACAAAAGTAAGGCATGATACAGAGGAACAAGGAGTTCGAGGCTTTGGTAGACTTGCTGGCCTATCGGGGTGGGGAGGCAGTAGAAAAGGGAGAAGGAGATAAATTCATGGAATAATCATGGGGCAAATTTATTAGTAATTACTGAGATCAAGAAAGGCAACAATCAAAGCAACTGGAGGACAGTAGTTCTGAGAAATAAAGACAATGAATATAAAATACTTGGCACTTAGTGGGCATTTAGAAGAGTAGTTTATAGTTTCCTTTGTTTTTACTTTATGATGTTCTTTTTTGTAATTATAATTTCAACTTTGTGATTACTTTAGCACAACTACTACAACCATGTAATTCTTGTCATTTATTAAAGTTATGTTTTTAACAACTAACACAGTTTATAGATCTATAACTAGTAAAAGCATAAAATTTAAAATAAAGCATGCCTTTCTGGCAATGTTTTGGTCCCAAGGAACAATTTGCTACTTTCATAGCAAAACCAATGGTGTGTGTGTGAGTGTGACAGGGACATACATACCCTCCTCTATAATAAAGATTTCGAAGAAGAATTTTTAAAATTTTGAATAGAACTATTCATTTTTAATAGAACTTATTAGCTAAATTATACAGATACACTTCCCTTTTCTATGCTTAGAATTATTCTCTATCTCTATTCTGCTAATTACCAGTAATTTGAAATTTTACCACAAGTGGTATTTTCTAATTTTTTTCCAACCCCCATTAGGCAACATTTCACAATGAAAAATCTTTGATACCAACATCCTTCCTAATTAATAATCTGATAAATAAAACAGTCTGGCAGGCACACACATACACACACATATCCTTTGTGCTTTTATATGCAATTGTTCACTCTATGCTAAAAAAGTATATTATTTAAATAAGTAATGTAGAAAAATTAAAGTCAAGGTTTGGTTTTTACTTTTTTATACTATTTGTGGCCTTTATTTCTTTGACAGCCTGTTAAAGGACTATATAAGATGTTTTAACATACTTCATTCACTTTGATTATCAGTCTATCCTTAAAATATCACTGAGTATTCTTCAGAAACTTCTTGGGTCTTCATTAATAAGTCTGTGGCTTATTTTCTGAAAAGACTCTGTGAGTTTTCAGGATTAAAACACTTCAGAAACTAATCCTACTATTTCCAGTGCAAATGCGTCCTTCAGTATTCCCTCTGCTGGTTCCTTTTTCTTAAAAGTATAAACAAGTAACTCGCCAATACATCATATTGCTTGATATCTTAACACAGTACTGAGTTTTTAATTATTTTACTTCTGAATAGAAAATATACTCACATGACACAAAATTCGAAAGGTGCAGTGTACACATTGAAACAAATGATATTTAATCTCCTTCCTACCCTCTCCCCTAGATAGCAGTTTCCCTTTCCTGAAGACAACCACTATTATGTATTTTCTGTACCTCCATACAGAAATACTCTAGTTATTTACAAACATATAGGGGTGGGGGGGCACACATGCACGTGCATTGTTAACTACTGCCATGCTGTATGACATCCAAAAGTTAGTGATTTAGTCCTTAATTATATAATATCATGGTCTTTTTCTTTTTCTTTTCAGGCTACAGTCTCACTGAAGAACATTAAACTTTATCTTCTCCCTCAACCTACCCTTTTCCTCTACTCTTGCTGCAGTGTAGGTTTGCATTTCTATAAGTGTTACCTGTGCTTCCTCCAAGGGGTCAGGAAATAGTTGCATGTGTATGTACGTGCATGTGCCAGAATAGCTGTGAACAACCATAGAGACAACCCTGACAGGACAATGTGTGATCAGAAGCTGGTGGAGGCACCCTACACTAGTAGGGATAAAATGAAGGCTTTGTTTTTAAAGGAGTGAATCTGTGTTTTGAAGCCCATTCCTGCTAACAAGCAAAAGCATGGAAAAAGCTGAGGGTTCCAAAGGCAACAGACTCCATCCATGAGAAAACTTCTATACATTGGAAGGCAAGAGCTGCAAAGTGTCCATGAAGGGCAAGGCCTTTGTCTCACTGGAATGAGAACTTGAAGGCATTTCTGCAGTTAAGTCATTATTAGTGGCATCCATGCTGAATGTCCACCCCAGTTCCCTCTTTGTACATATTGTTAAATAACAATCCCATCTTTCCATCTTTGCATGGACTTCTGTTTAAGACTTTTATGAAACATAGAGAATTGTTTAGTCAATTTAGATTCAAAGTCTAGTAAAAGGAAATGCCAAATAGTCATCTGAATAGGGAGGCACTGACTTTTTTGTTTATAATTTGTAAAGCTGACTTTTTTCCATTTAATTTTTTTAAGTTTTATTTAAATTCCAGTGAGTTACCATATATGTAATATTAGTTCCTATGGTACAATATAGTGACTCAACACTTCCATACAATACCTGGTGCTCATCACGACATCTGCACCCCTTAATCCTCCTTTCACCTATCACCTTCCCCATCTTCCCTCTGGTCTCTTCTTTACAGTTAAGACTCTATTTTTTGGTTTCCCTCTCTCTCTTTCTCTCTCTCCCCTTTTTTTTTCCTTTGCTCTCTTCTTTTGTTTCTTAAAACAAAATCATAATGATATTTAGCTTTCTCTGACTTACTTTGCTTAGCACAGTACTCTTTAACTCCATCCACATCATTGTAAATGGCAAGATTTCATTCCTTTTTATGACTAGGTAATATTCCTTTGTGAGTGTGTGTGTGTTTGTGTGTGTGTGTGTGTGTGTGTGTACAAACATACCACATCTTATTTATCCATTCACCAGTTGATGGACATTTGGGCTCTTTTCATAATCTGGCTCTTTTAAATACTGCTGCTGCTATAAACATCAAGATGCATGTATCCCTTTGAATTAAAAGTTTTATATTCTTTGGGTATATACCTAGCAGTGCAATTGCTGGATCATGGGGTAATTCTATTTTTAACTTTTTGAGGAACTTCCATACTGTTTTCAAGAGACAGACTTTTAAAAAAATACCCAAACCATACAGTTTGTGGCAGAAACATTGAAGACTATGTGTTGATTTCAATGTGTAATGCAGCAAATGCATTGTTGCCTGAAGTAGAATGGACTTACATGGGAAATCACAATAAAATCATGCCTATAACTTTTTTCATCCTGCTATTGCAAAATTTTCTCCCCATCTTCTCTCCCCAACTATTGCTTTGATTTTTTTTTCAAATTTTGAGGAATATTAAATGAGATACATCAGGCACCTGGTGGCTCAGTTGGTGGCTCAGTTGATCTCTGCCTTCGGCTCAGGTCATGATTCCAGGATCCTGGGATCAAGCCCCACATTGGGCTCTCTGCTCATCGGAGAGCCTGCTTCTCCCTCTTACTCTAACCCCAGTCATGCTCTCTCCTTCTCTCACTGTCTCTCCCGCTCAAATAAATAAATAAAAATCTTAGAAAGAGAGCCACATGTATAAAATATTCAAACAAATACAGAAACATTCAAAAGGGGTTGAATTTTAGATGTGCTTATCTCAGGTGAACATAAGTAAATTATTTCAAGCATATTGATTTTTGGTTAGAATGGATCTGACTAATTATATGGAAACTTGCCTGAATGAAAACAGTTCTCCATCGCCCATCCTTGTGACCATAAAATGGAATTTGGGGCTATACAAAATTTCATTTTGGGTTATTCTGATCCTGTGATTTATTTTTTTTTATTTAAATTCAATTAGCCAACATATAGTACATCACTAGTTTTGGATGCACTGTTCAATGATTCATTAATTGCATATAACACCCAGTGCTCCTCCCATCATGTGTTCTCCTTAATGCCCATCACCCAGTTATCCCATTTCCCCACCCACCTCCCTTTTCACAACCCTCAGTTTATTTCCTGGAATCAAGAATATCTCATTATTTGTCTCCCTCTCTAATTTCTTCCCACTCAGTTTTCCTTCCCTTCCCCTCTCTTACGATCCTCTATGCTATTCCTTACAAAAATACTTTAACACAACTAAATTTCCTAGTGTTACTTTTATTTTTCACATTCCCAATATAGCAATGATAGGAATGCAATTTCCAAAAGACAGGAAAAAGAGATATGAGAAGAATAAAGGTTCATGAATAAAACATAAATTGATATTATTTCCTAAATAATCAAGGACTGAATTTATTGATATCATGCAATTTAAAGTATGCATAACATCTTTTCTTTGTTATCAAATGCTATATAAAACCCCACCCCCAGGGTGCCTGGGTGGCTCAGTGGGTTAAAGCCTCTGCCTTCGGCTTGGGTCGTGATCCCAGGGTCCTGGGATCGAGCCCCACATCAGGCTCTCTGCTCAGCAGGGAGCTTGCTTCCTCCTCTCTCTCTCTCTGTCTGCCTCTCTGCCTACTTGTGATCTCTGTCAAATAAATTTTTAAAAATAAATAAATAAATAAATAAATAACCACCCCCAAATATAGTGGCTTAACCCAGTAATGATATTGAATCTCCTCACAAATCTGTAATTTGAGCAGGGCTTAGTGAGGGCTGCTTGTCTAGGTTCCACCCAGTGTCAGCTGAGGGAGAGCGATAGAATCACCTGAAGGCTTGCACTTTCATGTGTCTGACAGTTGATGCTGGGAAGACTCATATAGCTGGAAGCTTTAACAGGTAGGCATCTTCGGGCATCTCTCCTTATCTCTATGTGACCTCTAACTGTGGTTTCTCTAGCATGGCTGTTTCAGGAATCCCAACTTCTTACACACCATCGTAGAGTTCCTCACATACATTTCCTGAGAATGAGCCAGGCAGAGGTTCAATTCCCCTTTAATGACATAACCTTAAAAGCCAGGTAATGTCACTTCCACCCCATTCTATTCAACAAGGCAATTACAAAACTCCACTCAGGTTTAAGGGAAGAGAAAACAGACTCCTCTTATTTGACAAGTTCCTAGACTATATAGGAGCAGAAATACTACTGTAGCCAATTTTTTTAAAAAATACTCTTTGCCTTATATCTCAAAGTAGCAACTACTTTTTTTACCCTACGCTACTTTCTTCTCTCTTTACAATCTCATCTCCTATGTACTGTTCTTCATGGAAGTAAATAAATACAAACCATGTTATATATTGGGCTCTATCACAAGTATGTATTTTCTTGAAATCATACGCACATAACATTTGATAGAATGGAGTGGGCATACTACCCATATTCTTCTGTTTCTTATTAAACTGCTACTGTATTCTCACAAGCAAGTCCTTTTTTAAAGTATAAACTTCTTAGCAAATGCAAGTGAATAACTCAATCTGAGGTATTATAAAAACCTAGAGCTCAGAAAGTTTTAGAGGATTAGGTAGAAAAGAGCTGGACAGAATGGCAGATTTCATTCTAGCTCCTAGCTTTTGTCTATGTCTGATTCAGCTAAAACTCAAGATTCATATTTCCTTCTACTTCCAAAGCATGAATAGCAGGTGGTGGAGAAGATCGATTAAGAAGTTCAAACAGAAAGTAAGAAACCTGTTCCAGGACTGTTTTAGGAGGTCTTTGAAGTTCATGCCTGGGAGGAGTTATGAGACTACACATTTAAGCTATTTGTAATGAAAGGAATGGTTTTCATTTCACCAGTTAAGCTAAATTCTTGCCTTTAGAAATGACTTTTCTCCAGAACTAGTTACCATGGTCTAAAAATTTTACTTTTTTTTTTTTTTTTTTGGCTATCATTTACAGTTTCTCCTGGAATGAGGAAGTTTAATATTAGAAATCTATAAGAAGAAGTAATAAATTAATATCATTATGTCAGGAGGGTGCCTTTTTTGTCATATATGTCTATGAATATATACTAAGTGACATGAATGAGCATCTACTTTATTTCAAAATAGTGCATAATCCATATGCATAAAGGAATATTAAATAATTACAGTGTGAATCTCTAGTTATAGAGCAGGAAAAGCCCTGAATTTGCAAATCAGAAACAAAAATTTGATTCCTGAGTCCATTCTTGAGTTGCTCTGTGATCTTCAGCAACTCACTTAATTAACCTTCCCATATGTAAGAGGGAGATGTTAACTGCCTTATTTCTTGTACTATGTTGTGAGGATTTAAAAAAAAAAAAAAAGCGATGTTACACTGAAATTGCTTTGAAAAATAAAAATAATGATATACTTGTATGACTCTATAGGTAATACCGGACTTGGTATCTTTCTTCTCTAAATCTGATTTGCACCTTGATAAAGCACATCACCATTCACTCAGTCACTAGTCCAGGAACCTGGCTTCATAGAGACCCTTCCTGTTTAAGTGTTCCCTTTTCTGAGTGCCGTTGTGTGCGCTCCCATTGCCAGGACTACACTTTCCCTGTTTCTGGTGCTGACTAAATCAATTCATCCTCTACAACTTAATTAGGAAGCTTCTCCTTTGAGAAACACTTTACGGCATTCCATTCATATTAGATAAGTAGAAATTTTGGTGAATTTTAAATCACTTTCCTGAAATCCTTTTATAATATGCTCATTGATTTAGGTTAAAAACTACCTTTAAAGCATTGCTAAGTTGATAATAAAACTGATTATTAAATGTGATAGGCAAAAATAATTAACCTCTTATTGTTAACTTATCACCCTATTTAAGAAAAGTCTTAAAATTCAAATTAATACAATCATGTAGTCTAAGCTCTCCTATTTTATAATAAAACCAGACATTAATTTCAGAATATGAACAAAGAAACAACTACTAATATTTTTTAAAACACTATCTAAAATAAAAATATTTAAAAAACAAAAACTAGAAATATGAAATCACATAGAAATATGAATGAAATTTAGAATCTAGATTTTAAGTGGTACTGAGCAAAGTCATAATTTTAAGTGCATTGATTATAACATATAAATAATAAACTTAGAAAAAATTTTTAAAATGGGACAAAATGAAATAATAAGCTATAAATCATTTGTAAAATCAGAAATCATGAAAAGAAAGAATAAAGTCAATTGTTTTTAAAATCACCAAAACATATTAAGTGCAACTGGACTCTAATTAAACCTGAAAAATCTCTATTAAATAAGTTTTTTATATAAAAAACTAAACAAAACAAAAACAGGCAAAGTACACTTGAGAAGATCAAGAACTTAAAAGGTTTTTGCAAAATTACCCTAAAAAATTCCAGGAATTAAAAAAAGGAAGAGTTATTTTCATATTTAATAAACTCTTTCTGAAAAAAAAGTTTTATTTTTTAAAAAAGCCCTTGTCTGTTTTATGGATATAGACCAGACTACCTTGTCTGATATGATTATAAACCAAATTTTTTTGTCTAGTTAAAAAGCAGCTTCATATTAAACTCATGCCTATGATTTGAACATCTGACTTTCAATTTTTGACACTGTCGACATGCAGCCTTGCTTTTCTTGCTGACAGTCACATAGGCAACTTCCTTCCCCCACCAACTTCCCTGAAGCAACTCAGTGTTTCTAGATGCCTCCTAGGCTTGAAAATATGAATTCCACAAGGCAAATATAACTGTTATTTAAACTATACCATCTCGACAATAGTTTCCAATTTTTAAAATACCCAATCCTTTTGGAGTGGTATTGCAACAAATAGTTATACATTATATTGATGTCTGTTTATTCTTTCATTATTAACTTATTATTTCCAGGCAATACAGCAGCAGAGAGCCCCATTTTGATGTTTATAAAAAACAAAGTATCAGAGAAGTTTCTAGGTGTGCATATAGAAAGGAGTGCTGAACCTTTTGACTCAAACAGCCTACAGTCACTCTTTTTTTTTGGAAAACCAAACATCATTTTAGTAAAAATGTTCATACCACAATTCCACAGAAGCCTGAAAATTGATTCTTTCAAAATGAGCTGCTAATTCTTAGATCTCAGGGAACTGTCTGATATAAGGTTTATACTAGCATCACTGGTTATGACAAAATATGCCAATTTTGACAAAGGGTGACTCAGCACATATTTATTAATTGGTGAGTGAATTTGAAGTAGGACCCTAAGACCATAAACTTTTATGTTGCCCGGTCTTAGCCATAGGTTGCATTCCTTTACCAATTACACACAGTAAATCAGACGTGGACACTATGCACCTGAACATATGAGCCAACTGTGCATGTAAATGTGTGAGCTCAGTTCCAATTGAAATTGATGAACGAGCCCAGAAGGCTCTGGAGAAGCTTACACATGAAAAAAAACACCACTATATAAACTTTGCTGTTAAACACTAAACTTTTTATAGTGCCAAACTGCATAATTAAGAAGGCCAAAGGCTACAGAAGAACTGAAGTTCAGAATAATATCATTAGCACATAAAGCCTATGCCAGACACTCTTGTTTAATGCGATATGGCAGGCATATTTCCCAGGATTTCAGGCTTATTGTTAAACCAGATAAATAGTGGTATATAATCTATACTCCTGAATAGTAATACTTTTATATTATTTTATGAAGGCATTTAAAATAAACTGTTTCCTGGAAACAGTTTAGTTACAGTAGCTCCTTGGTATAAAACCCTTAGTCAAGAACTTATAAATCATCAAAAGTCAAATCCTAAATATCAGCAGGTTCTTGCACTAGACTTTCTTTATATATGGTATAATCAAAACAGTGTAATACCACCACTTGGAAATATCTCAGCAGAAAACAATAAAGCAGACAGAAACTCAGATAGCTATATATTATTGAAAAATTTAAAGTATGTGTCAAGCTGAAATTTCAATAAAATGTGAAAGTCATAATGCACAGCATTGATTTTCATCCACAGAAATTGAGACTTCACTTACATATACCATGGGATCTCACAAATGCTTGGAAGCTTAATGCTGAATATAAGATCTGAATAACTGACTATGACATTTCTCTCAGAATCTTAACACCTAAACCTTTGTCCTTCGAACTATTTCATTATTCCATTGCAAGTGTTTCGTTCATCTTATACTAAGACCTGTTCCCTTTGAAATCCAGGTGCTGATAATAACGGATGGTTTGGTTTGATTATGTCAATTGTGATCATAGCCTAAATCCCATCTCTTCTTTCATCTTCGGGCACTACTGGATTATAAACTGAAAAAACTGACATTCTATCTCTGTTAACCTTTAGAGATGCTCAAGAACTACTCCTTGTTTGTGAAGCCATCTAATTGCTAATCTATAATCCTTTTAATATGTTCTCCTTTTTGGATTGATCTATTGCCAGCTGACCTAACACTGCCCATAGCTATATTAATCCTATTATTCACATCCTATTACAGAGTATCAGTGAAACTCTTTAATGAATCCTGAAAAGCTTGCTTGCCAGACACCAATATTAAGGATGATTACACATGTATTCATTCTCTTACTCTTAATTATAAAGCTTCTGATCGTATTAATTGTATTCAGTGGGGTTCATAGTTTTTCTTCTCCATAGCTGTCTGTGAGCTGACACTGGGTTTTGAGAAGTATCAGCTTTTCTAAATGTCATTACCATACATATTGTTTTGATCCTTCTCAATGGTAAATAAATTCACAAGATAAAATGTTGTAATATATTTAGAGATTAAATCCCGTTCTAAGGTAAATAAAGTTATGGGATATGGTAGAATTAAGTAGGGTTTATCAAGAGTAGATAAAATATTCAAGACAAAGGTTTGCATTTTGAGTTCCTGATATATTCACAGTACCATTAATCCCCTAATAGGATGGATAAATCTGTCTTGGATGATAAGCCTACTTTTTAAGGGTAGTACATTCTCTACTGAATTAATCACCCCATATAAAAGTGAAAAGTATCATCAGCCTGCCTGAAAAACCATGATACCTTATCATCAATTTTAGATGAGTGGCTAAAGAGAATAGTTTTGTTGTGTGTGTGGGTTTTTTTAAACCCTGTGAAATGTACTGGTAATGTGACTATTTTTATTTTTTAAAAATCTGAAAAAGTAGATTTACAGAAAAAAACAATATTGATGGTGATGATATTATTGTGTTTCATGAAAGGGTGAAAAGGTTTTAAGATGATTAAAAGTTCTGGTAACTGGAGTTTGTAGTTAGGTGAGGAGTTGGAAATATGCAGGATGGAAGCATATGTCTGTATAAGAAGTACTGAGCCATTTCCTAGGAGCTATAAATATTGAAGTATCGAGAATCTTGGGAGATAATTAAAATCAAATCTGCACAATAGCATGGGTGTCACTGCAACCTCCCTCTAGAAAATATGTCACTTAGAGGAAGTTCTCAATGTAAAACCATCACTGCCCTCTAATACATACTCACTTTCCCAAATCATAATGAAAGCTTGAGTTGTATTTAAAGACCAGAGTCGTCTTTTTTTTTAATTTATTTTTTATTTTCAGCATAACAGTATTCATTATTTTATTTTTGCACCACACCCAGTGCTCCATGCAATCCATGCCCTCTATAATACCCACCACCTGGTACCCCAACCTCCCACCCTCCGCCCCTTCAAAACCCTCAGATTGTTTTTCAGAGTCCATTGTTTCTCACGGTTCACCTCCCCTTCCAATTTCCCCCAACTGTCTTCTCCTCTCTAACTCCCCATGTCCTCCATGCTATTTGTTATGCTCCACAAATAAGTGAAACCATATGATAATTGACTCTCTCTGCTTGACTTATTTCACTCAGCATAATCTCTTCCAGTCCCATCCATGTTGCTACAAAAGTTGGGTCTTCGTCCTTTCTGATTGAGGCATAATACTCCATAGTGTATATGGACCACATCTTCCTTATCCATTCGTCTGTTGAAGGGCATCTTGCTTCTTTCCACAGTTTGGCGACCATGGCCATTGCTGCTATAAACATTGGGGTACAGATGGCCCTTCTTCCCACTACAGCTGTATCTTTGGGGTAAATACCCATGAGTGCAATGGCAGGGTCATAGGGAAGTTCTATTTTTAATTTCTTGAGGAATCTCCACACTGTTCTCCAAAGAGGCTGCACCAACTTGCATTCCCACCAACAGTGTAAGAGCATTCCCCTTTCTCGACATCCTCTCCAACACATGTTCTTTCCTGTTTTGTTAATTTTGGCCATTCTAACTGGTGTAAGGTGATATCTCAATGTGGTTTTAATTTGAATCTCCCTGAGGGCTAGTGATGATGAACATTTTTTCATGTGCCTGATAGCCATTTGTATGTCTTGATTGGAGAAGTGTCTGTTCATATCTTCTGCCCATTTTTTTTTTTTAAAGATTGTATTTACAAGTAATCTCTACACTCAATGTGGGGCTCAAACTCACAACCCCGAGAGCAACAACTGAATGCTCTACCAACTGAGCCCCTGGAAGACCACAGTCTTAAGAAAAACTTTACACTGGTCCCTCCCTGAAACACTGATCAGTGTGACAAAAATAAAATGTCAATAAAATATAAATCAGGTTAAATTAAATGGATATATTTTTAAGGGTAAGTATGTCTCAAATATTGCACGTGATATACTTCTACAAAACAAACATCTATTCTATATCTGAAATTCAAATTTAATTTGGTATTATGTATTTTTATTTACTAAATATGGAAATACTAGAGAGGGGCACCAAAAGTGTGCAGTAAGGAATAGAGAGTCTATAACAATACTACAGCTAATTTTTTAGCTATGGGTCTTCCTAGGTTGACTCAAAAATAAGATTCTCCCAAAGATGTGGCTTTGTGGGTAATGATATTAAAATTATCCACCTTAATGTTTCACCATTTTGGTGGACACCTGCTTTTTCTCTCCCTGACTTTACTTTTTAATTTTCACTTGGAAGCAATATTATTTAACTCAGCCTTTGGAACATGATTTTAAAGAAAGACTATATATAAAAGTAGAGTAATATTGAATTAAATGAGACCTTTCTCTGTACAAGTGCAATTTTCAAAACAGCGAGAGAGAGATTTTACACAGTAAAGTAAAAGCATTAGAATTGAAACTCAAACCAACTAAAATAAATTCACACTTCAGTTGTGACCTTCATAGCCCCCTAAATGCATTTTAAACAGTAGGTTGCTTTTCTTTTTATAGTGGAGAGCTGCATGTAATCATAAAGGAGAATAGCAAATGTATACACTGAACCAGTTATCTAGGGAGCTCACCAGGTCCATATTCCCCACCTGCCAGCCCTACTTCTTTCCTGATGTGTTTACCTTAGAGCTACAACCAGAGTTTGATCAGCAGTACATATAAAGTTAAGGTGCAGTAGGCAAATGGCTGTTTGCATGTACCCTCCTATACACATGGCCTGTATCATCCACTTACCATCTCTGGTAGAAAGAAAACTTCAGTATACTGTAAATTGGATAAAAGAAGTGAGATTTACATTTAATCTAATTTACATTTAATCTCACTTCTTTTATCCAATTTACAGTATACTGAAGTTTTCTTTCTACCAGAGATGGTAAGTGGATGATACGGGCCATGTGTATAGGAGGGTAAATGTATACACCAAGTGGTAAGGAAATTTCCGTGACTGGCCCACACATGCGTGGAGGTCTGGGAGGACAAAGAACCAGCCCCAGCAGCCAGAGGATCACCAGTGCACCCTTCATCACACCCGTGCAATATGCCAAGATTCCCCTCGATCATTCCTGTCAATAAGGGGTCCATGTCATAAATGTCACAATAAAACAGTCTCTCTTTTTTTTAGTGTAAAAAAAAAAAAAAAAAAAAAAAAAAGAAGTGAGATTTACAGGAGTCATTTTCACATAATCCAGAAATTTCACAAATCCCTCTTTTATGGCATGGCTATATTTTATTTGAAGTTTTGCCAATCTTGGCTTTTGGTAAGTCCTTAATACAAAGAAATTACCTTCGTATCTGAATACACGATCTTTTTTTCTGTCTCTCACAGATACTCTTACAGATTTTTTTTTAACTTTTCTCATTGATTTAGTTCGAACAATTCCTCAACCCTCTATTATAATAGTAATTGTTGTTTTTTTCATAGTACATCACTATTATAATTTAATTTTAGAAGTCTTATTAGTGACTTGTTATTATAGATATCATTAAATTCTATAAAGTTCATAGCATCCTACAATTACTTACAAATGTTCAAATTTTAAAAACATTTTCCAAGGTTATTATAGAAATTTGGAGACAAAGATCAAATACATGCTTAGTAATGGAATCAATGTATATCCTGAAAGTCTTATAGTTTGTGTATATTGAAAAACAAAACAAAACACAACACACTGGAATCAATGCAACAGGCCAACAGATGAGTGGGATATAAAAGCCTTGCTCATTCAATCTACATTATTAGGAAGTCAGTAAATAAACCTATTAACAGCAAATTACCTTCTAAAAATAAGATAAAAACAATAATTTAGGTCATTTGCTGAAGGACAATTAATCATCTCCTTTTAGACTAGTATTCAAAATAAGATTAACATTTTACTGAACAAAAAAATATACTTCATGGTCAAAAGTAGTATGCATTTAGAATTTTAGGAATAAAATATTTTCCCTCTGCAATTTTAGGGGTGTGTTTTTCTTTATTCTTTTCTTTTTTTTTTTTAATTGAGAAACATTTACGCTCAAAGTGTCGATCTAAAGTATAGAACCCCTTGAGTTTTATTACATGCATAACTGTTATAAGCACCACCTAATTAAAATACATAATATTTCCATTATCACAGAAAATTCTCTTGTACTTCATTCCAACAAATTCCCAATCACACAAAAAATAATAATAATAACCACTGCTCTGATTGTGTAAGACACAGATGAGTCTTGTCTGTTTTTCAACTTCAGATAAACGGATTCATTCAATATGTACTATATCCCCCTGTGGCTTCTCTTATTCAACATAGGGTTTCTGAAATTGAACTGTGGGTGACTGCATCCCTCTTTTCATCATGAATAGCATTTCATTATATAATATAATTTGCTTCTCCATTCTGTAGTTGATGGACACTTGATATGTTTGCAGTTTGAGACTACTCTGGATAACACTGCTATGGATATTTGCATACAACTCTTTTGTGGATACAAGTTTTTATTGCTCTTGGGTAAATAATTCAGATACACAGGGTAGATTTATGTTCAAGTTTATACAAAAGGTCAAGCAGTATTGTTTCTAGTCCATGGATTGTCAAATGTCTTCTTAAAGTGTCACATATCTAATATTTTATGCTTCTTATGAGTCATCAACTACAAATAAACTCAATTTTGCTATTATAACACAGAACAGCCAAAGATAATATGTAAGTAAATGGGTATAGTAGCATTCCAATAAAACTTTATTTACCAAAACAGATGGCTAATCCATGGGCCAAAGTTTGCCAGCTTCAGATCTAGTCCAACAATCTTTGTTTTTTAAGTATTTACTTAGTCCATTGATACTCCATGTAATTATTAATGTGATTACATTTAGGGGTTCACCATTTTGTTATTTTTCTTATAATTATACCACCTGTTTTTTTTTCCTTTGTTTCTCCTTTCCTGATTTCTTTTGGATTGAGTATCTTCTGACTTTCTATTTAAATTGCTCTATTAGCTTTTCTCCATACCTCTTTCTATCATGTTAGAGCTAAGGGTTAAATATGCATCTTCAAATTATCACAGCTACTTAGAATTATTCTTGTATCATTTCACACAAAATGTAAAAACTTTGAAACAATGTAATTTTATTTATACCATTCCTTGTGCTACTAAATCATTTAGTTTATATATACATTATAAGCATAAAAAGTCATCATTTTTTTACTTAATTTCTTTTAAATAAGAGAACAGAAAAAGATACTCTCTCATATTTACTCACATATTTACCAATTGTGGTGGCCTCATACCTTTCTGTAAATCTAAATTATGATCTGGTGTCATTTCCCTTCTGCCTAGAGAACTTCTTTCAGGATTTCTTATATTGCAGGTTGGCTGATGAAAAACTCTCTTGGTTTTTGTTTTTCTGAAATAGTTTTCTATTTTACCTATAGTTTTGAGGATCATTTTTGCTGAATACAGAATCCTATTCTAGGTTTTTTTTTCCTTTGTATTCATCATGCTTGCTCTTTGCTAATATCCTTGGATTTATATCTTGATGTTTTTCACTAAATTTTGGAAACTTTCAACCATTATTTCTTCCAAAAATGTTGCACCTTATTATACCCCCTTTTATCTGCTTAGAACTCCAATTATACATATTTTGTATTGGCTGGTAATATCTCATAGGTCACTGGAATACTGTTCTTTCTTTTTAAATTTCATTCTTTTATGTTTACCTTTTTCTGATTGTATATTTACATCAATCTGTCCTCTTATTCACTATAATCTTAAATTCACTGTTAAGTCTATCTGTTGAACTTTATATTTTAGAAATTTTAGTTTTAAAATTTCCATGTTTATAGTTTCCATTTCTCTGACTGGACCTATATATGTACTCATTATGATTATCATTTCCTTTAAATGCTTAAGATATTTTAGGAAAATATTTTAAAACACAGAAACAAAAATTTTTGTTTCAATAATATGCACATTAATTCATATATATATATATAGTCATACATATATTCATATTAATATATAATCAGTGAGAATGTTTATGCATCCATTTGCTGGAGATTATGCTACAATTAATATAAGATATAAGAATTGTCCATAGAGGACTACATACAGTGTTATGCTAACACAGAAAGGTGGTTAATCAAGTATGCTTTGGTAAGATTGATAATAAAGTGGTCAGTGAAGCCCTCTCAAAGAAGGTAACATGAATGCTAAGCAAGCAATCCTATGAGCAATCCTTCAGTTTGTGATAACGATCTGGCAATCGTTTCCTTGGCTTTCCAATGATGTGTGAAATGCTCCTGTTGTACCAACTCAGTAAAAGCTAAGAGTAATTTAACAGAACTATGGGTTCTTTGCAGTATTGCTGGTGAACAGACACACCTGTATTATGGTGTGTCATCTCAGGAGGTAGAAGACACAGAGCTAAATGACGCTTTACATTTTACTTTCTGAAAATATTCACAGTGGAAAAATAAATCATTACCAGTTACAATTTTTGTATGTCATATAATTAATATAAGTGTATGGTCAGTGGAATGACTAGAATTCCTTAGCTTTCTCTTAAGAAACATCTCAAAAGGGAAGGACATAGTAGCACTAATTTTTGTGGCATTTAAAAAGATTTGTGGCATCTCAAATATTCTATTAAAAATAAAGGTGAACAGAATTATGATAAATTAAAAATTTAATACTCATTATATAATATATGAAATAATAATATATTTATGTTCTTTATGCATACTTTATAACAAGTGTATTTAATCACTTCCCATAATCAATACAATGAACATGGTGTATTTATACCTACAACACAGTTCTATTTTGAAAAAATTATTAAAGATATGTACAATAGCTGTTTCTGTACTTTAAAACATCTATTTATTCAAGACTATGATTTATTTGACACCAATCCTAGCCAGAAGCAGAGAAAAAGAAAAACAATTTTATTCTGGAAAAAGTCATACATTACAATAATACACAGCATCAAAAAAGCAGAATTCTCCCTGTATGTACTTATATTGGGTAGAAGGAGGAAGAAAGGAAATATATTTAAGCACAATAAAATATTAGCTTCATTTCATGAGAGGAAAATTTTAAAACAATTTTAAATTAGCACTTTTTCTAAAACTTAAATATTGCTTTGAGTATAACATAAATGACATCATTGTATTCCTAACATTTTATCAAATAATCTATTTGTTAATTCATCTATTTTTTCATCATTAATGCAACAAACATGTCTTGCATGTTTCCTTTAGGATAGGCATTGATCACATAACAATAAACAATACAAATAAAAAAAAAGTATGCCTTCATGGAATGTGAATCTCAACAACAGGAATAGAAAATAAGTAAAATAAATTATAGTATTTTGGATAATGATTCATATAGCAAAAGCTAAGATAGTAAAGGGGAGGAAGATACAGGGTTCATGAGGCAGGCTGAGATTTTATTTAAGATGGCCAGAGACAGTGATATTTAACCAAATACTACTACACAGGGAACACGTGCAAAGGTCCTGGGGTGGTTGCATGTTCGGAATGTTCGAGGGAGAGTAAAAAAAAAAAAAATCATTGTGCCTCTAGTGAAATGATCTTTTTGGTCTTATAGACTATTTTAAAGATATTAGCTCTTTCAGAAAGATACTGAAGGATTTTGAACAGGGAAATGTCATGGCATGACTTATTTTTAAAGGATTCACTGTAGCTACTGTGTTGGAAATAGGTGTTAGAGAAGCAAGAACAGAAACTGAGAAACAAGTATGGATGGCAAGATAAAGTTCATGGTATCCATGCTGGTAGCAGTATTGATTACAGTGAGATGTAGTGAAATCTGGAAATGTCTAAATATAAAGTCAATAGGATATATTAACAAACTGGATTTTAAAAGTGAGAAGTAGAGTATTTAAGAATGATTCCAAAGTTCTTGAACTCAGTAATTGGGAAGATGGAGCTGTCATTTATTAAGATAGGAGAGACTATAGATAAAGTAGTTTTAAGGGAAAGATCCAAGATTCATGCTATATTTGAAATATCAATTAAATATTCAAATGAAGATGTCAAGCAGGCAATTGGATATAATAGCCTGGAACATAGGGAGAAGACAAGGATACACATACACTTGTTTATTTTATAGATATGGAGATATATAGAGATACATAGATATATCAATATAAAATAAATATGGCAAATATATACATATCTATAAGTATCTATATATTTATTACTTAAATATATAAATATGGGTGTATATATATACATATATATGACTCAATGGCATAGGAATAGTTACATCAGTCAGTGAATCTATTATCTCTTGCCTTTATATCCATTGTTTTTTATCGTACTTGTGATACTAGCATGTATCCTTATCCTTATCCCTTACTGGCTGGTACTGGGAAATGCTTCTTCAGCAGGTTCTAGAGGGACACTAGAGGAAACTCTCTGTTCTTCCTGAGAATGTGCTCCTTTTGGCATAGTGAGACAATCAGAGGCATATGGCATGTCTCTATGGAAAGCTTTCTTGGAACCCCAGGATTTGGCTTCTCAGAACACCATTCCTACAGGCAGTTTCTCTGAGAGTTCCATGGTGCAATATCTCAGTGACTTGTCAATCATCCACTGGCCATGACCATTATCTCTTCAATAAAAACTAGACATCATCCTTGGGATGATGTCTTTTCCATATTGGTTTCTGTTGTGGGTGCTCTGTCTTAGCCCTAGAAATAGTTGCTATTCCTTGTATTTGCATTCCTAAATACTTTAGAGTTCTTTTCCCCTTAGCAGGCAATCTTGTTACGCAGAATATTTATATTAACATTTCCCTTTTCAAATTACCATGTTCTGTATCTTGATTTGACTTTCACTAATACCATGGTATTTAAAGCTATGAATCTAAAAGAAATACAGGGTGTGTCATAAGAAAAGAGGTCCAAAAATTGGGCCTGTGCTCTTCAACATCTAGGGGTTGAAGAGAAAAAGAATACTAAGCAATGAAATAGTGAGGAAAAGGTGATAACAAGATAAAAAGGAAAACCAAGAAACAGAAATCCAAGCAGAAGAACTGTTTCAAGGGCAAATGAATTATTAGTCATGCCAAATGTTAACTCATAGATCAAGTAAAATATGAACTGAGAATCCATTCTATTTTACAATGTGTGTCATTGTAACCTTGACAGTAGTAGTTTCCATGGCTGCATGGAGAGAAAGGCAAGTTTAAGAATGAATATGAATATGAGCCTGGGTGGCTCAGTCGGTTAAGTATCAACTCTTGATTTTTGGCTCAGTTTATGGTCTTGGGGTCATGAGATTGAGCCCCACATAGGGCTCTGAGCTTGGTGGGAGTTTGCTTGAGATCCTCTCCCTCTGCCACTACTCCCCTCTCTCTTTCTCTCTCTCTAAAATGAGCGTATAAATCTTGAAAGGAAAAAGAATGAATAGGAAGAAAAGAACTGAAGAGCACAAACATAGGTAAAACATAAGAGGACTTTTTCAATTAAGGGAGGTATTATAATGGAGCAGCAGGTGGAAGGAAAAGTACAATCTGAAAAAGATTATTGTGATTTTATTATTTATGACAGGAGAAATAACAGAATATGTCATTACTAATGTAAGTAATCCTTTTGATGGAAAAAATACTGATGCAGGAAAAAGAAACAAGAATTACTGTTCCCCAAATAATTTAGTTAAGATTTGAAATCATCTGTAATGGTCATCCTCAAGGTAATGGTCTATTTAAGATTAGAATTCAAGATTCAGGCCAAGGCTCTGACTGTTCCAAAAAGTATTTAATGAATCACACATTCTGATCTGAAATATATTAAATTATACTTTAACTTAAAACATTAAAATATATTAATTTAAATTAAAACTACTTCATTTTGGAAATAGAAACAAAATTACTTCAGAAAAAGTTTCTGAATTTTTATCATTGCTTTAGACGTTATAAGCATTTAAGGATTATTAGCTTTAAGGCAGTGTAACTACATACAATATATATGTCATAAATATGAAAATAAATATGCATAATTTATACAAGTAATGAGTGGAAAAATAATAATACTTATACTTAATGTTGCCTGTGTCTCTTTACCTTTAACATACCATATTATTACATGTGAATCATGTCAAGGAAAAAGCCATAGATAGTTCAAATGGTGTAAGAATTAAGAAAAGTACTGTAATATGTCTACTGTTTTGTTATATTTCCTACTTTTGGACATTATGAGAATAAATCATTAATTTTTTTTTTCTAACTGGGGTACTTCTTTCCATTTCACACAAAAGGAATAATTATCAAATATGGAGCTCCAAGATTCTCCTCACTGCAGTATATCTACATAGTATATCCACTTCTCTTTCTCTGAGGAGTATCCTTTTGTGTCTTGTAGAGATCATGGGGCCATAATCACTATGGAGCCCCTACTGAATTCTTTTGTGTTGCTCAGCCCTGAAATTTTCAAAATCACCAATATGTGGAAGTAGCCAGTAGTACTCAGAATCAACAAAATGAACATGAATCCCATTCTAAAAGTCATGTGGATTTTCCAAAAGAGTCTATTTTCCTTTGCTTTATTACACAGACTAGCAGTTAAACCATGGGACACTGACAAATAATAATAATGATACTCATTCCCCAAGTCAACAGAGTGTTGTACATCCCGTGTATTAAATTTTTGCTTGATTTTCCTTTCTGGAGGGTGTAAAGTCTTAGAACCATCTTTTATATCCTTCATGAAATATGGTAATGCTTTATTTATTGGCAATATGACTCACCTGATTAATATGCTACAAGAAGTACTGCATATACTGATAAAGTTTCTAGGCCAGAGTAGCTGATCATTTATATTTGGCTGTATTCTTGTTTCTATCAGTCAATTTTTACATTAATTACAAGGTACTTATACTGATTTATGTAAGCCAGTATCAATAGTGCTCAAAGCTCCCCTTTGGATTTCTGACATCTTCCTCAGCCATGAGCCAAATGAAATCATCCAGAAGAAATCTAGTTAGCTGCCTGGACACTAAAATGTACCTCACCAAACATTAGTCCACCCCCAGGTTCAAAGAAACACTAATTCTAAAAATACCTAGAGAGTTCAAATGACCTTTAGTTGTGTGCATTTGATTGTCTTGATATTTATCTTTGAACCCCAAGTCATGTATTATACACAGCACATTGTACCCCAAATAATGTTTTGAAGATATTTATTATGCAGTACCTCTTGTCTTCTTAAAAACCATATAAGGCCTCATACAGAATTCAGTAACACACAAATCCATACACCACGTAATTTTTCAACATCCTATATGCTTTTGTATCATTTTTCATATTCAAATAGATTTATAAAAATAAACAGTTTTAGACACATGGATGGCTGGTTAGCATGAGTTGCACTAAAGAGCTTCTGAAAGATATTATTATGTAACTTTTAGATTAAAAGATGTTTGTAAGTGTTTATGACTAGCTGATATGAGAATTGATCAATCTAACAAGCTTAAACTGTATTATGTTTCACAAAACAGTTATAACCTTGAGGCAAAGCCATCAAATAGAAACAGCAACATTAATCAAAATACAGATCGCTACAATAATTGGAGCTTTAATAAGAATAAGTGTATTGAAGCAGAACAGTTGGTTAACATTGTATACTCTGCTGAATAAGCAAATGTATCTTGATATTTACTATAACAGAGAGGATCTTCTTCAAAATAATGGACTCAAATGCCTTCTGGGAGCTAATTTTCACCACCAAACCAGCCCTGCTTTTTTTCTGAATATTTCAGTTCAACAGGTATTTATCCACTGGATGATATGCTAAATTCAAGGTTTTTTTTCCTTAGATAATAAAAGAATCGGATCAATAAAATGCCTACTTTTAATACTGTAAAGCAAATGAGATATGAATTTGTTATCAAATGGCCAAAATTTATAATTGTTGATTAGTTGTTGTGAAAGGACACATTTTTATTGGAGAAGTATGAGGATATAATTATTAAATATGTATTGATCAGAAAAAATATGGCCTATCTACACTATTGTTTTATTTCCAGTAAGTTCATCATAGATAGCGAAGTTCAGCTATAAAAAACACAAGAGAAAGGAACCATTGTACTATAACTTATTGCACATTTTTAAATTAATGTTTAAGGAGTGAATCTATACTATTATTTCAAGGCTGCCAAATGTTCCCTGGTTAAAATAGGCAAATTTAATTCTAGACTTCTAGTGTTCTCTGGAAACAACTACTCAAAACATCTCAGGAACCTTTCATTGCCAGACTCTTCACTACCTCCTTTGATGTCCATTACTTTCTCATTTCTGAGCACATTTTCCTGTTGTCCTATGGATAGTAGTCTTACACCACCTTCCTAATTACCATATATGCTCATTCTACTCCTTATTTTGAATTGTGAAATTTACTTATGTTGTGAGATACTCTTTAGTTAGCACAAGCCAGAGGCACTAATTCATACATTTAGCTTTAAGACCACCTTTGTTTTCTCAGCATAAGTACACACAGCTATTATAGTCAGGGTGTATCTGCATATCATTTTCTTGGGTTAAGAACAAACACAGGTCAATGTATAAATACATAAAAGAGTTACAAGGAAAGTTCATCATTGTTTCTTTTATTAAGAGCTATACTGTAAGGAATAATTCCCTAATAATCTAAATACAACCCCATTGTGTTGAAGCAGTGTCATGCTTTGAAATATTAATCAGAATGGGTCTCTTCCGCCAAATGTAAACCAGTATTATTCACATAGTCATATAAATTTCAAGCTGATTATCTCTTACTGAGAGGCAGTAATGAGAGTAATATAACAGGGAGATCTAAATTAGAACACAGATATTTTTTATGACAATAAAAATGCAAATGTGATCCTAATTAATTAACATGCTAATAGTTCTTCTCTATTTATAGATAGAAACTGAAGTCTAGCTTGGACTAATACATACAGAATTCTTTACATTCTCCTCTTCAAAATTAGGTAAGATTCCTGAGGGTAAGAACAAAGTCTGATCTGTTTTCTGTAACTTTTTCATAGGAAGAAATTGTGCTGTTCCATAAAGATGTGATTATGTTAATATAATTGCAATACTGCCCTAACCTGATACAATCTCAGACTTTCCTATCAGCTGCTTTATCAGTTGAGGAGAAAAAGGCTAGAACACCTTTGACTCTTTTAGGCAGAAAGACTACCAGGAAACTCTTCTTGTGAATCCATAGTCATTAATTTATTTAGATCAGCCACTTATATAATGTCAGGAATTTGAGTTTTTGAAGATGATGGCTACAGAACTTCAATGTACTATTCTCCCTGTGTCTGTGTATGTGTATAAGTGTGAGAAATTATCTATAATAAAAGTTTAAAATTAAAAAGAAAAATGCCGGAGGCATAATACTCTATCCCCAGGGGTATTATGCCTCCATCAGAAAGGATGAATACCCAACTTTTGTAGCAACATGGACGGGACTGGAAGAGATTATGCTGAGTGAAATAAGTCAAGCAGAGAGAGTCAATTATCATATGGTTTCACTTATTTGTGGAGCATAACAAATAGCATGGAGGACATGGGGACTTAGAGTGGAGAAGGGAGTTGGGGGAAATTGGAAGGGGAGGTGAACCATGAGAGACTATGGACTCTGAAAAACAATCTGAGGGTTTTGAAGGGACGGGGGGTGGGAGGTTGGGGTACCAGGTGGTGGGTATTATAGAGGGCACGGATTGCATGGAGCATGGGGTGTGGTGCAAAAATAATGAATACTGTTATGCTGGAAATAAAAAAAATAATAATAATAAAAAAAAAATGCCATTATTCTGCTATAAATAGATAAGCCTTTTTAGAAATCTCTTGGTACAATTTAGATTTTTTTAAGTGCCTTACAAAAGAAGTTAATATTTATAGCCTAGGGTTGCTATCTGATTTTCATTCTGTCAACTTTTTCCACTCAAGAGAAGGATATACCAGCATCTATCTTGAAAATATGTAGAAATATAGTGAGATTTACTGCAGCTAGTAGAGTATAATTAGAACACGTGTTGTCCTTAAAAAAAAAAAAAAAAGAATATGTATTGTCCTGGTAATTCCTAAATAGAAATCTGATATGAGTTCTAAGGGATATTAAGAAAGCCACTCGCTGATAACAGAACCCTTTGCCAAGTTACCAGTTACCAGAGAAAGTAGCAAGGATGAAGATGTGACAAAGAAATAGTTCCTGCCAAGCAGTTACTAAGCAAAGAACCCTTAGGATTTCACGTTGTTGTGTTACTTATAATAATTCAATGACATGGTAAGTGTTTTCCAATTCAAAAACAATTGGAGCTAATGACAAAGCAAAATACGCTATTTGAGCATGACAACCAACTTAACTAGGAGGGGAAATCCTCTTCTATTTGGAGGAATTGTAATTTTCTCATATAAATAGTTACTATCTATTCTGATGAAGAATTCAATTTCAAGCACAAGAGGAATAAAACATCAGTCTTAGTAATGGATTTCAATCTGGAATGGAAGACAAAAATAGGTGCGTGTATTAAAATATGTTAATTTTAGTGCTCACATAATATCATAATATGTTTTTAATGTACTTTGACAAACTGGAAACAACCCACATTAACAGAAAATAACAAATCTGGTTAGTCTATGTGTCCAGTTGTTAATTTACAAGCAATGATTATTACACTTCTTGTCATGTATTTATAATGAAATAGGAGCAAAATAAATTAATCTAAAAAACAGTAAGGAGAGGGTATTGTTGTTGAATTTATCACCACTCCAAAACCTAAAAGAAATAAATGGGAAACAACAAGAAATCCATTTTATATATATTCAATTACTAGCACAAAAGAGCTCAACTGAATATGTGGAAAAGTTGCCAGAGCCCTGGGAAAATGTACTCTATTTAACCTGTCAATAGCAAACTCCATCAACATAATGGAACCAATACTCAGGCTTCCAAGTGGGTTGAATGACACTGATAACTCCATTCACAAAGAATGGTCAATATAAAATATGATTTCCTTAATAGAAAAAGGCATAAAACTGATAATTAAATAAACTTTTAATAATGAAAATGTCATAGGTATGGAAGTGCTATGAATCATTCATATTTGATTTAAAGTTAAAAATGAAAAATGGTACACTCATTTGTAAATTTCTCTTTGCCTATTTTGGAAGGCTTTTATCAATTTGATTTAAGTTGTAACCACAGTAACTTTATTCTGTCCTTAAATGGTACATAAATTAAGTAAATGATAGAGTTATGACCACATGATGACCAGCATGGATGGAAGTAATCTTTAAAAGTATACTTCTCATTAACTGAGCATCATTTTCAGAGATGCCATTGGTATTATTTAGGAATAAGAGTTAACCAAAACACTACATTTTATTTCCATGTTTTCATTTATTCAACCAACCTATATTAAGTCCTTGTTTACTAAATGCCAGGCAACACAATTAGATCCTATGTACTAAAAAAAGAAAAAAAAACTATTCAGTAATTCTTTCCTGTGATAGTTCAATTACTTAAAGTGGTATTGAACTATAGTTACAAGTAGTTTGAGGAAGAGCAGCAACCTGACCATTGTCCTTAATAACTTCAGAAAAAAATGTTTTAAATATATAATTGTCTGAATATTGATATAGCAACATGATTCATCTGTCATTTATCTATTATTCATATATTCTTGTTAGTGCTTAGATTTTTAAACATTCTTAACTGAATTTTTGTAAAGAAGGGACATGTATTACAATAGGAAAGTTCTAAATACGAGCACAATCCTCTGTGTGGTGGTACTTTTAAATCGTTTGTCAACAAAAATAATGTTTCAAATAAATCTAACAGAGAACCTTTAGAATTTCTGTTTCCAGAGCTATGAAGTATTATACAATTTGCTATAACTTGGGAGAAGAAGCCATTTGGGTTCATTTATATCATCATACTTCTCCCGAATGAAAAGGGGGTAATCCTACTCTGCTGCTTACTATCTATATGACTTGTAGTTAGTTTCTAATGTCTCAATTTCCTAAATTAAAGTAGAATCCTCCTTCACAGAAAAGTGTAGAACTAAAGTGAAAATGCCTGATCCGTAAATGGTATTCAGGACTTTTTCCTTCACATTTTTATGATTGGCTCAATTTGTAATGCCCTGAAAACCTTACCCGTCCCCTAGAGATGGGCAACGAAGGGAAAAAATGTCTGCTGTAGTTTAGATGTGGTCCTTCTGGAATCACTACCTTCTCTCCTAATGGTCAGTAAATGGACGACAAAGTAAGGCTCAAATGGAAGCCATAGGGAGTAGCCACTGGAGTAGAATTCTGATGGCTTTAAATGCTACATCCGAAATAGCTTCATGTGTTTAATAGCTTTCCACCCCTCCCCTACCAGTTACATTTCAGAAAAGGGCAAGTTATCAACTTCCTGCCATTTCCCTTCTCGCATGTCTACCTATATTTTCCCTTCAATGCAACTAGAAATAGAAATAAGTGATTCTCCTCAAATTAAATATCAGTCCTTCCACCTAGACTCCTACTCCTGTCTCCTCCTATGTTTTCTCTTCCTCTACTGGATTGGGCCCAAAACTATTAAAACATTCTGAATTCTATACTGACTCCCATCTCCCAGATAAGATATTGACTCCTGTGTCCCCACCCAACTGTCCAGTATTTTCACTTCAAATTCACAATCCAACTTTCCAACTTTCTGGAAAAACACCTTGAATATATAGCCGGTCACCATTTTTTTCACCTCCCATTCATACCTAAATCTACCTCACTAAGGCTTCTTTTTCCCCACCAGGGTGCCAGAATTGTTTTAGGGAAGATCAAAGTTTTGGGGTTTTTGTTGTTGTTGTTGTTGTTGTTTTGTGTGTTTTTTGGGCTAGACCTAATAAAGGTTTTTCTCCCTTTATCCTTTCTGTCCCTCAGCATTGATGAAACATAACTGAACTCCTACTGCTTGAAACAGTCTCTTTCTCTTTGGCTTCCATAACACCAAAATGCCCTGATCTTTTTTTTTAACATCTCTGATTTACATCTCCTCTACTTTATCTTTAAATGTTGGAATTAGTACATGACTCTGCAATACCTTCCCACCGTCATACCATCTCCCTAAATAATACCAATCATCCCATAGCCTTTAATACCATACCTTTGCAAAGACCTCTTAACTTACCTGTTCAACTCCAATATCTATTTTGACCTACAAAATCATATAGCTAACTACTCTGTTATGTACTATCTCTGCCTCAACTTCCTTGGTCCTGATAGAATGTTCTTTCTTTTCAGTTGACCCTTTCCTAAGTCATGAATTATAGTTCTCCTTACCTCCAAACTTTCAAACAATCATAGATATATCATTATTAGTAATATTTTTTTAAGATTTTATTTATTTATTTGAGAGAGAGCAATGAGAGTGCACAAGCAGGGGGGAAAGCAAAGCGAGAGGGAGAACTAGGCTCTCTGAGGAGCAGGGAGCCCAGTCTGGGGCTTGATCCCAGGAACTTAGGATCATGACCAGAGCCAAAGGCTGATGCCCAGCTGACTAAACCACCCAGGCATCCTACAAGTAACATTTCATCATTATCATAAATAAGCTGGGATGCATTTCTCTGTGTTCACATCTGAGGGCAGACCTGACCACTCTGTGGTTAGCCTGAGCTCTTGGGGCTCAGCATTAGCCAGAGCCCTGGAATTATTTTTCTTCCAACATGTGGCTCTTCTGGGACATCCTAAGTGCAGCCTCTTATAGCAGGCAACCCTTGAGGTGAGAATTAAATAGGTGAGTATTAAGATTCTCCCTAGTTAAGAACATGATTGCTTAATGAGTAGGAGTAACAGAGTATACACGTTTGGAGAAGATCCCATGCCTATCTACCACACACACTAAAGGTACTAAAATGTCCAGAAAAAAACAAAAACAAAACAAACAAAAAAAAAAAAAAACCTGAGTTAATCTCATGTCTGCTTGATGTACATTTTAATACTATTCCTTTTTCCTATTTCTACCCAAACTAGCTGCATAAGACTTCTAATAAAGAGACATGAGGATATCAAACTTTCTCAGATAGTACCCTAAGCTTTTGAAATGAAGTCATGTTTTTAAAGTGGAAGTTAATTCCAAGTTAGCTTATGCTTTTTATCCCTAGAGTAGGATAAGTAAGTGTGCAATTGATTTTAATTTAATATTCATGCTGTATTACAGCTGCCAGAGAATATAAGAATTTCTTTAAAGAAAGAAAGCACAGCCTGGACCTAAACTTACTCTTAGAATTCTTGCCAGAGTTGCAAGGACACTCTTGAATACTAAAGAGCATGGATATAGGAAATAACAGTATAAACACATTTTTAAAAGGCAGTGTCTACACCAAACATTCAAAGTAGTTATGTGCTATACAGACCTCAAACAGAGCCTTTTCTTTATGTCGTGATCACTCGGTATAAAAATAATGCTGCAACGTCTCCTGATACAAATTTCCACCTGAAACATTTTCACCCAGACCTTCCTTATTAGAATCGCTAGTTCAAATGTAATTTCCTCAGAGAGGACTTCTCTGACCACTTACATGGGCATAGATCTCCTTCCTTCCATAGTACTTTGTACTACATGTAATTATCCTATTTATTCATGTATTTTTTTTCTCTCTCCACCATAGAAACACACTCAAATATATGCTCTGCAAAAACATGGACATTACGTCTACTTTCATCACTATAGCAATGACAGCAATTCCCTAAATACATGTATAACACAGGCCTGCATGACAACGAAATACTTAACTTTTTCTAAGAGTCGGTGTCCTCAACCGTAAAGGGAGTCTAAATTTTATTCTACAAGATTGTTGGAGTTAAAATGGAAATAACATGTGAAAGTGTTTTATACATAGAAAAAAATCTTAACCTATAAATTCAAACTGCAAATAAATATGGTAATATTGTTATATATAAAAAAAAATTAAACTTCAGCAGTTTTTACTTTCACTAAGTGGTTTCTAGAACCAGTACGATACTAGTTAATACCTATGAGTTCCTGACTCACAAGGTACAATATAAGAACTATATTATATGGGCCATTATTAAAAAGACTATGTTATATTAAGTCATATATATGGTTCATTTTCCTTCACCACTTATGAGTTTCAGGTGTTCCTTTTTCTTTTACTTCTTCCCATAAGCCTTGTCTCATTGTCTCAAGTTCATCTCCTCCACTTCTTCCTACAAATCTGTTACCTTGGAGATGGCTGTTTAATAAATACTGAACTAGCGATATATCCTGGCTATGGCAAATCCTACTGGCTCATTTTCTAGAAAGGGCTTTGACATGTAAAATAACATTCCTTCTGCAATCAGGCCTAATGCTTTTATATCAATTTTAAAAGGGGCTAATATTTTGATACCCCCTCTATCTCATTTTATCTTCAACCCAAAAATTCAGAGAGCAAACAAGAATGCATATGACAGTTTTCCTTTGGTCTTCTTATTGACAGCAATTTTGTTTTTCCCAATAATAAAATAAATGGGTTCAGGTCACTGAAAAGCAAATAAGAAGGATATAAGAAACACAGATGAGCAAGTCCATAATGACATATTTTGCTTTCATAAATGAGTTTTAGTGCAAAGATGCCAACTATGTTTTGCAAATGTTTTACTACTCAATAGGATTTTAGAGATTGAAATGATTCAGTGGGATATATAAAGACTAAGAAAATTTTAGGCCATCTTAAATGGTTTACCTGGATAAATAATTCACAATCAGGGAGGCTGTCAGGTATACCAAGGATGATCTCTCAGCAGCCTCTCTGATCAGAACATATCCATGGATGTTACCAGCCTTAAAAGCCTTGCATGATCTCTCTAAGCAAGACAAAGTACTTTTTCCTCTTTTCCTTGGATCATACGAACACACAAACCTCTCACCTTCCTAAATATATTTCTTAAATATTTCTTTCCCCCACTACACCGAGAACTCCTGGAAGGCAGAAAGTATATAAATTTTTAAATGGAATAATCCTTGAATGAAATAAAGTTTTCATAACATGTATCTATTTTATTTTGTTGTTATATAGGACCATCCTGGGACCCTATCTAGATTTATGGGTCATTTCCTGTCACTACTTTATTCACAGCACTGGGGTTTATAAGAGTGAAGAAGACAGCTGAGTGTGTGTTCTCATGGGTTATATGTATGTTTTATGTTTGAGCCTCAACGACTCTCATTCTGTTCTTTGAATAAACCAAGGTCTTGCCCACCACTGAGTCTTCGCACATGCTTTTGCCCTTCATCTGGAATGTTTTCCCATACTACCAGCTCAAGCTACAACCACAAAATTCATTTACCTGGCTCTTTTGATGTCTCAATTTGAAACTCAAATATCACTTCCTCTCTCAAAGAACATGTTTTCTTCTTATCGAAATAATGTTTTTGTTTGCATATTTGTTTAAAACCTGTCTCCACTGAGATGTAAATCCTAAGATGCAAGAGTCTTACATGTTTTGTCCACCAGTTGAACCCAGCACCAGCATAGTGCCTAACACAAGTACCCATATGGTTTTGTTCTTGTTTCTTTTCTTACCAAATGCTGAACCAGCACTATCAAGACTTCTGGTTCCCTTTCCCCACAAGATCAACCACAGAAGAACAAAAGAAAAGAAACAGCACATAAACAAACCTGTGAGAAACTCATGGGTTGATGAGATAGTTCTGTGCTGGTATTGCTTGGACTCAGAGCAGAGGGGAAGTCAGAAAAATTGCAGTTTACATTAAAAAGCCCTGTTAGAGCTCTGTTTTTTTTTCTTATTCCTGCAACTTCTTTAGAACCAACAGTGCCTGTCTCCTAATAGAGACTCAGACCCTTTCACCCAAGCATTTTCACAATTAAATCAGTATTGTACAAATGTGCTTTGCCTTTGAGGAACTGTGAAAAGATAAAGATAGACTTCCTAGAAGCAAAGGAAGATGGACAACCAGTATTTGCCAGTATATACTTGAGCATATTTTCTGTACTAAATTACAAAGTATTACATTGTCTTTATCTTGCTCAAGCCTGTCTTGATTTACCCCTTAAGAGAAGAGCAGGAGTAATCACCATTTTAGAGATCAGTAAATTGAGGCTTATAAATCACTTATCCATATTACAGTTACAGTGATATAAACAGAATATAAATCTATTTATATATAATTTCAAGGCACACGCTTTTTCTAATACACTAAAATTCTATAAGGTACTCAAAGTCATAATACAATGTATAACACCACAGATTATGTGGTGTCCTAAAAGTCAAATATTGTAAGCAAATATCTCATGAGCCAAAAAAATTTTTGTCGCAGACTGACTTCTGTTTTTATATTTCACACTGTCCAGGAAAATTCTATCATCCCATAGTCATCACTGGATCAGATTCTCTAAGCAATAGAGTGCAAGTGATAGAGCAAGTTAGTCACATAATTTAGACTTAAAAAGTCATTCTGGCTTGAATTATGTTGGTAACGTAATTATTATCCTATCTCCAGGAAAAAGTGATCTATTTCAATTATGTTGTATTTTTTAATAGAATTCTAAGCTCTTTTGTTATATTGTTTTTTAATATCACCTAGCAAAAGACTACGATAGACAGCACTTAAAATACCTTCCTACCCATTTGCTTTATGGTTCTAATAGATCCATGAAAGTTTAAACAAGCAACAAAATAAAGTTACCCAAAGAAGAAAACCTCTTAGTTTGCCACAGCTAATTTATGCTTATATTTTTTCCTATATTGAAATAGAATTAAATATTTTAAAAATGATCAAATATGGGTGAACTTTAAAAAAAAGTTGTATGATTAGAATTTTCTGATGTATTCAGTGACAACATTTGCCAACTAAGAATTTTTTCGAAAACTTATATATCCGTGATAATGCTGATTTAATACTGTAAGAAGTGCAGACATCCATTTTCCAGAAGTTCAGGTGCCCTTTTCTTACTTTTGCTTCTCCAATATTCCATTCTCCCAGAATGTCATTGTATATACTATAATATGTGAACACCATGAAACCATGGTTATTTGATTTGTTCATTAACCAATGAGCAATTGTCTGTGCTGTGGTCCTATCATTTCAGATATCTAGATGTGACTAACAGATTGAATTTTCAGGGGTGTCTGGGAGGCTCAGTCAGTTAAGCACCCAACTCTTGATTTCAGTTCAAGTCATGACCTCAGGGTCCTGAGATCAATCTGCCCTACCCCATTGAGCTCTGTGCTCAGCACTGAGTCTGCTTCAGGATTCTCTCTCTCCCTCTGCCCCCCTCCAAATCTATCTCAAATAAATAAATAAATCTTTTTAAAAATTACATTTTCATTTAAGACTGAAAATGAGAGGGTGAAGCTGATGTTCCCTATTACACCATTTTAAGGTATTTAGCCACTTAGTCATTTTTAGAAGAGAAATCCATCTGTAATTATAAAGGCTACCATTCAGTCCTATTCACTGTCATCATTTTAAGTGATAAGTTGCTTGATCCTGACTCAAAATCCTCAATTAATTTCAATAGCAATTCTGAGTATGTATTTAATACCAGGATCAAGGGGAAAGGATTCCATTCTCATTTCACAGTATCTTCTGCTTTCCCAGGAATCATTCTCTAAGAGACAACTACCTAGACAGACTGAAACAATTGTTGTGAAGGGCTGCTTTGCATCAACTTCATTTTTCACTACTAATCAGAGAAACCTAATTAGATGTGCTATTTTCTTATTCCTCAATTTTTCAAAGTAGAGACTTAAAAAGAATTCTTCCTCACTTGTTCCAATTATCAAGTCTGGTTTTAGTGCAGATATAAAATTTGGGTGTTGATTTCACTGACACCTCAAACTAAAATTTTCAGGTAAAAAAAAAAAAAGAACTATTAGAGACTTAGTTATTTGTAATAAAATTATTATAAAAATTAGCTCTACTTGACAAGATTGCTTTAGAACTAAAGCTTTGAAACCTATCACAGGTCTTAAAAATAAAATTGCTTGAGTAGCTGAGGAGAACTGTATTAAAATGCAAATTTCCAGCTGTTAATATTTCTTCAAAAACCAATAATCCCTCAAGGCCACCAATATGTCATGATACTTAATGGAAAAATATCCCTTAGGCAGAATGGCCTTTCTAGGTTGACTTTTGATTAAACTTAAAATATTATATGGCAAAAAAATTAAAATAAAAAAGGAACATAAATATAGAACTCAACTGAAATGTCATCCGATATGCAACTAAATGGAAGGGAGGGGGACACCCGTCTTGTGTCACTAATTTGTGAGTAATACATTCTGTTTGAAGAATAACCAACTCATAATTGGTAACATAAAACATATACCTCTTCCCAAACAGCCCAATAATTATTTCTTTGTGTTGATTTATGTATATGCAAGGATATACCATTTTGGACCTGGTTAAAAATTATTTTTAGCAATATACACTCCTTAGACAAAGTGACAAAAACTAGACATAAGAATTAAACAACTATATGTATTTTTTAGCTAAAATTTCTAGAGCTACTAGAATATAAAAATATGGAGTTTGTGGAGAGGCTATCTATTGCTTTAAGACTACATAGGATTTATAAGAAATAATACCTAATTAAATAATTTTATGAAAAATTTTGAATGTTCAGAGAAGTTGAAAAAATGTACATTGCATTTATATGTATCTCCTACCTACATTCACAAATATTTTTAAACTTGCTTTGTTACATACCTAAGCATTGGTACATTATAATGAGGGTTTCTTATTCCAGACTGATTGGTCCTGGTTTGGGAAAGGTCTAGCCAATTCACCAGTCAGTTAACTGAGTGGTTAAAAATGGAAAGACTCTCCTTGATATAAAATTTTCTAAAATTCACATTTTGAGTATTTATATTAAGACAATGTCCACATATGCTGAAGGTAATTCAGTCAAATCTGTGATCTAAATGTGTCTGTGAGTGTGCTTAATAATCCAAATGATGCAAATACATAAATGGATTAACGTACTTTAAAACATCTTTGAATTTCTTCCACTCTAGACTAGATCAAGGGTTTTCTTGTTAAGTTGTTTAGCATCTTTTTTTTTTTAAGATTTTATTTATTTATTTGGGAGAAATAGAGATAGACTGAGAGAGAGCATGAGAGGGGAGGTCAGAGGGAGAAGCAGACTCCCCAGGGAGTTGGGAGCCCCATGTGGGACTCCATCCCAGGACTCCAGGATCATGACTTGAGCCAAAGGCAGTCGTTTAACCAACTGAGCCCAGGTACCCAAGTTGTTCAACATCCTTAATTGAGAAAGTAATTAATCCAATTAACCGATCTTCAATCCAACATAGGTAAATATCTCTAAAATTTGCCCTGCCATCCAAAGTGCTTTCTGTCATATCAACTGAAATTATTCTGCTCTGAGGTGTTACCTACTATCAACTAATGGCAACAAGGGGAACTAGTTATAAATGAGTATGTGTACCTGTATATGTATTGATCCCTGAAAACCCACATATCCATTCTGTGCTAGACAACCTCACAGGAGCAAGTGAATATAAGTGGCCCCAGAATACAAATAAATGACAAGTCAGTAAGTAAAAAGTAATGTTTTAGATCCAAAATATTCTGATTAAATAAAGCACAAATGGTGTTTTCAGTTAAAGAAAAAATTCTATCTGTGAAGGAGCTAAAACTTTTCATTTAACTTATTTAATACTAAATTTAGTCAAATGAACAAGAGTTTTTAACATTACCTCAAGTGTACTTAATCCTAGTCCGGTGATGGCATTAAAGAGGGTATGTATTGGGGCGCCTGGGTGGCTCAGTGGTTTAAGCCGCTGCCTTCGGCTCAGGTCATGATCTCAGGGTCCTGGGATCGAGTCCCGCATCGGGCTCTCTGCTCAGCAAGGAGCCTGCTTCCCTCTCTCTCTCTCTCTCTCTCTGCCTGCCTCTCCATCTACTGTCAAATAAATAAATAAAATCTTTAAAAAAAAAAAAAAAAGAGGGTATGTATTACATGGAGCACTAGGTGTTATATGCAAATAATGAATCACAGAACACTACATCAAAAACTAATGATGTACTGATGGTGACTAATGTAACATAATAAAATAAAATAATTAAATTTTTTAAATGTACTTAATGCTAATTAGAATGATCTTTAAGACATGCGTCTTCCAACTATTACTTCCCCCTCCTATTTATTTGGGGGGGGTTATTTTGTTTGTTTGGTTGATTTTTATTAACATGTAGTGTATTATTTGCCCCAGGGGTACAGGTCTGTGAATCATAGCACATAGCCTCCCCCTCTTATTTTTATTAACAAAGTTAGAGTTGTATATGTGGTATATAGAGTTGTATATCTTATACAGTAAGAAAATTAATGACAATGAAAAGAGAACAAATCATAAAACATAGCACTCGTAATATTTATATATGTAATATATTTAGATACACATTTTTTTATATTAGACACAATTTTAAAATAAATTAATACTTGGAAGATTCTTAGTTTACCAAGATTATTTATAAAAAAATAGTAAATAAAATTTATTTTATAATAATTTCAAATTCCCAAAATGAAAAACTTGTGAATATAACAGTTGTTTACAGAGTTCTTCTATATACATTTTTATTTGTTCTTTATAATTAACCTATAAAGTAAGTAGAGCAAGTAGTTATCTGTCCATTTTATGTGAGATAAGCTGAGATTCACAATGACTAAGTGATTTATCAAGTTGTCAGAATGGTTCCCTAATTCAGACAACACTCAAATTTAGGCCTCATTCCAACAATTCGAAAATATACCTTATAGAGACATCAATATATTTTACCACTCCTATGTCATTGTTTTTGCTATTATTTTTTTACTCATATAAAATTATACAAAGAAATATTATTTAGAAACGTCACTGTACTAACCATAAGATTTTACTTCTCGGGGGAGAGCACTCATGCTGACTATATGCCAAGAAATGGGTTAAACTATAATACTCTCTCCATTTTGGTAAATTTTAGAAATAAATCAGCACAGAAAGGCTTTGTAATTTACTCAAAATCCCATAGATAATAGCAGGCAAAGTTTGTGTTAATGCTCAGCCCTTACTAAATCCAAAGTTCTCCTCTTCTCCTACCCCAGAAAGTCCGATGAGAATTATTTGCGTGCACTTTTAGGTGTCAACTTGGTTAGGTTACAGTCCTCAATTATTCAACCAAACACTAATCTAGGTGTTGCTCAGAAGATATTTTAAAGATGTGATTAAAGTCTGTAATTAGTTGACTTTAAGTAAAGGAGACTATTATCCCTGATAATTCGTATGGGCCTGATTCATTAAGTTGAAATGGATTAAGATCAGAACTGAGGCTTTCCTAGAGAAGTAGGAATTCTACTCATGGAGAGCAGCTTTAACCTATGCCTGAGTGTTCCAGTCTGCCCTTCATCATAGCCTGCCCTGTGGATTTTAGACTTGTCTAGCTAGCACTCAGAATTTTAAGGCAATTCTTTGCAATAAATGTGTTAATATACATTTCCTACTAATTCTGTTCTCGGCTTGGATTCTGACTGATACACATTCAAAAACTTAAATGTTCTGGACTTCAGCTTCACAGAGTTAATTCCTTATTAGGTAAAACTTCTTTCCAGAAGTTATTCCTTGCCTGAGTGTTCATCTAGTCCCCAGTAACCGGCCACCTCTCTACAATTTGCTAATATCCAACAGGTACTATTTGCATATTTACAGGATCTTTAGCAATATCCTGAAAGTTTTTGGAATATATTGAGGGTTTTATCAGCTTCTTACTCCAAAAAGAAATAGGAAAAGTAGAAGAGGAAGTACAGGCCAAGAAGTACAGAATTTCAGTAAAAACAAAACAAAATAAAACAAACAAACAAAAAAAGTAAAAAGTATCAAGTATAGTCAGCCTGTATTCAGTTATAATTACAGAGTGAATTCATGATTCCTAAATTTTCCTGGCCTTAGCATTCAGTTACTCATCCTTCCACTTAATTATCCTTAATTGTATCATGACACACACATTGGAAATTGACAAAAGGTCCAGTGAAGGCAGACAAACTTACAAGTTTTCAAAGAGTAGCTAGAATGCCATCCTCTACCCAACAAGTATGGACTTCTAGTATCTCAAAATAAAATCATGGCTTAAAAGTTTAGAAATAACGAATGAAACAATAATGCAAACAAAATGTAGTTTCCATCGTCTTCAGAAGTCATATACCTAACTCATGCCTATAAAGTTCATATCCTAGTTCTTTTTGTGTGACAGGGCTACTCAATTATTTGAAAGTTATATTCATACTTTGGGTTCTGTTTTAACTGAGTAGAGGATTTTTTTCCCCACATATCATGATGTTTCATCTCCAAACACTGAGAAAATAAAGATTCACCTAATCAATTTTATAGATGTCTAAATACCCAGAAATATTTCCTTGATTTTAAAAAGTGATGAAACTGGCCCATCACATTCCCATCAACTACACTGTAATATATGCACAGCAGTTGATAAGATTCTTCATTAGGTACAGGCTATCATAATAAGCAAGCACAACATGTAATCTTTACATAATTTTCTAATGCCAGAAATATAACAAATGTCCCCAAACAGAGCTCTAAAATTATAATGCAATCCATTATGAAAGCCTCCAAATCCTAAAGTTGCTTTCAAGCATAGTTTTATGCTGCCAGCTGAGTTGCTGATTTTTTCGCTCTCTCATAAAATATTTCTTTTTTCCCTGTTTCTGATCCTCTACCTTGCTGGGCAGGCTCATGCCTGGCAGGATTCTTTAGTCCCAAACTAATTGGCAAAAATCCTCCTGGGAAGATGGATTTCCAGCATTTTAACATCTCAGACTGTCTGTGATCTCGCCTATATAAGGGCTATTGGACATAAGCAACTCAATGTTCAGTGTGTCAAGTGACATAATTAATGTGAAACTAGATTTTATTGTTATATTTTTCCTAAGGCCCCCCTGGTGCTTGCATATTAGCATCAGAGTGAATTTCATTATTTTTCTGAGTTTATTATTATTATGTTCAGAACACTTAATCTTTTTTATACATTTGAACTAGAATACCATTCTTTTGTTTTCGAAATTGTTCTTGCAAGAGATTATGTACTCTCGAAGTCATATTAAATCCTAGAGCAAGGAATAAAGTTTGTTTTTTTTCCCTAATTAATTCAATTTGCTTATGCATATTTGCTCTGTCTACATGGTTTTTTTCTTTTCTTCTCATTCCATGCTTGGTGACACCTCTCTAAAAAGAAATTAGCCCAAAGAAAGGAAAAATGAACATGTGTATGTCAAAATAAGTATGCTCTAATACTTAGATGTAGATGACCCCCTCCCTTCCCACCTCATATGATTGGTTGGAATGTAAATAAAGTTTTGAGGGACTGAAAGGTTCTCGAGTAATAATAATACACTTCTGTCTCACATCAGTCTGACCCAGAACCAAGACTGACTAAGGAACTTGACCTCATGATACTGTTTTTAATGTCCTCTCAGTTCTTATTTATGGTCCCTTTAGTCCCCCCCCACACTTCTTTTTTTTTTAAGATTTTATTTATTTATTTGACAGACACAGATCACAAGTAGGCAGAGAGGCAGGCAGAGAGAGAGGAAGGGAAGCAGGCAGGCTTCCTGCTGAGCAGAGACTGATGCAGACCTAGATCCCAGAATGCTGGGATCATGACCTGAGCTGAAGGCAGAGGCTTTAACCCACTGAGCCACCCAGGCGCCCATAGTTTCCCCCTTTTTAAAAAGATTCTGCCCATTAGGTATTTCAAAGTGTTATTTTCTGTAATTGTAAATTTGTATCTGATATAAAGAGGATCTGTAGCTAAGTTCATTATACCAAAGTACTCAATACATCAATGCTGCTAGATGCTAGATTTGGTAAGGTGCCAAATCTTTTCTTTCTTTTTTTTTAAAAAAGATTTTATTTATTTATTTGACAGACAGAGATCACAAATAGGCAGAGAGGCAGGCAGAGATAGAGGAGGAAGCAGTCTCCCTGGTGAGCAGAGAGCCCGATGTAGGGCCAGATCCCAGGATCCCAGGACCCCAGGATCATGACCTGAGTCGAAAGCAGAGGCTCTAACCCACTGAGCTACTCAGGCACCCCAGCGACATGTCTTTCAAAACAAAGCAAAGATCTGTTTCCATAAGACTTATTTGTAGAATATTAGTACCAGAAATAAAATCCTTTAAAATAACTCACTTCTTTTTTTTATAATAAATAAACCATAGTTTATTAATGAAGATTCTCAAAAATCAATTTGTTAAGGAACTGCCATAGAAGCTCAGTCTCCAAAAATCTTATTTTACACAATGTATTCTCTTTATAAATGACTTTGGGTTAAAAAAACAAATAATATTTAAAATTAAGCTGCTATTGGGGCACTCCGGGTGAATCACTTGATTAAGCTAGTTTAGCATCTGACTTCAGTTCAGGACATGATCTAGGGGTCCTTGGATCAAGCCTCACAGGCTCCAAGCTCAGCAGGGACTCTGATTCTCCCTCTCCTTGTGCCCCTCCCCCTGCTCATACACTCTCTCTCTCTCTCATATAAATAAAATCTTTTTTTAAATGAAATAAATTAAATTGGTATTAATTTATGTTAACACAGCACAGTTCAAATCTTCTAAACCAAATAAATCCTGCATTCCAGATACAATACCTCCAAATAAGATTTTATTTTCTTTGAATTCATAAAGTCATATTTAAAATTTACATACTAAAAGAAACTATAGTAAGATAAATAGGATTTCATACTTTCATTTGTGTACATTTATGTGTAATAAATTTGTACACCTAAATGTGTATATTTGGCTAAATTAATAAAATTATGATATTCCTACAGCAAAAGTCTATTTCACATCTGCTTTCCAGAGATTGACTGGGTATATGCAAAAATAAATCCAAATAACTTTATGATGACATCACTATCACTAGAATTATTTACCCTAGCTACCTAAATAAAGGCTATGAGAAAGAGGCAGTTAAATTTCTGTTGTGGAAATACAGCGATTTGCAGGCTAGAAGACCCAGCCTGTTGTTATATTTAGATATATCTGGAAGAGGATGGTACATATTAGATATTGCCTAAATATGATTTTATTCAAAGTAATCTATCATGAAAAATAAATAGATCATTTCATGATAAGATTTTACTGGTGTGGCTGTAAAGCAAACATTATCAATCATTTTCTTCAGGGTTAGGTCATTAAAAAGAAGAACAAATCATTGAGCTATTGTTCCTTGAGATAACACTGCTAGAAATTAAGACAGCTAGTTCTTTCATTTTTGTCATTTTCAGGGAGCAATGTTTTTGAACAAAACATCATTTTTTAAAACTCTTTTCATGCAGCAAAGAACTACTATAATTTTAAAATTGCCATTCACTAATCTTCTGTGGGTATAACATCTTATATCCAATAGCAAAGGCTGGCTGACCAAGAAAAACAAAAAGCATCACTGTTCTGTCTGGACATCGTGGCTGATTTATTACTTTGTGAGTTTAATCAAAGCCCCCCACTCCCACAATAGCTTAATTTTTAAAACCAAATTGCTTCTCTGTAGTTATTTGTTCTATAATACAATTAATCAGGAGTTGCAGCTTATCCATTTCTCAATGAAGAAGAATTTTAGTAAGAAACAGGAGAGTTCAGTACTTTTATGTAGTTACATAGCAAACATTGCTGGCAAAAAAATTCACCACTGAAGTTCACGTTGCTAATTTCCCAAGCTGTTGAGTGTGCAGCACAAAAAGAAGTGAACGAAACTAGCAATGGTTTATGTTGGTGAGCTCCTTTCAAATTGCTCCTTGCCTCCTTGTTCTCTCTTCGAAGACAAGAGGGACAATGTGAAAGAGGAGTACCAGGCTGGGAGCTAAGAATCTTGGTGTTAATTGAATTAGATATGCAGTTTCTAAACAGTCACGATGATATTGGTGAAGTAGGGATGTACAATGAATAGACTAAAACCCAGAAGTGGTCTCAGGATTGAAGAAACAAGGATTCCTTTATTTCCAAAGGACTTCTTGAACTCAGAGAACTTACTTTAATATTTAGTTTCGTCACAATCCCTGGTGATCTAATTGCATGCTTCCTCAAAACCCATAAGTATGCATTCTACTATATGAAATAACTCTGAAATGCAACCTGGAAATGGCCAAAAAGTAAGGGATCAGTAAACAATATTAAATAGAAGGAACTCAAAACAACACAGTCCTTACTGATGTAAGCCAATTCCTTGGACCTTAAACAATATGGCTGGTCACTGGCCCAGATTTTAAATAATCTTTTATGCCCATAGTGATCTTCTGTTCATTTTCAGTGCTTCTGATGACACCTGTACACTTTAACTTATAAATCATCTGATAGCTAAGTTTAAAAGTCAGCATCTCATTAGCCCCACAGCAATACTCTATCTGAGAACAAGAAGCCCTTCAGTAGTTTTTACATGCTGACAGAAAATGGCTAAACTGTTCAAAGTCAAGGATTCAGTGGTTATCTTTTCTCTGTCTTGTTCCAATGGCTACAAACAGGATTTTAAAGGTGTGGCAGTCACGGGTAACAAGGATACTCAACATCTTCTAATCTACCTGATCTATCCTTTTCTCAAATCATCCAGAGCAAGCACAGCTAATTAAAAAAAAAAAAGAAAAAGAAAAAGAAAGAAAAAGATAAAGATAAAAAGACAACTGATTATCACAATATTACAATGCACAGAGCCATTTGAGACTATGAAGATGTGAGATTTCAGGGAGAAAAAAGCGTCAGAATCAACATAACACCAAACTAGTTGGTGACCCAGATAAGACGAACAGGAGAAAGATTATCAAGATTAGCAAGGTGAAGCTGAACTTGCAAAGAACTTCATGGCATCAGGAGCATTTGCATTATTTTTAATCTCTCAAAATATATAACATTTATATATTAGTTTGGATTTCCTCTGGGATGCAACATTAGCAATGGAGTATATCTGAGCTAAGTATTACTTTTACTTTATTTTAGCTCCAATGAGTACAAAGGAAATTATACAGTTGTAGGGGGGATGGTGAAGAGAAGGAGTTTGAATATAAGTTCTTCTCTTTTTGAACATATTATTCTCCCTTTCTGAGCCATTTTTTAAAAAATCTATAAAATGAAGTATTAATGTGAAATGAACATAGAAATGTTTGAGAATTAAACAAAATCATTTTTGTTAAATATTGAGTAGTTGAATAATCTATATTCCATTTTCATGATTCAAAATGAACATTAATGAGATAATGCCAGCAATAGCAATATTTGAACTTATACCCCAATACTTCCTAGAAATCATGGCTTTTAATAAAAAAGTCATTATCATGAGAAAAACCATCATTGCTCATTCTCAAAGATGCGGACTTCCAGATTAAGTATCTGGAAGAGCAAGCCTACTCTAATTTTATTAAGGCACTCCCTAAGTCAAAGCACGGACACTTTGTGTGTCTTCTAAAATTTTTGATGAGACAGTTTAGCTACAAAATGCGTAATACAAGAAAAATTTCTCAAATAAATAACCTAATTTTACACTGCAAGGAACTAGAAACAGAAGAACAAACTAAGCAAAAGTTAGTAGAAGGAAGAAAATCATAACAATCAGAGCAGAAATAAATGAAATAGTGACCAGAGAAACAACAGATAAGATCAACGAAACTAAGAGTTGTTATCTGAAAAAATAAACAAAGGTGACAAATCTCTAACTCGACTAAACAGAAAAAATGAGAGGGCTCAAATAAAATTACAAATGAGATATAAGACATAATACCACAAATATACAAAAGATCCTAAAAGACTACTATGATCAATAATATCTCAAAACACTGAATAACTTAGAAAAACAGATAAATTCCTAGAAACATACAACCTACCAGATTGTATCACTGGGAAATAGAAAATCTGAACATACCATTAAAAAGTAAGGAGATTAAATCAGTCATCAAAAATCTCCCACCAAGAAAAGCCCAGAACCAGGCAGCTTCATTGATGAATTTTAAATATTTAAAAGGAGAATTAACACCAATCCTTCAAAAAATTACAAGAAAAGGGAACACTTCCAAATTCATTTCACTAGGCCAGCATTATCCTGAATCCAAAATCAGGTAAGATCACAAGAAACGAAATTACATGCTGATATTCAAACACAACAAAATGGGACCTGACTCATATCTTACATCACTCATAAAAAATTAACTCAAAATTAATCAGATTTACTTGTAAGACCTAAAACTGTAAAACTCCTAGAAGAAAACATAGGGGAAAAACTCTTAATATCAGTCTTGGCAATGATTTTTTTTTTTTTTTTTTTTTTTGCATATGACACCCTAAGCACAAGCAATAAAAGCTAAAACCAACAAGTAAGACTATATCAAACTAAAAAGCTGCTGCAAAGGGGAAAAAAATCAACAAAATGAAAGGCAACCTGCAGAATGACAGAAAATATTAGAAAACCATACAACTGATAAGGAGTTAATATCCAAAATAGATAAGGTAGTCATACAATGCAATAGCAAAAAACAAGCAAAAAACCTGATCAAAAAATTGGCAAAGGATCTGAATAGACAATTTTCCAAAGAAGATACACAAATGCCAACAGGTACAGGAAGAGGCGCTCAACCTCTTAACTGTCAGGAAAATGCAAATCAAACTACAATGAGATATCAACTCACTCCTTTTAGAATGGCTGTGATAAAAAAGACAACGAATACTAAGTATTGGCAATGATGCAGAGAAAAGGAAATACCTGGATGCCTGGGTGGCTCAGTCGGTTCTGCCTTCAACTCAGGTCATGATCCCAGGGTCCTGGGATTGAGTCCACAGGTGGGCTCCTTGCTCAGTGGGAGCCTGCTTCTCCATCTGCCTCCTCTCTCACTCCCTCTCTCTCTCTGACAAATAAATAAATAAAATCTTAAAAAAGAAGAAGAAGAAGAAGAAGAACAAAGAAAAGGAAATCTTTGTGCACTATTGTGGGAATGTAAACTGGTGCAGCAACTATAGAAAACAGTATGGTAGCTCCTCAAAAATTCAAAATACAATTGTCATATGATTCAGCAATCTTACTTGGGTAGGACAAAATCATCTTGAAGAGGTATCTGCACCCCCAACTTCATTGCAGCATTATTCACTATAGCCAAAACATAGAAACAACCTAAGCATCCATTAACAGATGAATGAAGACAATATGGTATATACAATGAAATATTATTCAGCCATGAAAAAAAAGAAAAAAAAACTTGCCATGGATGAATTTTAAAGGCATTTTAATAAGTGAAATAAGTTAGAGAAAGACAAGTTCTATATGATCTTACTTAAATGTGCAATCTAAAAAAGTGAACTCTTATCAACAGAGTAGACCAGTGGTTCCCAGGGGCTGGGAAGTGAGGAAAATGAGGGGATATGGGGCACAGGGTACAGACTCTCATTTATAAGATGAATCCGTTCTGGGGATCTAATATAGAGAACAGTGACTATAATTACAATACTTTATTGTATACTTGAAATGTGCTAAGAGAAGAGATCTTAAATGTTCTCACAACACACCCACATACACACATACAAACACACACACAATTAACTATGAGGGGATGGTAAATGTGGCACTAACTTTACTGTGGTAATCATTTCATAATATATGTACATCAAGTCATTATACTGCTTATCTTAAATTTACATAATGTTATATGTCAGTTATACCTCAATAAATCTGGAGTAGAAAATGCAAATAAGTCTTTTAATTAAATTAACTCCTTGGCCCAATGTACAACTGACTGAAAATTAACACTCCATTTGTTACATCCTCAGTTCATTTACTACCCAGATTTGGTCAGCCATTTCTGTCCCCTAGGCATTAACCACTTGATTAATAGTTGGTCCTGGCTATCACCACCCTGTCCTCATTGCTGTCACTGCAACTGTTTAGGTCCCTCCACAAGATGCAGAAACTAATGCACTTCCTATATAAGGTTAGTCACTAAGACCTTAGGAAAAAAAGTAGCTTATGTTCAGCTTTATCCTGAAGAATTCATACTACTTACTTCTTAACTGCAAAATTCTGACTTAAAAAAAATAGGATGCAGCTACTCTGTTCCTTTGTTTTCATATCCTTTCCTTTAAAATATATCCTGGTTTTTTGAAATTTGGATTATTGCAAACATATCTATAATAAAACTGTTTCAATTTTTTTTTGCTTTACTTTCTTTTCTTTTTTTTTTTCCCCTTTGCTTTTTTCCTACTTCTTTAACACCACTACATGTATGGCTTCAGAAATATTTGACAATACTGACAACATGCACAAAGCATTAAAAGGTCTAAAAGAAGCTACACAATGAATAGATGTGCAGTGAAATTTACAAAAATGTGCACTGACATTTTAGGATAAGGCCAAATTGTATTTTTTTAAAGTACAATAACTAAGGAATATTAAATAATCTGAATCTCGTTCTGCCTGCCTCACACATGAACTTCCTTCTCATTATCTCAAGTGAATTGTTTTGTGAACTTTTGTCAGGCTCAGTCAAGCTCTGCTAATGTTTTACTGATGTTTTGATTCAATGTAGCAGGTATTTGAACTTTTCTCACATTTTCAAACATCTATTTGAGCCTCATGGGATTTGTTTCCATTACTTTTTCCAGTATGTGCCTCAGTTTGGGTGGTAAAAAGCAAGTAATTGTTCACTCTTCATCATTCCATTAATGTAGAGAAGAAAAGGGTACAGACGATTTAAATTATGGCTAGTACCAATGTATGTAGATCTAATTTTATAAAGTAATTTAATAATTGTTGTCAAATACAAATAAAGATGGTCTTCTGTGAATTTGCTCCAAATACAATGACCAATTCTGCATGACCTCTCTCTGCTTGCCTTATCCAGCACCTTTAATGGTAATCAACTCACTATCTGCATTCATTCTTTGAAAATGCAGTGTCTTCCCACCTGAAGGCCCTTGGACACGTTTTTCTTTCTGCTGAGTGTGGCTTCTACTCCCTCCATTACTAATTCCTTCTCTTTCAAAGTTCAAAGCAGGCATCACTTCCTCAATGTTGTCTTCCTATGGCTGCATATAGTTCTGTTCTCCAGAGACACAGCCAAAAAGATGGGTACATATAAAAAGATTATTTTAAGGAATTGCCTCACACAATGGTAGTGGTTGACAAATCCAAAATTTTCAAGGCAGGCTGGAAACCCAACAAAGAGTTGATGTGGTCTTGAGTTCACAGGCAGTCTGGAGACAGAGCTCTTTCTTCACTGGGAATCTCAGGTTTTTTCTTAAGAGACCTTCAACTGATTTAATGGGACCAACCAATAAATGAAGGATAGCTCTTTTACTCAAAGTCTACTGATTTAAAGGTTAATCTCATCCAAAGAGTACCTTTAGAGCAACATCTAAACTAGTGTTTGACCAAATATTAGGTACTGTGGTCAAGTTAACTAGTCAAGTTAACACTAAGACTAGTCATCACAGACTGACAATTCTCCAATCAGAATTTGGCCAGCATTTCCTGTTACAAGCTTTTATTCCTACCATCATTTTTCTTCAAAGCACCTATAATAATTGTACTTCAATGACCCACTATGTAACTACTTGTGTAATGTATTTTTCCATCTCTGGAATGCTATGTCCATTAAACCAAAAATTCTACTTATCAGTTCTGACACGTTTACAGATGAATCCCCAGGAAACATTCAGTCATTTACTCAATAAGTTTTATAGAGTCCCCTTTTAGTAACAGGCATTGGAATTTAATAGTAAAAAAGACACTGTCTCTACCCTCTTACTGTGTAGTAAGAAAGACAGATGAGTAAATAGGCAGCTTTAACACAGTGTGAAAAGTACATGATTGGGTTCTGTAAGAACATACATAGAAAGGGCACTGAACCTCATCTGGGTGTTTAAGGAAGGCTCTCTGAGAAAGTGGTATCTATAAATTGAGACCTTGAGGAATAGTAGGATTTAGCCAGGCAAAATTACATGTAAAGAAGGGGAGAAACAACTCACAAGTGAAAAAATACTTAGAATATTCATGAAATTTTAGAATTCTGTATGGCAAGAGAGTATGATAGGAGTAAACAGAGTATCAGGAGAGGAAGCTAAAGTGAAAGAAGGGATCAGGTTAAAATCACAGCTGCTAACTTTTACTAAGTATTAACTAGGTGCTAAATTAATTTTGCAAATATAATTTCTTAATCTGAAGTGAATATCATTATTCCATTTCAATGCTAAGACTGAAATGATTAAGAGCATAGAACTAGTGAGTGGTCCTATTCATGTCTGAACCCAGGTCAGCCTAATTTCAGAGCCCATGTCCTTTACACCACATGCAACGCCTCACCAATGGCCAGCTTGGGAAATAGCTAGTGTTCCTTTCCTAATCATTTACCCCAGTCCACTTACCCATGGCTTCAGAATACAATATGATTTCAAACCCAATGAAATGTTACTCTCTTCTAGAATTGAGGATATTTTAATATCCTTGTTTCAACAACATCTAAGAAAATAACTAAATAAAAGGGGTAATATCAACAGCCTCAATTAAAAAATGTATAGCAGATAACTAAAACATAAAACCCTAATGAAACTCTGCTCTTAGACTGTGAAGTAACATTGATACTGTCTTCCTGCTCACTATCAGAGTTCTAAATTTTTTTATTCCTGACTCCTATTCCTCCATGTATAGTCCCTCTGATGACTCTCCTAGGTAGTGTTCCCTTGACTGGTTTGTAGAGTTATGTTTGATTCATTAAAACTGCCAAGTATTTGCCTACAGTAACACATTCCATGATTTTCCTACATTAATCTTCTAGACTCCAGACTTTTATTTGTTATGTCCAGTGAATTTTTTGTTCATGATTGTAAAGACTGTACCTAATTGTGAATATTATACCCAATGAAGTAAATAGCCTCTAAAATTAACCTTAACATATTTTTATGTAAGGTAATGTACAAGTGCTTATGCACATACATGATTTTAATTCTCAGCATTATTCTTATTAAAGATATTTTTAAGAAACTCTTACAAATTTTCCAAAGAATTATTTAGAGTCAACCAAAACAACTATCTAACCTATAGCTAAGACTGAGCTAGGTAATAAACACATACACAAAAAGGACAATTAAATCCCAGGGAAACTTGTGCTAAACACATTAATTTATCTCTTTTTCCATACCCCCACTGGAAAAAGTTGTTAATTAATGTTAGAAACACTATAAGCCTAGTGCATTAGTGAAATATAGAACTGCAAATGAGAGGATGGGTTGCAAATTTATATAATGACTACCCTCCCCACTCCAGTCTCCACTTCACTTGTCAAAAAATCCATGCTAATACCCCTCCTGACACCGTAAATAAAATGTAGGACTTTTTCTTTCTTTCTTTCTTTTTTTTTTCTTTTAGAAACTTAATCAGAGAATTTCAAGGTTTAGGGATGGCAGGCACACTTGAAGATGAGGAAGGATAGAAAATAAGCTATCCTAAAAATAGGAAATACAGTGAAAATCAATGTTAGTTGATAAGGTGAGGCTATAAAATATAAAGCATAAGAAACTAAAAGAAATATAGTACAGGATATCTATTTTTGACAATGGCAGACTACATTGTTTCAGACAAACTATCTCAAGACAGCACTGGAAAAACCTGGACTCTTTTTTTTTTTTTTATAACTCTACTATAAATACCAAAAAGCTACCAATATAGCAAGAAATAGCAGGACCAATAAGAAAGAGACGAAGCAATACCAATAGTCTGAGCCAGGCAAATCTTTTGACTTGCAGCCATTTGCCGTATCAAAATGTCAGCTGAGATGCTGAGAATCTAAGCACCATTTTCAGTAGGCTCACAAGAACAGGGAAAAAAAAAACAAGATTCACCATCTTCCAGAGAGGAGGGTTCTGATAAACATATACACACTGAATTCTGACCATGTGGGGCTACAGTCTAGGTACATTGTGTACCAGAAATATACTGAACACTGTTACAGAGTGAAAGCCAGAATCAAATTACCTCAATCCCCTGACTGTACTGATACAGTATGTGTGATTACAAGGGTCTACAGCCTGACTATCTTTCAGGAGCAAAAGTAAGTCCTTCTGTGGGGCATCTGGGTTGGTTGGTTAAGCATCTGCTTTTGACTCAGGTTATGATCCCAGGGTCCTGGAATTGAGTTCCACATTGGGCTCCCTGCTCAGCAGGGAGTCTGATTCTCCCTCTAACCCTCCCTCTGCTCATGATTTTTCTCTCACATGTGCTCTCTCTCTAATAAATAAATAATTTTTTTTTAAAAGTAAGTCTTCCCTGGATGAATATAATTTCATTAAGAGCTTCAAAATCTATATGAGTTTTCATGTACAATTTTGGGCATGCCATAAATAAATGAATAGGGTATATTAAAGACATGAATGAAAAGTAAGAGAACAATTACTGATATAAACAAAATAAAGCCACATAATGGAATTTTATGACACATACTTTAAACATGAGTCATATATTCCAAAAATTCAAAGAAAATAAAAAGACTTTTGAGAAAACCATAAACTGTAAAATAACCAAATGGAAACTCTAGAACTGAAAAGCACATAAGTATTCAATATATAGATTTAGCAGACTGACAGACATAACTTGAGAGAATTTGAAAATTGGAAAGTAATTAAGAAAAAATCCATCCCAGACAGATAAACCGTGGAAAGAACCAAGATGCCCTTCAATGGACGAATGGATAAGGAAGATGTGGTCCATATACACTATGGAGTATTATGCCTCCATCAGAAAGGATGAATACCCAACTTTTGTAGCAACATGGACGGGACTGGAGGAGATTATGCTGAATGAAATAAGTCAAGCAGAGAGAGTCAATTATCATATGGTTTCACTTATTTGTGGAGCATAGCAGATAGCATGGAGGACATGGGGAGTTAGAGAGGAGAAGAGAGTTGGGGGAAACTGGAAGGGGAGGTGAACCATGAGAGACTATGGACTCTGAAAAACAATCTGAGGGGTTTGAAGTGGTGGGGGGGGGTTGGGGTACCAGGTGGTGGGTATTATGGAGGGCACAGATTGCATGGAGCACTGGGTGTGGTGCAAAAATAATGAATACTATTATGCTGAAAATAAATAAAAAATAAATTTAAAAAAAAAAAACGTTGTATAAATGTAAAACCAACTTGGGGTGCCTGGGTGGCTCAGTGGGTTAAAGCCTCTGCCTTCGGCTCAGGTCATGATCTCAGGGTCCTGGGATCGAGTCCCACATCAGACTCTCTGCTCAGCAGGGAGCCTGCTTCCTCCTCTCTCTTTCTGCCTGCCTCTCTACCTACTTATAAAATAAATAAAATATTTTTTAAAAATGTAAAACCAACTGATGCAAGAATCAGTATGAGCCTAATATGACATAAATATAAACAAAATTTTAAACAACAAAAAACTATTTATGTTAAAAAATGTAGGTAACTCTTAAAAAATGAATTTAAAACACCTATGCATTATCATAGTAAAACTGTTAAAAAAAGAAAAAAAAAAGATATAGAGAAAACATTAAAAATAACCAGAGGAGGGCGCCTGGGTGGCTCAGTGGTTTAAGCCGCTGCCTTCGGCTCAGGTCATGATCTCAGGGTCCTGGGATCGAGTCCCGCATCGGGCTCTCTGCTCAGCAGGGAGCCTGCTTCCTCCTCTCTCTCTCTGCCTGCCTCTCTGCCTACTGTGATCTCTCTATGTCAAATAAATAAATAAAATCTTTAAAAAAAATAAAAAAATAAAAAAATAACCAGAGGAAAAAAAGGACAAAATGTTTCAAAGAAGCAAAAATATAATAAAAAAATTTTCTAAGTAGAAACAAAAGAAGCCAGAAAATAACAGATTGATATTTCAATGTAATAGAAGACATAACAAACAAAAGGCATCAACCTATAACTCTATAACTAGTCAAAATAACTTTTATAAATGAAGACAAAAGAGGCACCTGGGTGGCTCAGTCATTAAGTGTCTGCCTTTGGCTCAGGTCATGATCCCAGGGTCCTGGGATCCAGCCCTGCATCAGGCTCCCTGCTCAGTGGGAACCCTGCTTTGCCCTCTTTCACTCCTCCTGGTTGTATTCCCTCTCACACTGTCTCTCTCCTAGTCAAATAAATAAATAAATAAAATCTTTTAAAAATATAAATAAATAAATAAAATAAAGACGATAATTATTTTTAGTCAAGCAAAAACTGAGATAATTTATCACCATCAACCAAAAGATTTTCAAAATGTGTCTTTATGCATGGCAAGTCAAAATGAATTCCTGTAAGAGCAAGCTAGAGAGGAAGGGGCAAGATGGTGGAGAAGAGTGTTTCAACTGGTCCCCTGAATGAGCTAAATATCTACCAGAACACTCTGAACCCCAATGAAATCAGTCTGAGTTGTAAGATTATAAACTTCTGGATCTCTACAGGGACAGGAAATCATCAGTGGAGAGGGGCACCTTGATTGGATCGTGGTGGATATATTCAGCTATACATCCCCTCAACCACCTCTCACCAAAACGACTAGAAGGAGGAACACCCAACAGAGGAAAAATTCAGAGACTGCGACCTCTGCCACAGAACTATTGGATATGGACATAAACAATATGTCAGAAATGGAATTCAGGGTAAAAACTTCCCAGGCAATGGCTAGGTTGGAGAAGATGATCAGTGGCAACAGAGAATCTGTAAGGGCGGAAGTGAGAGCCTATCTGGAAGAAGTTTAAAATGCTATCAAGGAGATCCAATCTAATCTAAATACTCTAACATCAAGGGTAACCAAGGCAGATCTAGAAGACAAACTGATAAAAAAGCAGGATCAGGAGGAGGCCTGGAACAAACAACTTAGAAGCCATGAAAACAGAATTAGGGAAATAAATGATGCAATGAAATGGTCCAATGTCAGAATTACAGGGATCCCTGAGGGGGTGGAAAGAGAAGACTAGAAGATATAATTGAACAAATACTGGATGAAAATTTCCCTAATTGGGAAACAGAACAAGTGTTCATGCCCTAGAGGCAAAGAGGATACCCCCCAAGATCAATGAGTCTAGAAAGACATCTAGACACTTAATTGTGAGATTCACAAATCATAAATTCAGACAGGAGATCTTAAGGGCAACTAGGGGAAGAGATTCCTTACATACAGAGGAAGGACCATCAGCATAGCTTCAGACCTGTCCACAGAAACCAGGCAAGCCAGAAAAGGCTGGTAAGATATATTTAGGCACTAAATGAGAAGAATATGCAGCCAAGAATAATTTATCCAGCAAGGCTGATATTCAGAATGGATGGAAAGATAAAGAGCTTCCAATACCAGCAAGGTCTAAAAGATTATGTGAACACCAAGCTAGCACTACAAGAAATACTAAGGGGGATTCTATAAAAGAAGGAAGAACCCAAGAGTGACATAGACCAGAAAGTTACAGAGATAATGTATAGAAACAAGAACTTCACAGGCAACATGATGTCAATAAAAACTTGTCTCTTAATAATCACTCTCAATGTGAATAGCCTAAGTGCTCCCATAAAAAGGCACAGGGTTGCCTAGATAAAACGACAGGACCTGTCCATATGCTGCCTACAAGAGACACACTTTGAACCTAAAGATACATCCAGACTGAAAGTGAAGGGATAGAGAAGCATCTTTCATGACAATGAGCCTCAAAAGAAACCTAGGGTAGTGTTTCTCATCTCAGATAAATTGGATTTTAAGCTAAAGACTGTAGTCAGAGATACAGAAGGATACTACATCATTCTTAAAGGGTCTATTCACCAAGAAGATGTAACAATTGTAAATATTTATGCCCCAACATGAGAGAAGCCAACTACATAAACCAACTGTTAAACAAAATGGTCATATTGATATGAATACATTAATTGTAGGGGATTTTAAAATGCCACTCTCAGCAACAGACAGATCATCTAAGCAGAAAGTCAACAAAGAAACAAGAGCTTTGAATGACACATTGGACCAGATGGAACTCATAGATACATACAGAACATTCCACCCTAAAACAACAGAATACTCATTCTTCTTGAGCACACATGGAACTTTCTCCAGAATAGACTATATACTGGGTCACAAATCAGGGCTCAACCTATACCAAAAGACTGAGATTATTCCCTGCATATTTTCAGACGACAATGCTTTGGAACCGGAAATTAATCACTAGAAAAAGTTTGAAAGGAATTCAAACACTTGGAAGCTAAAGACCATCCTGCTCAAGAATGTTTGGTTCAATCAGGAAATCGAAGAAGAATTCAAACAATTCATCCAATGAGAATGAAGACACATCGATCCAAAACCTATGGGATAAGGCAAAGGCAGTCCTAACAGAGAAATACATAGCTATCCAAGCCTCAATCAAAAAAACTGAAAAATTCCAAATATGCCAACTCTCTCTACACCTTAAAGAACTGGAAAATCAACAACAAATTAAGTCAACCCCATGCACAAGAAGGGAAATAATTAAGAATAGCTCAGAGATTGGGCGCCTGGGTGGCTCAGTGGGTTAAGCCGCAGCCTTTGGCTCAGGTCATGATCTCAGGGTCCTGGGATCGAGTCCCGCATCAGGCTCGCTGCTCAGCGGGGAGCCTGTTTCTCTCTCTCTCTGCCTACCTCTCTGTCTACTTGTGATCCTCTGTGTCAAATAAATAAAATATTTAAAAAAAGAATAGCTCAGAGATCAATGAATTAGGAACTAGAGATACAGGAAAACACATCAACGAAACTTGAAGTTGGTTCTTTGAAAGAATTAATAAGATGGATAAACCACTGGCCAAACTAATCCAAAAGAAAAGAGAGACGACCCAAATTAATAAAATTATGAATGAAAGGGGAGAGATCACGACTAACAGCAAGGGAATAGAAACAATCATCAGAAGTTATTTACAACAGTTATATGCCAATAAGTTAAGAAACCTAGGAGAAATGGATATATTCCTGGAAACCTATAAACTTCCAAGACTACAACAGGAAGATATTGACAACCTGAATAGACCAATATCTAGTAATGAAATTGAAGCAGTGATCAAAAATCTCCCAAAAAACAAGAGCCCAGGACCTAATTGATTCCCTGAGGAATTCTACCAAACATTCAAAGGAGAAATAATACTTATTCTCCTGAAGCTGTTTCAAAAAAGTTGAAACAGAGGGAAAGCATCTAGACTCTTTCCAGCATTACCTTGATCCAAAAACCAGGAAAAGACCCCATCAAAAAGGAGAATTTCAGACCAATATCCCTGATGAATATGGATGCCAAGATTCTCAACAAGATCCTAGCTAATAGGATCCAACAGTACATTAAAAAAATTATCCACCCTGAAAAGGTGGGATTTATCTCTAAGATGTATGGGTGGTTCAACATTCGCAAATCAGTCAATGTGATAGAACAAATCAGTAAGAGAAGAGAGAAGAACCAATGATCCTCTCAACTGATGCAGAAAAAGCATTCTACAGAATACAGCATCCATTCCTGATTAAAACAATTCAAAGTATAGGGGTAGAGAGAACATTCCTCAACTTCATAAAAGCTATCTATGAAGAACCCACAGCAAATATCCTCAATGGGGAAAAGCTGACAGTCTTCCCTTTGAGATCAGGAACATGACAAGGATGTCCACTCTCACCCCTGCTGTGCAACATATTACTAGAAGTCCTAGCAACAGCAATCAGACAACAAAAAGAAAGAAAATGTATTCAAACTGGCAAAGAAGTCAAACTCTCTCTCTTCGCAGATGACATGATTCTTTATATGGAAAATCTAAAGACTCCACCCCAAAACTATTAGAATTCATACAGCAATTCAGTAATGTGGCAGGATACAAAATCAATGTACAGAAATAAGTCCCTTTCTCATACACTAACAGTGAAAATATAGAAAGGGATATTCAAGAATCGATTCCATTTACTATAGCACTAAAAACCATAACATACCTGGGAAGAAACCTAACCAAAGAGGTAAAGGATCTGTACTAGAGGAACTACAGAACACTCATGAAAGAAATTGAAGAAGACACAAAAAGTTGGAAAAGCATTCCATGCTCATGGATCAGAAGAATAAACGTTGTTAAAATGTCTATACTGCCTAGAGAAATCTGTACTTTCACTGCCCTCCCGATCAAAATTCCACCGCATTCTTCAAAGTGCTAGAACAAACAATCCTAAAAGTTGTATGGAACCAGAATAGACCCTGAGTTGCTAAGGAAATAATGAAAAAGGAAAACAAAACCGAGGGCATCATGCTGCCTGATTTCAAGATTTACTACAAAGCTGCAACCACCAAGACAGCATGGTACTGGCACAAAACCAGACACATAGACCAGTAGAACAGAGTAGAGAGCCCAGATATGGAGCCTCAACTCTACGATTAAATAATCTTCAACAAAGCAGGAAAAAAATGTCCAGTGGAAAAAAGTCTCTTCAATAAGTGGTGCTGAGAAAATTGGGCAGCTTTGTAGAGAAGAATGAAACTCGACCATTCTCTCACACCATACACAAAGAAAACCTCAAAATGGATGAAAGACCTCAATGTAAGACAGGAATCTATCAAAATCGTGGAGGAGAACATAGCCAGTAACCTCTTTGACATCAGCCACAGCAACTTCCATGTGTCTAAAGGCAAAGGAAACAAAAGTGAAAATAAACTTTTGGGATTTCATCAAGATAAAGCACTTCTGCACAAAAAAGGAAACAGTCAACAAAACAAAAAGGCAACCCACTGAATGGGAGAAGATATCTGCAAATGACACTACAGACAAAGGGCTGATATCCAATATCTATAAAGAACTCCTCAAACTCAACACATACAAAACAGATAATCATGCAAAAAATGGGCAAAAGACATGAACAGACACTTCTCCAAAGAAGACATACAAATGACTAACAGACACATGAAAAAATGTTCATCATCACTAGCCATCAGGGAAATTCAAATCAAAAACCACATTGAGATACCACCTTATACCAGTTAGAATGGCCAAAATCAACAGGACAAGAAACAAGTGTTGGAGAGAATATGGAGAAAGGGCAACTCTCTTACACTATTAAAGGGAATGAAAGTTGGTGCAGCCACTTTGGAAAACAGTGTGGAGATTCCTCAAAAAATTAGAAATAGAGCTACCCTATGACCTGTAATTGCACTACTGGGTATTTACCCCAAAGATAAAGATGTAATAAAAAGAAGGGCCATCCCTGTACCCCAATGTTCATAGCAGCAATGGCCACAGTCACCAAACTTGGAAAGAGTCAAGATGGCCTTCAACAGAAAAATAGATAAAGATATGGTCCATACATAAAATGGAGCATTATGCTTCCATCAGAAAGGATGAATACCCAACTTTTGTATCAGTATGGACGGGACTGAAGATCATGTTGAGTGAAATAAGTCAAGGAGAGAAAGTCCATTATCATATGGGTTCACTTATTTATGGAGCATAAGGAATAACCTAGAGGGCATTAGGAGAAGGAAAGGAAAATTGGTGTAAATTGGAGGGGGAGGTGAAAAATGAGAGACTGTGGATTCTGAGAAATAGATTGAGGGTTAAGGAAGGGAGGGGGTGGGGGGATGGGTAAACCTGGTGGTGGGTATTAAGGAGGGTACATATTGCACGGAGCACTGGATGTGGCGCATAAACAACGAATCTTGGAACATGAAAAAAATAAAATAAAGATGTTAAAAAAAAAAGGGGGTTAGAAATCTTAGGGGACCAAAAAGTAGCCATAAAACACTGAGTCAGAAGAGAAAGCATCTAATTTTTTTGTATTAATCCAAAATTTGACAACTCTCACTAATAAACTTTTATACTTCTCAAATTTGTCCAGAACAAATGCTCCAGTAAATATCTTCAAGGTATTGATGAATATGTGTTTGTTTTGTAGTCATGTTTAAGCCTCTCCTTTGCACTAGGCATTGGTTTTCGGTGGTGAATAACATGTACCAATGGAAAAAATATCTACATCTTCCTATAGTAAGAATTCATTTAGGTAGTAAATTCAATTATAGTGATGAGAGAAGTTCAAATAATGCATGAGGCTTCCCTCTCATATCTTGGGAAACACAGAATCAAACTTCTAGGTTAGAACAGACCCGAGAAAGCATGCAGTTCATAATCCAAACAGATGAGAAAAGTGCAAAAAGTTCAAACACTTTGCTCAAGTGTATGTAGCTGAGTCATTCATGGGTGAGTTTTGATTAGATGACAAGTCTCTTGAGTCTCAGTCTAGGACTTGTTCCACTCTAAAGTATTTTTTTTTTTTGTAGTCTTCAGTAAATAATGACCCTTTCCATCACCTCTGGACACTGAGCTCAAAGAATGACTCAGATCAGACAAGGATAGAAGAGTTGTATCTTGACAGAACACCAAATGAGATACTGGTTGGTAGAGGAAACTTCGCTGTATCCTTAAATCATTTCATTGACACAACTCCAACTGGGCAGAGAGCCAGCCTTGACTTTTTAGTTCTTGTTATCAGGGTTTCCTCTATGTAGTGGTATGGGGAAAAGAAAAGAAAAAATATGTCTGGTTGCCCATCACGGCACTCTAGAACAGGGACTGGCAAATTTTTTTCCACAAAGAAACAGAGTGTATATTGTAGGCTTTGTAGACTAAACAGTCTCTGTCACATCTATTTAACTCTGCTGTTATAGCATGAAGGCAGCCCTAAACTTAATAAGTAAATAAGACCATGGCTATGTTCCAATAAAACTTTATTTATGGGTACTGAAACGTGAATTCCATGTAATATTCACATGTCATGAAAGATAAGCCTTTTGATTTTTTTCAAACATTTAAAAACGTAAAAATTCTTAGCTCATGAGCCTTACATAAACAGGTAGCGCATTTTAGTTTGTCACTCCTGCTATTAGAGGAACATATAGATCATCCAACTGCAACACAAAATGTACATAAGAGGAAAAAAAAACCAATCTGAGTCCAGTATTGCAATATCCACTAAGACATTGTCCTTTATAAACACAGCTGCCCCTAGACATATTTCTTAAATTCTTTCTGGAAAGAAAAAGTCCAGACTTTATAATATTATAAACTTCTTAATGCAAGAGACTCTTCCTTTTCCTTCCTTTGCACCATGAACTAGAAGCTCCATAACCACTATCCTTGTGATTGAGCATCGCAAGTAGTTTCTATAGACAAAAGCTGTGCTTTTCTTCTGCTTATCCTTAGCCTAAATGGCACCCTATTATACCAATCAGAAGTGTAACAAAAAGTTTCAGCTCTTTCTAAATCTAAAAGAATGATCTGTGGCAAATACAAAATGCCCTTACAAAGCCAAGCAAAGTAATTTGGAAAAAAATGTAATGAGTTTCAGGTTCATGAAATGTGATATTGACAACACCAGAAATAAATTGCTCCTATTTAACTGCAGTCTCGCTCAGAAGAGATGAGCATAAGCCATGCTCCAACAATGCAGCTGATGCTGGACCCTGAGAGACACAGTCTATTAAGACCAAAGTGCTATTAAGGAGACAGACTTACACTGCAAAGTTGGAAGGGGTGGAAGAGAGGAAGAAAGCGTCAATCTATACATCTCAGGGACTTGACAGCACTTGGCTTCTTATAAATCTGTCTAAGTAAAGTTATTAAGTGGCTGAGAAATGTACCATTGGCAGCCAACCTGGGACAACAATGGAAAATGGATAGCCAATAGACAAGACAGACAAGTAAAAGGACCAGGAAAGATGCTTGCTCACAGATTCTGAGAGGTAATAAACACTGCAAATGGGATTTGGGCTTCATCTCTCAGCACCAAGAAATAGTGGATTCTGAATAGACTACATGGCTGCATTATCACCTGCTATTTCCTATATATGGCTGCCCAAAAAAAATTTGAAATCCATTGGAAAATGGTCTGGAATTTCCTAGTTATAATAAATGCTCTGAACAAAGTCAAAATAAACCCCCCCCAAAAAAAGGACTAAAAGAAAGCTCACTTTACATGCATTCCAAGAAAAAAATAAGAATAATAAAAGCAGTACAATGTATGCCTTACTTCCCAATTCCTGAGGCTTTATTATCCAAAAATGAAAATATGGCCAATATAATCAATTAAGTAGAAAACTAGTCATTTAGTAATATATAGAATAAGAAACCAGTTTGCTCATTTTACTTCTGCTATCACTTAATCTAAGTTATGCTGAAATGGGTCATAACAAAGCATACATTTAGGAAATCATTTTAAATTTTGCTAAAGTGCCAAATACATGTGCGTGTCACCTTATGGGACTAGATCAGTAGAAAAGTTTGCATAAGGACATTTTGTCTACTGAAACTTGTTTTTCAGGACTTATAATAAACTAATAAACAAAGAGAAGACATGATAGTAGAATGGTAAGGCAATGCTGAGGGATACTCAGGAATTCCGGCTTCAAACCCTGACTTTACCACTAACTAAATGTATAACTTTTAGAACTCCATTTGCCTCTCTGCTTCTTTATCTGCAAAATGAATAGAAGAAAATTTCTCTAAGAACACTTAAAATTGGCTGTCTGCAACTCTATATACACTGAATATTCTTTCCAAATGTTTGAAATGTGTAATTTTAAAACTGTAAATAATTCAAAATTTAAAATTACCATTTTTTATTAAACATAGAAAAATATTGTACTGCATGACTGTGAATCAATGCCAAGTAGCTATAGTTACTTTTATGTTTGAAATCATTAAAAGTCTAGAATGGATGATATTAGAAAGTACAAGATGGGCCACATGTTATCCCATAAAAGTGTTTTGATTGGCCTGAACTGTATAAACCAACAGTGTGTTTTAAATTTTTAAATTAATTTTTATCTCTTAAAAATATGAAGACCTCTTGAAAGATAAAGATATCAGTTCCAGAAACATCAAGTGTTTATTCCTACACTGCAACAGTAAGCAAAGACATAGCTGTTCTCCTGAGACGGTAAATGAATTCTTCCATTCATCATCATCCTCACTGCTCCTGTTGTCTCCAGATACCGCAGCCCAGCATCAGCTGCCATTTATCATCACAGCTACACAGTCACTTTTCTTAAAGCAGAGTTCAGGGGAAAATGAGATATCCATTGGACTCATCTCTCTCTCAAAATTTAAAATAAAAGAAAGCTCTACCAAAAGGCCCCTAGTATTCAAGAAATGTGGAAGAATACATACACCTTCTGAGAAGTAAAGACTATCACTACTTCTATAAGCTGCAAATAGAATGATACAGAAACAATTCAACTTAGTCAACTAAGGACACTATTTTGCTATAGTCTCCACCTGCTTCACTCATGGTGAAGCTTTTGGTCCTTGTAGACATTTAATTTTTCAGATCTGGTCTGAAGAGAAAGTTATGACAGCCTGGATGATGAAAACCCAAGAGACAGAAAAGGCACTGAACTTCTCTCATATCTCCCCCCCACAAACCACAGCTGCATTTTATTTCCCATTATTCTGTATAAATTGTTGGATTTTCAAGTAATAGATAATCCCAAATGTACACACCGATGCACATCAGAGGATCATCTCTCCAGTTTCTGTGAACGTTTGTTACAAAGAGATGACTTTTAGCTCCAAGAGGAGGGATTTCTTTGAACTAAATGAGACGCATCTACATATCGATATGTACTCCTTTTGCTGAATGAGGAAGGAGTGCTGGGATCCTTGTATTTGGATGGAACTAGACTAGAACAATTCTAAGGTCCACAGTGTTATAAAAGTAAAAAGGAAGGGGGAGAATACATATATTTCTCATGGCATTTCTGAAAATTTATCCTCAAATTAATATTAAGTGACATAAGACAGGGAAGAATGTTTTTAGTCCACCTTACCAAAGCATAAGAATTCTAAAAACTAATCTTCATATATAGCAACAGTTGCCACATAATCTGATCATCATAAATGTTCTCTATCATACAGACAACCCACAAAAGAACTCTAATTCGGAAGATCTGGTATTGGAACTCAGTTTCTATATGTCTTACAAACCCCTCGAGTGATTTTTTGCCATTATCCAGTTTTGATATCCACTGAACTATTTTGTATTTTATCTATTCTCAACAATGAGTCTTATAAATGCTCACATTTGTGTACTAAGTTCCTGGACAATGAATGACACAGACTTTTAAGTATCTTAGTAAGAATTCCCCTTCCAAAGACGTAAGAGAAAGCTTATTCTACAGTCAATGGTAAAAAGAATCATTTGGGATTCATCTATCTTTAAGTGTGATTTTTAGGAAGGTTAGTCCTGTGGGATGCTACCTTCATTTCTACTAAATGACCTAATCCTCAATCAAAGTCAAGCGTTACTATAATGATAATAGTAGTAATAGGAACAGTGGCAAAAACAGTAAATTAAAATAACATAGCTCTCTTTCGAGAATTAATATACACGACATACAAACCTGGACAATGCGGGGTGCCTGGGTGGCTCAGTGGGTTAAGCCGCTGCCTTCGGCTCAGGTCATGATCTCAGGGTCCTGGGATCGAGTCCCGCATCGGGCTCTCTGCTCAGCAGGGAGCCTGCTTCCTTCTCTCTCTCTCTCTGCCTGCCTCTCAGTGTACTTGTAATTTCTCTCTGTCAAATAAATAAATAAAATCTTAAAAAAAAAAACCTGGACAATGCACACATTTCTGTCTTTGTTAATGGTCACAATTACCCAATGAGGTGTATTATTTTTCCCATTTTATAGACAAGAAAACTGAGGCTCCAGGAGATTACAAAACTGAGGCTTCAGGAGATTAAGAACTTGCAATTTAGCAAGTAAGAGACAGATGAGGTTCTGTCTCTGAGAAGCCTAAACCCATGATCTTATCTGATCCCCTAAACATTTCTGTCTACAAAAGAAATGGACATCTTTACATGCCTAACTTAATAACAGGAAGTAAGGCAGTAATAGCACTAGGGAGATTCAGGCTCATTAATTTCTATCCCCCCTCTCCCCTCCTTCATTTGTGCTGCCTTAGTGACTGGTTTCTCTATGATGTCAGACGAGTTAGTAACAATCAGTCTGTCATGGTACTCCCTACTTGAGTGAAAAGTAACCAAAACTGTGAGAACTTTCCTTTTCACTTCATTTTAAAGTGCACATTCACTTTAAGCTATTTAACTTTTTTTCCTCACTAGCAATACTAGAAAAATACTAAGTAGCCCAGAAGTACCCAGATGGAAAAAAAAAAAAATTCTCCAACCTGTTTTTTTTTTTAATTTATTTTTTAAGATTTTTTATTTATTTTATTTGACAGACAGAGATTATAAGTAGGCAGAGAGGCAGGCAGAGAGAGAGAGAGGAGAAAGCAGGCTCCCTGGGGAGCAAAGAGCCCGATGCGGGGCTCGATCCCAGGACCCTGGGATCGTGACCTGAGCCAAAGGCAGAGGCTTTAACCCACTGAGCCACCCAGGCGCCCCTCCAACCTGTTTATTACTTTATTTTATCCTCTTGATTTTTAAGGCATTGCAATTCCATCTGCAATTTGCACTCTCATTTTTACAGCAGATCAATTAAAGATAACTGGACATGCTTGATCATATTCTGAAAGTCAATTTTAATATTACTTCCTGATGAGACCAATCTTATCAAAGATACTATCTCTCTCATTTTCCTTTTACTTGTTGCGATTTCAAGTGTTGTAAATCAGCCAAGTCATACTTAAAATATACACAGAATTCTGTTTATCAGTACTCTATCATGAAAATTAAATAGATAATAAAATACCAAAAGAAAAACTGGAAAAATGAGTCATAGAACTAAAATTCTAGTAACTCTCTGACATTAAATCAAACCTAAATTTAATATTAGACAAAAGCAAGCACATTTACAAAGGGGTTTAGGTAACTTAAACATCAAAGAAGTAAATGTCTTTCAAAGTCTCTAGAAATACCTCAAAAGTAGGAAGAATATCAGCTAGTTTAAGAAAAATTTGTCACCATTTGATACACTTGTATTGCTGATAACTCATGACTTAACTACTGTCTTGAGAAATAAAAGATTAAGACTGAAGTTAGGAATAGCTATATATAATTAAGATATTCTTTGAAATGCTACTTATGTATCATCATTAAGACCCGAAGTACATTTAGAAGTATATACAAATTGATGTATCTATCCTGAAGGACAATTTTGCAACATATTTTTAAAAATCTGTGTACACCTTTTATCTAGAATTCCACATTTAGGGGTTTCTTCTGAGGAAATTCTCAGCCTGCCTCACATAGATAAAATTCCAGGATGATCATCCTTTTTTATTCAAAATACACTGATGTTCAATGATAGGAGATTGGCAAAATAAATTATAATACATTTTTGAGGTAGAATACAACAACTAGATTAAAATAATATTGCATAAATATTAATAATATAATATTATGCATTGCAAATATTAATTAGTTCCATATCACTTAGGTGCAGGAAACCTTACATGGTTTTGTTTTTCTATATCATCCAGGCATTATGTCCCCCACTTACCAATGAGATTAAAAACTTTACTTTAATCATTTGGTGGTGGAGCATCTCACTCCCTAATAATGTCTCCAAGCGCTTTAAGGTTGAAACTGGTGTTCCTCCTTCTGCTGTACCTGGCTGCCCTAGGATCTGCTCTTTGCAGTCTGTGAACCCTTAAGAACCTGCCAGTCTAAGAGGCCAAGCAGAGCGAACACAGAACCAGACTCTACCCTGTCCTCAAGATATGGATTCAGAGTAACCATGGCAATATGAAGCCATTCCAGTACCCATAAATAGACCGGTCTCTGAAATCTCCACAGGAACTACCCTTCTCCCTTATCCATTTACAGGGAAGATCCCTGGACCATATACCATAAGGCCCTGCCCATTCATCTCTTATTGTTCTCCAATGAACTTCTCTGTGCCCGAGGAATTTTTTCTTTTTTTCTGGGAACCAGAAAGTGTCTTTCTCCCAAATAATAGTCTGAACAGCCCAGGAAATTAACACTGTCCTCCCACTGGAAGGCTTGTTTAAGCTCACTGGAGATGGTATGTAAATACTCCAGTTCCCTCCCCCCTCTGCAGAGGGAGATGAGACGATTTTGAGTCAGGTGTTTTGTACCATTTCATAGTTTCCTTACAGGGTTCAGCTCCAAGTGCCCTGTGGAAGCAAGCTGAGTAATGAACCTTGTATATAATACGTCTCCTTCCCTTCCCCTTCACATCGCCTCTGTCTTATTATTATTTTCTGTACTTCCCAAATGCATCTCTGATACTCAACTCCTTTTCTCAGTGTCTGCTTCTCAGAAAACCTGAACACAATTTTCTTTTCCATCTAGATCTGGGCATTTCAGCCACCTCAATTCAAAGAACTAGCCTTTCTCAAAGGATGAAGACAAAGCAAATTTTCCCTGTGATCACAAAATACTATGGTCCACAAAGATCTCCTGATGCAAGATTGCCCACATTCAGGATACAAAAGGCTCAGCCACATGTTTGGAACGGGGAAGGAAATATGCTTTTCTTTTAGCTTATTTTTCTGATTTTTTTCTAGCCATAGAGAGAATAACAAAAACAAACGTCTTGCCCTGTATGGGAAAATTTTTTTCTTCCACAGGAGTAATACAATCTTATTTTTCTTTTCACTGTATTTACATTTATATACAACATATACAGGAGTGGATATGTTAGCCTTTTTATGTGAAACAAATCACTCCACACTTTAGTGGCTTGAAGCCACATTTATTAATTCCCACAATTCTTCTGGTCTGGATTAATTTGTGTGGTAACTGCGCTCAGATATTAGACAGATATGAAAGGACCCATGGGTTGGACCAATTCACGTGTTGGTGGTTGGCAAGTTGTTTCTGAAAGATTTTCTCTAGAATGTATGACTAAGGGTAGAATTACTGAATTGCACACTATCCGCACCCTCATATTAGGTATTGCTAAAGTGCTTTCTATTGAGGTTGTACCAATCTATATTTACAATGTATAGGAGAGCTACTCTTTGTTTGTTTTTAAACAAGTAATTTATTTATTTTTTATTTTATTTTTTTATTTATATTTATTTTTTATTTTTATATTTACTTTTATTTAAATTCAATTAGCCAAGGCTCTTCATATCACATGCCCTCTTTAATGTCCATCACCCAGTTATCCCACCCCCTCACCCACCTCCCTTTCTGCAACCTTCAGTTTGTTTCCCAGAGTCAAGAGTTTCATATGGCTTGTCTCCCTCTCACTATTTTCTCATATGCTCATCAACATTTGAAACAGTCAAACTTTTTTACCAGAGTTAAAAAAGTATCTCACTGATGTCTTAATTTCATTTTCCTGGTTTTTTTATTGAGAATACACATTTTTGCCCATCTTTACTGGACATAGAGATTTCCTTTCCTTTAGACTATCTCTTTATATCTTTTTCCCATTTTACTTTGTGCTTGCCTCTTGCTGAATGCAAAAATATTTATATATTCTGGGTCTTGCTGTTTTGGGGTCCCAAGCATTATACATTTCTTTTCCAGCCTCTGATTTATCCCTTAAATATGTGTGCATGCCCTTTTTTTAACTTGGGGAGGGTGGGAGGGGACAGGAAGAGTTAAATGTAAAATATTCAATTTGTAATAAATTACCAATTTTTCTTTTTGTTTACTTTTTGTTTCTTTGTTGTTTTGTATTTATTGAGGTTGGATAATCTGAGACATTAATTCTTCAAATGTGGGCATAGAGTTTGAGTCATGCTAGCATCAAAAAGGTACTTAAAAATCATTACACGGTGTAACAAACAAAAGAAAATAATATTTTCTGTATTTCCCAATTCTGTAATCTATTGTATTTCTTTTATTTTTCTTTCTGGATATTATATAATCTTTGAAAATCACTTTTTTTTTTTCCTGGGACAAGGGAGGGATTTAGTTACATTAACGATAAGCTAATTTTAAATCAGGGAACTTTCGCTAAGTGAAATAAATCAGAGAAAGACAAATACCATATGGTTTCACTCATATGTGGAATTTAAGAAACAATACAAATGAACAAAGAGAGAGAGAGAGAAGCAAATGAAAAAAACAGAATCAAATACAGAGAAGAAACTAGAGGTTGCCAGAGGGGAGGTGAAATAGAGGGGATTAAGTATACACTTAGCATGAGCACAACTGTTGAATCATTATATTGCACACCTGAAACTAGTATAAACTGTATGCTAAATATAGTTCAGTAAATAAATCATGAAAATACATTAAAAAATTAAAAAGGGACTTCTTCCTTTTTCTATAGAATCTAATAAATCAGACCTCTGTACTGACTCAACTCTACAGTTTATAGACTCAACTACCAAAGCTTGTTCTAAAGAGAGATAAATAATTTCTCGCTAAATAAAATTTGTATTATAGAGCTAAGATAATCATCAAATATCATGTGTCAAGATCTGTGCTGATTAGCAGCAACATCAAAACTGAATTCCCTGTCTCTTGGTACCCTGCTACCTGAGTGCAGTAGTGGAAAAGGAAACTTTCCCCTCTCAAAACACCTAACATTACTCCCAAAAGAGCATGTAGAAGAAGGAAATTTCTAAAAGAGCAAAAAAAAAGTGCGTAAATAAAAAATTCTTTTTATTCCCCTACTCCAAATCATATTACTATCTTTAATATACCAAAATCTTAGTGAAAATACTGAATATGAAACAGCCTTAAACTGTTCATGCACTTATTTCTTTTTTTTTTTTTAAGATTTTATTTATTTATTTGACAGAGAGAGAGAGATCACAACAAGTACACAGAGAGGCAGGCGGAAAAAGTGGGGGAAGCAGGCTTCCTGTTGAGCAGAGAGCCCAATGTGGGGCTCAAGCCCAGGATCCTGAGATCATGACCTGAGCTGAAGGCAGATGCTTGACACACTGAGCCACCCAGGCGCCCCCATGCACTTATTTCTACCAGAAAGATAGTCCATGAGAAAAATATGGGTAATAACTTTGGTATCAACTTTAACATACAATAGATAATAGATACCTATCAACTGATAATTTATATTTACTCTTGTAATGGCTACATGTACAGCTTAACTTTGGTACTGGGCTGGAGATAACTCATGCAGATCTAAGTCTCTACACCCACATCTAAAGGTAAGTCCTCTTCTTTTCCATGTTGAGAGCACCCCATTTCACACTGTGATTTTTCTAGTGCAAATGAACAGATGACATATATGAAAATAATCCAAGACCCCAAAAGAAAACTAGCAATTGAGCAACCAAACTGAAGAAAAAAATACACCTATTTATTATGAATGTTGGTTCTTGGGATAATGGGAGGCAATTGTTAGGATTAGAAATTATACAATACGGGAAAGGCCTTTTTCAAGTTGTGCTTATTTAATTATGTCTCAAAATTTTATTAAATGCCTAACACATGGTAGACATTGCTCTCATACTCATGGTTCTTAAAGTTTATTTGGGATATGGACAGCAAACATTAAAAAAAAAAACTATATAATAAGACAGTAAAATGTGTTATGCAGGAAAGGAAGCCAAATAAAAAGGGTTGTTAGTGCTAAAATAAAGCTGAAAGTTGGAAGCATATCTTAAATAGGAAAAGAATTTCTACTCAAATAAAAAATTTGAGCAGAAACATTTGAAATATCTTTAAGATACTGAATATACTTAAGAGACTGATGCCAGTTGGTACAATATCCCAAGATTCTGTGAGCTAAAGTATGACTACCACAGGTAGGTCCTGGTATCAGTGTCAGCTTGCAAAATTTAACTTTAAGGTTTATTAAATGTTTCGCTATACTAACAAACCAAAATAAAACATCTTAAATGGCATATCCTATAGCCATCAACTCTCCCATAACAGGTTGAAGGCCTCTCCAAGATTTTTATTAATTCTGCATTTGTGGTGTCCACTGAAGAGATAAAAAGGAGAGAGATGAATGGGGTATTGATCTATCCTTCTCCCTCTCCTCATTATAAATTCTCTGAAGGTTCTGTTTGTAAACATAGTAGAAACAAGGAATTAGAAAATGGATATGAGGAATGGGTTCAAAAATATTGATCATTTTAAAGATTTCTTTTTTAAAAAAGATTTATTTTGAGAGAGAGAAAGAGAGCATGCATGCACATAGTGGGGAGAGGCAGAGGGATAAGGAGAGGGAAAATTAAGCACACTCCATGCTGAGTCCAGAACTCAAAGTGGGGCTCCATGTCATGACCCTGAGATCATGACCCAGGCTGAAAACAAGAGTCAGACCCTTAACCAACTGTGCCACCCAGGAGCCCCTTTACAGATTTCTTAAGATGAGGTTTATGCTTACGACAAACTTGGACATCTTGCCTTCCTACTGAGAAAAAAAAAAAAAATGTTTCCATTTGATTCTTGAAAGTGAAGTAGAAATTTACCAAGTAAGGTAGAAGGCAGAGAATTTACTAAGTGAGGGAGGAGGCAAAGTGAGGTAGGAGGCAGAGAAATGCTTGTCACCAAGTATTTAAGCAGAGCAAACTGAATACACAGCGGCAAGCATCTACGAATGTCAGAAAATTTTGGAAGAGCAGCAAATTGTCCAGCATTGGCAGAGCACTGGATGCCATGGGGAAGATGGCACAGAGAGGTAGCCAGGAAACATTTCCCACAGGCTTTCTTATGCTATTCTAAGTTATTAGCACCTCTTCTAAAGGCAATGCAAGAACACTAAAAGAAGTCAGTCAGAATTTAAGCATACTGAAATAACTAGAAATGTTGGTGGTTTTCATAGACAATAACAAAGAGAAGAGAATATATTAATATAGTTGAAAGATGACAAGAGGCATAAAAGTGAGGAAGAAGAAATATTTTAAAAGGAAAAAAAAATCTTCCAAATATTTGCTTTCCCACATTGGATGAATAAAAGCACCTGGCAGAAGTGGTCAGAATGGCAGTATCTTCTCTGGTCTGCAACAGAGAATTTCTTATAGCTTATGTTACCTACTATGGTATTTTATACACTAAATGCTTTAAATTATTATTTCTTTATTTAACTAAATTGAGGTATGTAATTCAATTATAAAACTGAAGGAGGGAGTGGTAAGGGGAATGAAATATTCATTAGGAAGTATTTCTCATCAACTACTTGTTCCTGCTTTGATCAAACAAATCTAATAATTTCTTGTTAAATTCATCAGTTTCCATTAGAAGAGTAATCGTAGCTGGTAAAGGTAATGGTTACAGCGTGTTACACAATTAACACAGTGTGAAATGAACTAAAATATGTTCTCTATAGCTGATTTTCTGAAAACACTAGATACTGGGTTTAGGATATATAAATGTAAGATTTTTCCAAACACTATCATTTTGTTAAATCAAATCAAGTCTTATTTATATTTCAACTGAAAACTAATGCTGGTATTTAGACATATAAAAATTGATGATGTTTTCACAGTTTACTCAGGGCTAAGGGAACAAACTTAATTTTTTTTTTAATTTATTTGAGAGAGAGAGAGAGAATGAGAGAGAGAATGAGAAGGATGGGGGTCAAATGGAGAAGCAGACTCCCTGCTGAGCAGAGAGCCTGATGCGGGATGTGATCCCAAGACTCCAGGATCAAGACATGAGGTGAAGGCAGTTGCTTAACCAACTGAGCCACCCAGGCACCCATGGAAACAAAACTTAATTTTTGTAAACGAACACGATGTCTATAGAAAAGACCAGAGGGGAAACAGCTTACATCCCTGTTGGTAAATCTGCCTAAGAGGTCAAAACCTAAGGTGTATATTTCAACCATGGAAACTCAGGTTTTTGCTTTCTATTTTAATGTTTTCTCTTATGTTTGTAAAGTCTGTGTGAGCTCATTTGAAAAATATATAAAATAAAGAATAATACTGAGAAGAAAACATAGTAATTATTATTGAAATATGGCTTTAAAGCTTTCTGTAGTGTTTTGCCATATGCTGTATTATATTATGCGGTATTACAAATGTTATATTGTCCATTTAAGTGTGTGTGTGTGTGTGTGTGTGTGTGTGTATGTAGGTACATGTATGTTACATCAAGAGTAAAAGATCTTTATATTTTATTGTAACTTTTTGCATTCTAATATACTTTACTGATACATAATTTAGATACAGCATACTACACTGATTTTAAATGTACAATTTGATTATTTGGGCAATATATACACTGGTCTAAACACCACCACAATCAAGTTATAGATTTTCAACACTTCAAAAACTCCCTTTATAACACTATCCTAGTCATTACTCCAACTGAAACTCTAAGCTCTCAGCAACCTGATTTGCATTCAGTCACCAGAGATTTATTTTTGCAAGATTTTCATATAAATGAAATTCTTCAGTATGGACTTTGAGTCTGACTTCTTTTGCACGCAATAATACTTATTCATCCATCTTGTTGGATATATCAATCGTCTTTGCCTTTAACTGCCAAAGAGGATTTTGTTGTATGGGTAGAAACAAATGTGTACATTCATTCATCTGCTGAAAACTTTGGGGTTATTTCCTGTTCTTGGCTATTATAAACAAAGCTATAATGAACATATGCTGACATGTCTTTAATATTTTGGGTAAATAATCAGAAGTAGAATTGCCCCAGTTTTATATGTTCATGTTTAATTGTTTTCAAACATGCTAAATTGGTTTTCAGAGTTTGAACTATTGAATATTCCTAAAACCAATGTGTTAAGTATTATAGTCACTTTAAATGCTCACCAAAATTTGGTGTTCTCTGTCCTTTACATTTTAGCCATCCTAGTGCTCGCTTCGGCAGCACATATACATTTTAGCCATTCCAATACAGAAAGAGTAGTATTATGCAGTAGCTTTAATCTGCATATTTTCATATTTGCATTTTCTCTCCGGGGCACCTGGGTGGCTGAGTCAGTTAACCATCTACCTTCAGCTCAGTTCATGATCCCAGGATCCTGGGATAGAGCCCCACACTGGGGTCCCTGCTTAGATGGAGTCTACTTTTCCCTCTCCCTCTGCCCCTCCTCCAATTTGTGCATTCACTTGCTCTCTTTCTCTCCCCCTCTCTCAAATAAATAAATGAAAAAAATTAAAAATAAAAATAAAAATATTTTCTCTCAGTATGTGGCTTCTGTTTCACTTTTCTTAATACTGTCTATCAGTAATCAGGTGCTTTTTATTTTAATGGAGTACAATTTTACAATGCTCTTAAGAATTGTGCTTGTATCCTGTTGCCTGCATTTTTTTTCCTGTGTATTCTCCTGTAAAATTTATAGTTACAGATTTTTTAAAAATTTCATTCAATAATCCATTTTGAGTTAACATTTGTACATAGGGTTAGAGTTCTGATACCTCCTCAAATAAATATAAAGTTATTTCAGGTCCATTTTTAAAAATTTAAAAAAATATTTCTAAATAATATGTGGTCAAAGAAAAAAGAGGTAAAAAGAAATGAGACATCAATCCATAAAAAGATATGAAGCAATCTTAAATGTACATTGCTAAGTGAAAGACGCCAATCTGATAAAGTAGTATGTTATATGCTTTCCACTATATGCTATTGTGGAAAAAGAAAAACTCTGGAGACATAAAAAGATCAGTGTCTTAAAGTTCACTGGTCTTTTATTCTATAGTTTGTAATCCGCTATTAATCCAACTTAGTGAAATTTTAATTAGGGACACTGTATTTTTCATCTCGAGAATTTCCATTTACTTCTTTTTTTATATCTTCCTTTTTTAAAATTTTTATGCATCCTGTGCATAACAGCTTTTTAATATTTTTGTTTGACAAATTCCATCATGTTAATAATTAATAATTTCAACTGCTTCTACTAATTTTTGTCTTTATTTTGCATTGTATTTCTTTCTATACATACCTATTTTTATTTGGAAAACTCCTTGTCCCCTTAAATCAGCAAGATTCACAGACTCTGTGTGAATTCTTCTTTTTTTTTTTTTTTAAAGATTTTATTTATTTATTTGACAGAGAGAGAACACAAGTCGGCAGAGCAGCAAGCAGAGAGAGAGGGGGAAGCAGGCCCCCTGCTGAGCAGAGAGCCCAATGCGGGACTCGATCCCAGGGCCCTGAGATCATGACCCGAGTTGAAGACAGAGGCTTAACCCACTGAGCCACCCAGGTGCCCGAATTCTCCTTTCTTGTGTTACCACCCAGAAAGTGCCTCCAGACAGTAAGTCTGGTCAAAAGGAAGGTCCAACCTATTTCTCTTCTCTCAGGGAATCTCAGTTCTATGCTGCCTGGTGTTTGAAAACAGTGGCTTGGTTTTGTTTCCATTTTTTCTACATTTTTCTGTGGAGAGGGTAATTGCATACTAGTTATTCTCTTATGGCCAGAAGCAAAAGTACATATTTCTTTCTTTATTCAATTCAATATTATAGGTATTTTTTTATATTATATGAGTTAGGAATTGAACTTGGCTACAAATAATGGAAAACCTAAGCTACTATGATTTAACCATGAAAGCATTCTTTTGTAGCAGGCAGGAGATACAAACAGACATTTTTACAAAGAAGACAAATATATGGTCAACCAACACATGAAAAGATGCTCAACATCGCTCATTACCAGGGAAATGCAAATCAAAACTACACTGAGATACTGAGATATCACCTCGCACCTCTCAGAATGGCTAAAATCGGAAACACAAGAAACAACAAGTGTTGGCGAGGATTTGATAAAAAAGGAACTCTCTTGCACTGTTTGTGGGAATGCAAACTGGTACAACCACTGTTGAAAAGAATATGGAGTTTCCTCAAAAGTTAAAAATTAATCTACCCTATTTTGCACTACTGGGCGTTTACGCAAAAAAATACAAAAACACTAAATCAAAGGGAGGCAGGTATCCCAATGTTATAGCACAAATAGCCAAATTATGGGAGCAGCCTAAGTGCCCACAGATAGATGAATGGATAAAGATGTGATGTGTATCTATGTGTCTGTGTATGATTTTATTTAACTATTAAAAAATAAAATCTTGCCATTTGTAACAACATGGATAGAATTAGAGAATATAATGCCAAGCAAAAGAAGTCAAAGAAAGACACATACCATATGATTTCACTCATATATGGAATTTAAGGAAAAAATGAGCAAAGGAAAAGAAAAAGACAAACCAAGAAACAGACTCTAAACTCTAGAGAACAAATTGATCGTTATCAGAGGGGAGGTGAATGGGAGGATGGGTGAAATAGGTGATAAGGATTAAAGAGTGTACTTGTTGCAATGAGCACTGGGTAATGTATGGAATTGTTGAATTACTATATTGTGCACCTGAAACTAATATAATACTGTTTGTTAATTATATTGCAATTAGCATTTTAAAAAAGAGCAAGGTTTCTTTTTTCACACAGCTGAAAGATCAGAGCCTGGTAAAACAATTCTGTTATCATGAACCAGACCCACAATACCAACACAAATACAGTCTCCTTAGAAAATAGCACCACTCTCATTATTGCTGTCTTGTGAAGAATGCAAAATGGTTGTTCTACCTTCATCTTTGTATCTGTGTTCCAGGAAATGAAGAGGAAAGACAGATGGTAAGTGCTAACTGAATGTGCTCCCACCTAGAAACTTCTCACATCTCATTGACCAAAATTATTTCACGTATCTAACCCTTGGGATAGGGAAAGCTAGGGAGTATAAATTTGTTGAAACCCAGAACACTGCCAGCATTTCTATATCAAACAGAAAGATCTGGAAGCCACATTTCATTAAATATTCTATAACATCTGCAATACATGGGCAGCATTCTATGGTATAGAAATAGTATTATATTAACTGATTCTCTACTATTCAATATTTGGATGCCACCTCAAGTCTTGGGTATTTTTTTAATTATTTAATTCTTTTATTTATTATTTCTTAGAGAGAGAGAGCACACACATCTATTGGGAGGGGGGGTAGGAAGGGCTGAGGGAGAGAGGATCTTAAGCAGCTACACCCCAGCATGGCACCTGATGTGGGGCTTGAGGTCATGATCCTGAGCCAAAAATCAAGAGTCAGTCGCTTAACTGATTGAGCCACCTAGGAATTGTCCCTAACCCTTTTTTTAATAGGGCAGTAAGTACAGGTGGTTTATATATAAACTCATTAATTATCAGCAAATGAGAAGCCATAGAGGAAATGAGAGAAAAGATTTAGATTTTCTGGAGTTTTTCCTCACTCCTTCTCTCCTCATGTCAATGAAATAAATTATCTGTCTTTCATAATGATTTCATTTATAAAGGAGTATGATAACCATAAGAATGAAAATTAGTCAACAAACTTAATTCTAATCAGGTGAATAAAGATATTAAAAAAAAAACGTATTGGGCGTCTGGGTGGCTCAGTGAATTAAGCCGCTGCCTTCGGCTCAGGTCATGATCTCGGGGTCCTGGGATCGAGTCCCGCATCGGGCTCTCTGCTCAGCAGGGAGCTTGCTTCCCTCTCTCTCTCTCTGCCTGCCTCTCCATCTACTTGTGATTTCTCTCTGTCAAATAAATAAATAAAATCTTAAAAAAAAAAACTGTTTAAAAAAAAATAAAATTAAAAAAATTAAAAAAAAAAAGTATCACTTTAAAGGTACCAGACAATCCATGAATACAATAAAGTATATTTTCTACATGATATGAGCCTAACTGCACAAATACTAATCACAGAATCAGTGAACCACTGAAGCCAGCATTTCATATAAAAGTGGCTTATCAATGCAAGCAGTTACTGACTATCCAAATAAAAAGAGATAGCAAACTCACTGGTACTTGTCAGATCTTCAAAGGTTCCATAATCTCTTTCTTGCTGCCTACATTTCTTAGTATTTGTAATGAAAAACTTCAGTGGTGTACAAGTGCATAAAACCCAGAGACTATAATTCTGCAATGAGAATGAACATCTTAAGATCACAAAAAATAGAATGGGAATTAAATAATCAAGCCAATTACAAACTCAGCTTTTCTTATCTGAGGCTCAGAAATCAAAGCCAGTTTAGAGAATTTAGGTACTACTATAAATTTTTCTCTATTCTGCACAGATTTCCTGTAGAAGTCTGAGGGATGAGAAAGTTGCAGCACTGCCTTATAGTGCCTGCTACATCTCCTGGCAGCTGAAATAAAATGAGTCAAATCTTGATGGAAGGACTCCAAAAAGGTTTCAGACATGCTATTTGTAACACTCATAAAATGCTTAAATACAAAGAGAATACACTGAATTCCACTATACTTCCTCTTGCACATTCAGACTCAGCATTAATGCTTGTTGTAGGCCAAATGGCATCACTTGCATATATTTTGATGTAAGCTCAGAGCCACATCCTTTGGTCTGACAAAACTACTTCACTTAAAATTGCTAACCACCACTTCAGTCTATTTTTTGGTCTTCGACCATCCTTGGTGGTTTAGTTTAGCTATTATTCCTGAATAATACAGTCTATCTTTTTTTTCTTGTTTTCTTTATATTTCCTGCCACTTTTAAAAATAGTTTCAAAGTGAAAGCATCTGTTTGGAAACAGGTCATCATCTATTACATATATTTGTAAAGTTATAACCTGTTGTTTTAAGAGATGTGGTGGTATTTAATGGGATTTAGAGATGTGAGGGTTAAACTTCAGCTGAGATGAAGCCTAAAACTGCCTTTTTATTCATTTACTGTAAGAGGGAGATGTTCATGAATCATACTGTTTCATATGTGAATCATACTGTTTTCACTGTTCAGGTTGTGAACATGTATGTGTGCACTGACCATCTAATTCAGCATCTAAGAAGTAATTTCTATATCTTATTTAATTGGATAGTTAGGTATTTCCTATTATTAAGTCAATTCCTGCTTTGTAATGCCTTTCGTAACTATCTTTAGCATGACACTCATGCCCTCCCAACTGGCCCCTGCTTATTTCTGTAGGCTTAACATTTCTTTTTCCCAATCAAGTTGCTGTCAGTGTAATGGTTCTTTCATGCTTGAATCTTTGATCATTATTTCATCTTCTTCCTGAAATACTTTACCTCGCCTGCCCAAGCCTTGTGAAGACCTACTTGTCTTTTTGTGTTCTGGTGAAGTTTTACTCTTGGAACGAAGCCTCTTTTGGTTAGTCTATGGCCCATATCTTAATAGAATGACCATGTCCTTCCTTGTGTTTTGCTTAACAGTTAATAAAATGCCCCTTGAGGGGTACCTGGCTGGCTCAGTCCACTAAGCATGTGACTCTTAATCTCAGGGTCATGAGTTCAATCCCCACAATGGGCACAGATTTTTACTTAAAAAATAATAATAGTAATAGTAATAAAATAAAAAAATACTTTAAAAATAAAAATACAAAACTTTAAAAAATAAATGTCCCCTAAATAAATGAATTAATATGTAAATAAATCATATTTGAGAGATAGCACAAACTTAAAATAAGTCTGCAGTTCCAACTGGATTTTTTTAATGTATATGTCTGCCTCTGGGAAATTTTTAATAATTTTAAAGAATCGGAATATCTTTCATGAGCTAGTATGATGATTTGTCCAGTGTAGATTCAAAATAAATATAAGACATGATGCTTAAGCCTAAAAAATTCAAAATGTAATTAAGTCTAGGCTACAACATGGTTATTGTTATTGTTCCAAAATATCAACAGCATATCAACAACAAATATAATGGGGTTTTAAAACATCTTATTACTAACATCTGAAATAATATATTCCAAAATATTAAAGAAATTTCTGGGTCATAATATCATGCTAATTTTAGTTTTGTTTTTCTCTGTAATTTCCTAATTTTACACATTTCCTTCATTAAACATGATTATTTTATAAATTAAAAAGATAAAAATACACTGACAAAAAATGTAAAAGTTAGAGACATCACTGTTTTAGCAATGCAGATTTGGAGCTGGAAAACACAATTGATAAATAACATTTGGAAAGGCAATTTGGCAATATATATCAAGGCACATAAAAATTGGATCATACTATTTGACACATAATTCCCCACAAATATACTAAAAGTTGTAAAAACAGAAGAATGTCCATTACAGTTAAAATAATTTAAGAAACAGATGCAAGACAAATGTTTCAAAATAAATGAGTGGTTTAGATTATATCATTTTGGTGAATTAATCTGCCCTCATTAAAATAATAAAAACTATAGAATCAGAGAAACATCAAACACTTAAAAATATATCATAATTTATATGGAACCAGAAAAGACCTCAAATAGCCAAAGGAATATTGAAAAAGAAAGCCAAAGTTGGTAGCATCACAATTCCAGACTTTAAGCTCTATTACAAAGCTGTCATCATCAAGACAGTATGGTACTGGCACAAAAACAGACAGATAGATCAATGGAACAGAATAGAGAGCCCAGAAAAAGACCCTCAACTCTATGGTCAACTAATCTTCGACAAAGCAGGAAAGAATGTCCAATGGAAAAAAGACAGCCTCTTTAATAAATAGTGTTGAGAAAACTGGACAGCCACATGCAGAAAAATGAAATTAGACCATTTCCTTACACCACACACAAAAATAGACTCAAAATGGATGAAAGACCTCAATGTGCGAAAGGAATCCATCAAAATCCTTGAGGAGAACACAGGCAGCAACCTCTTCAACCTCAGCCGCAGCAACATCTTCCTAGGAACATCGCCAAAGGCAAGGGAAGCAAGGGCATAAATGAACTATCTTAATCATCAAGATCAAAAGCTTTTGCACAGCAAAGGAAACAGTTAACAAAACCAGAAGACAACTGAAAGAATGGGAGAAGATATTTGCAAACGACATATCAGATAAAGGACTAGTGTCCAAAATTTATAAAGAATTTAGCAAACTCAACAACCAAAGAACAAATAATCCAATCAAGAAATGGGCAGAGGACATGAACAGACATTTCTGCAAAGCAGACATCCAGATGGCCAACAGACACATGAAAAAGTGCTCCATTTCACTCAGCATCAGGGAAATACAAATCAAAACCACAATGAGATATCACCTCACACCTGTCAGAATGGCTAAAATTAACAAGTCAGGAAATGACAGATGCTGGCGAGGATGGGGAGAAAGGGAAACCCTCCTACACTGTTGGTGGGAATGCAAGCTGGTGCAACCACTCTGGAAAACAGCTTGGAGGTTCCTCAAAATGTTGAAAATAGAACTACCCTATGACCCAGCAATTGCACTACTGGGTATTTTCCTTAAAGATACAAACGTAGTGATCCGAAGGGGTACGTGCCCCCGAATGTTTCTAGCAGCAATGTCTACAACAGCCAAACTATGGAAAGAACCTAGATGTCCATCAACAGATAAATGGATAAAGAAGATGTGGTATATATACACAATTATAATATTTAGAGCATTCCACTTTATTTTATGTTTGTTCTTTTTTTTTAAGATTTTATTTATTTATTTTACAGACAGAGATCACAAATAGGCAGAGAGGCAGGCAGAGAGAGAGGAGGAAGCAGCCATCAAAAGAAATGAAAGCTTACCATTTGCAACAACGTGGATGGAACTAGAGGGTATCATGCTTAGCGAAATAAGTCAGTTGAAGAAAGACAACTATCATATGATCTCCCTGATATGAGGAAGTGGAGATGCAACATGGGAGGTTAAGGGGGTAGGAGAAGAATGAATGAAACAAGATGGGATTGGGAGGGAGACAAACCACAAGTGACTCTTAATCTCACAAAACAAACTGAGGGTTGCTGGGGGGAGGGGGTTGGGGGGGTTATGGACATTGGGGAGGGTATGTGCTATGGTGAGTGCTGTGAAGTATGTAAACCTGGCGATTTTCAGACCTGTACCACTGGGGATAAAAATACATTATATGTTTATTTAAAATTTTTAAAAAATAAAAATAAATAATTAAAAAAATCATAATATTTATTATAAACTATGGCTATAATAATATAAGATATATGTTGGTGAAGATGAAAAAATATGTAAAATAAAATATAAAGTTATAGAAAGGTGCTATGCATTCTTTTTAAATTTTTCTTTTAATGTTATGATTTTGTTGTTATTGTTTTTTAACTGATTACTACAGCAATGACTTTAAGTAGAAAGTGAAGAAAACTATATAATGCAAATAAATCATTTTCTATTATGTTTTATATTTTTAATATAAGTTTTAAATTCCTTATATATGAGCTGTATTCATATTTAATGCATAAATCAATGTCACATATCCAGTTTACACTGTTTAATATTATCCTATATTGTAATACTGCCATATATATAGTGCTATAATATTTAGAGCATTCCACTTTATTTTATGTTTGTTCTTTTTTTTTAAGATTTTATTTATTTATTTTACAGACAGAGATCACAAATAGGCAGAGAGGCAGGCAGAGAGAGAGGAGGAAGCAGGCTCCCCGCTGAGCAGAGAGCCCGATGCAGGGCTCGATCCCAGGACCCTGGGACCAAGACCTGAGCCGAAGGCAGAGGCTTTAACCCGCTGAGCCACCCAGGTGCCCCTATTTTATATTTGTTCTAAGATCACCTATCAGACACTTCATATTTTATGTAACTGACATAAATATCTTCAAACAGAACCACCAAATATTTCACTAGGGTATTTTTCATGTTCTCTCTCCAAATCTTACTACATTATCTCCTATACCTTCATCTCATTTCCTGGTTTATTGAATCCCAATCCATTATCAAATTTAGGAGAACTCCATTGTTAAAAATTCACTCATTCCTTATATTATCTAGTTATTGTTTTCGTTAATCTCTTAAGAAGGCTAATTTATAGAAATAAAGACTATTTGTCTGTTTTTGAAGAAAGTGAGAAGAGTCACAGAATCACTCTCGGGAAAGCAGGACCAGCCCTAGCCCTGGAAACCTAAGAGATTGAGACTAAACCTGGGTGTTCCTCAGTGTCTCTTAGCAGAGTGTGTACCCATCTAACACCAGATGGATAAAATTGGACAGGACGGCAGATGAAGGGGAAATTCCCCAGTGGGAGAACTGTTTCCCCACTCTCACAGAGCAGGTGTACTGAAGACAGAACAGATCAGAACTTGTTAACAGGACAAGCCAAAAAATTCAGGAATTTGCAAATTGAACAGGTGAAAATTTAACTGGTGATAATTGAAAGCTAATTATCGTCAGCTAGCAATTGGCAACCAGGTGTTCTGAGTCACCTAAAAGGCAAAGCAGGGAGGACTGCGAAGAAATTTGCTTTTGGCACAGATGAGATAAATGAATTTCCTGACTTAAGTTTCAGTACAGGAAAATGATTAGTCTGTTTGTTGCTGCTATGTTTTAGCGTGCCTAGGAGCTAACCAACGATTGCAAAGCTAAGTAATTATGGCTTGTAAGAACTGCCTTATATTTTTTCTAAATTGCCTTTTTCCAAATAAGTAAAGGCAGAAATACAGTAACTGCCAAAGCCACATCTGTTGGCTGTAGGCCATCCTGGGAGCATGGCTTTACTATTTAGCAGTGCTAAATACAAAAAATCCCAGGAAACAAAGGCTCCAGGCCTATTGATACATTTTATATATTCCTCAGGGGCAATTTTTAGAAGCTGACACTTAGACAAAGCTGTGTATTCAAAGTCATAAAGCCAATAAACAGCAAATTTAGACTTTGTACTCAAAAATTCCTGATTCCAAAGTCCATGTTTATTATACCATTTTGCTTTTTGAAGGAAAATTTTCCCTTGCTTAAAGCAGTAACAGGCTTGGGATGCCTGGGGGTGGAGCTGGATAAGCCCCTGACTCTTGGTTTAGGCTCAGTTCATGATTTCAGGGTCATGAGTTTGAGCCCTGCACCAGGCTCAGTGGGAGTCAGCTGGAGATTCTCTCTCTCCCTCTGCCCCTCCCCCTGCTCTCCTGCACACACTCTCCGTCTCTCTCAAATAAATAAATCTTTTTATATTAAAAAAAAGGCTTTCTTTTCTACATTAACTCCCTGTAACTCCAAATATTCCAAATTACATGAATCCCAAAAATTTTAATAAAGATTTATGTTCAAGTATCACATTTATATAGGAAAGGATACACATAATTATATTGTCCAATGAATGTATATTCAATGAATGTTCATTGAATGCATCCATCTGACTCTTCCCAGCCAAGAAACAGAGGACTAGGTAGCAGCTCAGACTCCTTTGTTCCCCTCTAAGACACTACCTTTCCCCTCAACAATAATCAGTGTCTGGACCCTAAAGCAAGTGATGTTTCTTTCAAGGAACTGAATTTTATACAAATGGAACAATACAATTTGTATACTTTGTTTCAGTCTTCTTTAACTGCACACTATGTTTGTGAGATTTATCCTGGCTTTGCCCTATAAATAATGTGTTCATATTCATTGCTATATAGTATTCCATTATATTAATACATCACAACATACCTTATCCACTCTACCTTTGGTGAACGTTGAGTTGGATTCCAGTTTTTGGCTATTACTATTAATGCTGTGAGCATTTTCTTTAACAAACATATGCATGTGTTTCTGACAGTTACATACCCAGGTATGTTACTCTTGAGTCAAATGCTCTGGTTTCTCTTCAGATCGTATAAATCTTTCGCCTTTTACTCTTGAGTCATAGGTTTTGGCTAGGTTCAGGTTTTCCACTTTATCAAACAGTTCTCCAAAATGGTTGAACCAATTTACACTTCTACCAGCAATGCATGAGAGTTTCAGTTACTCCATAATCTTGCCAATTCCAAGAATATGTCATTTAGTTTTAGCCATTCTGGAAGGCAGTTGGAGCTGATGGATTTTATTGAGACCTGAAGAGGTTAAGCCCCTTTTCATCTTATTTTGGCCACTTGAATACCCTTTTTTGTAATGTTTGAGTATTTTGCTCAATTTTCAGTTAGTTTTTCCATCTTTCCCTTATTGACTTATAGAATACCATTATAATATTCTCAATAAGAGCTCCTTTTTTCAATCATAATATTGTAATAATCTTCTTGAACTCTGGATTTCCTTTTTACCATATAATAATGATTTTGGTGAAAAAAAATTTTAGTTTTATAAAAGTATAATATAGTTTCTTCTGCTTAAAAAAAAGGGTTTTTTTTTAAGATTTTATTTATTTATTTGACAGAGAGCCAAAACACAAGTAGGCAGAGAAGCAGGCAGAGGGAGAGGGAGAATCGGGCTCTCCACTGAGCAGAGAGCTAGATGTGGGGCTCGATCCCAGGACGCTAGGATTATGCTCTGAGCTGAAGGCAGATGCTTAACTAACTGATCCACCAGGCACCCTGAAAAAAAAAAAGTTTTAGTTTTATAAAAGTGTAATATAGCTTTCTTATTTTTAAAACTTAGGTGAGGTACTTTTTTGTATGTATTTTGTATTTCCAAAGGCTGTAAAAACAGGCTCCTTTATAGCCATTTGTCTAAGAGTTATCTAATTACATCCACATTTTCCATATTAACAGCACAAAAATTGTTCATAATCTCTTACAACTTAGGGGCCTTGGGTGGCTCAGTTGGTTAAGCATCCAACTCTTGGTTTAGACTCAGGTCATGATCTTGGGGTCTTGGGGTCCTGAGATCAAGCTACACATCAAGTTCCACACTCAGTGTGGAGTCTGCTCCTTCCCCCACTCACCCATTCTCTCTTAAATAAAAATAAATAAATAAATAAATAAATAAATAAATAAATAAATACGATTTAGAAGGACCTTTATAATCTCTTACCATCTTTAGAAATTCTGTAGAATATCTAATTACATATTTTTTATTACTGATACTGATACTGAAATTTTATACCTCTTTCCTCTCTCCATTTTCCTTGCTAGAACATTGTTAATTTTATTGCTCATTATAGAGAATTACTGGATTTCTTGAACCTATTTTAGGTCTGCTTATTATTTTATTGATCTTTGCTATGATCTTTTTTATTGTCTTCCTTCTTTTTTTTTTACATTTAATTTGCTGTTCTTTTTCTGATGTATTGGAATCAAGACTTATTTTTTACTCTTGTTTTTAATATATTTATTTAAGGCTATAAATTTCTCTCTTAGCCATCATGTGCTGCATTCTATAAGCTTTGAAATGGTATTTTTTCATGATCTTTTAATTAAAATTTTTTGTAAATTTCATTATGATTTATTTCTTTAACCAACAGCTATTTTTAGAAGAGTAATGTTTAACTTAAAATTTTTATCTTTATTTCCCTCTTTATTACTAATTTCTAGCTTAATTTCAATGTCAGAAACCATAATCTATAATATTCCAATTCCTAGAGATTTATTAAAACTTGCTATATAAAGCACTATGGAGTCAATTTTTTTTTTAATTAACACATAATGTATTACTTACTTCTGGGTACAGGTCTGTGAATCATCAGTCTTACACAATTCACAGCACTCACCATAGCACATACCCTCCCTAATGTCCATAACCCAGCCACCCTATCCCTTCCCCTGCAACTCTCCAGCAACCAACAGTTTGTTTCCTGAGATTAAGAGTCTCTTATGGTTTGTCTCCCTCCTTATCCCATCTTGTTCCATTTTTTTCCCTCCCTACCCCCCACAGCCCCCCACACTGCCTCTCAAATTCCTCATATCAGAGAGATCATATGATAATTATCTTTCTGATTGACTTATTTTGCTCAGCATAATGTCCTCTAGTTCCATCCACATCATTGCATATGGCAAGATATCATTTCTTTTGATAGCTGCATAGTATTACACTGTATATATATACCATATCTTCTTTATCCATTCATATGCTGATGGACATATGAGGTTCTTTCCATAGTTTGGCTATTGTGGACATTGCTGCTATAAACATTCAGGTGCACATGCCCCTCCGTATCACTACATTTTTTTCTTTAGGGTAAGTATGAGTGCTGGATCATAGGGTAGCTCTATTTTCAACTTTTTGAGGAACCTCCATGCTGTTTTCCAGAGTGGCTGCACCAGCTTGCATTCACTATGGGGTCAATTTTGACAAAATGTTCAGGTGTACTTGAAAAGTCTGTGTATTTTGCAATTGTTGGTTATAGAACCCACCCACACAATTTTCTGTTTATGTTTGTATATATTTATTATAATTATATGCTTGTATCTAAGATATATGAGTAAACTTGTCTATAATATAAACTTGTATTAATATAATTATACACTTGCTTATTAAATTCTTAAATATTCAGCATGCTTATCTTTTATCTGCTTATTCTATCATTTATTAAAAGAAATATTCAAATCTCAGACTACAATTATGAATTTGGTTAGTTCTCTCTTCCTTTATATGCTTTGAATATATTTTATTAGGTATATATGAATAAAGAATAATATGTCCTCCTGATATATTCACCAAATTACTCCAAATTATCCCTCTACCTCTAGAATGTATCTTATTTTAAAAATCTACTTTTTATTATATTATGTATCTGTATTAAATTGTCCAACTCTAGGATGTGTTTTAGCTTAAAATCAACTTTTTATAATATTAGGTAACTGAATTAGCCTTTTCTGGTTAGTACTTTTTATAGTTTACTTTTATCCTTTCCATGACTTTAAATTAAAACTACCCCTCTTATAAGCAATACTTAAATAATTTTAATTTTTTTATTTAGCTTGGCAATATTTCTTTTAACTATAGTATTTAGTCCATTTACATTTAATGCAATTATTGATCATTTAATGTTTAAATATTACTCTTTCATATACACACAAACACATCTGTATATACCCATGTATAAATGCCACAAGATATTATTTTTACTTTTATCTTTCAATATTTGACTTTACCCACATAGTTACTCTTTCATATCATATGTCTTATACAATTTCGTAAATCTCTCAGTGGCTTCAGATTGTTTTTGAATTTAGAGTTACTAACTGTTCTTCCTGGGATATTTGGTATGATATTTCAGAGTCTACCAAAGCTAGTAAACTATTTATGAACTGCAAGCAACACCAGGGACTCACTACAGAAAGAAGAACAAGCAGTATCTTGAAAAAATAAAATGCATTTAAATATTTAAATATTGGAAAGATTTTGGGGTGCCTGGGTGGCTCAGTATGTTAAGTCTCTGCCTTTGGCTCAAGTCATGATCTCAAGGTTCTGGGTTAGAGCGCCTCATTGGGCTCTCTGCTCAGCAGGGAGCCTGCTTCCCTGCCTACTTGTGATCTCTCTCTCTCTGTCAAATAAATAAATAAAAATCTTAAATAAACAAACAAACAAACAAATATTGGAAAGATTTAACAATCAAGCAGAGGATTTATTTATTTATTTATTTATTTATTTATTTTTAAAGATTTTATTTATTTATTTGAGAGAGCAAGCAAGCAAGAGAGCACGAGCTGGAGGCAGAGGCAGAGGGAGAGGGAGAAGCAGACTCTCTGAAGGGAGCCCAACATGGGGCTTCATCCCAGGACCCCGAGATCATGTTCTGAGCCAAACACAGACACAACCAACTGAGATACCCAGGCACCCAAGCAGAAGCTTTTAAAGTAGAGTTTTGCCTGCAATTAAAATACCTGTGCAATTTCTGACTCAAAAGATCTCACAAAATAGAATTTATATAAAATTTTTGGACAGAATATTCACTATGAGTTTCTTTAGAATTTGTTTTCTATTTTTTAGAACATTTTCTATTTTAATTTAAAAATACATTTGTGCTAATTTCATCCAGCCTCAATGAAAACAGTGTTGTGTTTCCATTTTAAATTTTCAATTACTTATGAACATGCTTCTGTAGTCCCAGACATACACCTGCAGATAGCATATCATATTGTGTTGATAATGTTGTTTACTTGCCAGTCTTTTACGCTAGGCTTTAAGCCTATCATAAGAGACAAAACCATGTTACATTTCTATATCCTCAACATTTAGTACGATAGGACCTCCATAAACATTCAGCAGTTTTAAAATCTTTATGTATAAAATAAGATGAAATCAGAGAGGGAGACAAACCACACTAGACTCTTAACTATAGGAATCAAACTGAGGGTTGCTGGAGGGAAGGTTGGGGAGGAGGGACGGGTAACTGGGTGATGGGAATTAAGGAAGGCATGTGATTTAATGAACACCGGGTTTTATGTGCAACAGAAGAATAACTGAACTCCACCTTTGAAACTAATGATACACTATATGAATTTAAATATAAAAACATTTTTTAAAAAGAAAGAAAAATAAAATCTTCATGCAAGGATAATCTTCCTCAAAATATAATATTTTGCTAAATTATCAGATAATTTTAAGTAATTTCTTCATTTATTCAAAACTACTTGAGTATTGGGCATAAATATAGACAATTCCTTTGAGAAGATGGACCACAAAAGGTTGTTGTTATTTTGGGGGGGGGGGGTTGTTGTTGTTTTAATGGTGGTGATTTGAACATGCTTAACTGTCACTGAGAATAATCCAGCAGAGAAGGAGAAATTGGGAGCAATTTAAAAAGAGAAGAAAAAAAGCAATAGCATACAGTTTCTGAGAAGACAGAAGGAGTTACTTTAGACTTAGACAGGAGCACTTGAAGGGCCAGCTGTCCCATTGTATAGGAGGAGAGGATGATGGGTAAAAGAACAATTAAGTTTGGGAATTAGTTCTCTTTTGTCTCTATGTATAGAAAGTAAGATAATATGCTGATACTAAGGAAGTCAAATTGGGAGTGAAATGGTGGACTTTAGAGAATTGAGAAAAGCGGAGAAACTTCAAAATATTAATATGCAGGGTGGGAGGGTTGGCCAGAGAAATGAACCAGGTTTGCTGAACAATATGAAAAGTTGACCTGAAGTTGAAGGTCATGAATTGATAGAAGTAGCTATCTATTTTATTGTGTATTTTCTCTAAAATTTTTGTGCTACCTGGGCACATGTACAAATAAAGCAGACAGCTGGGCTCACCCAAAAATGGGATTTTGCCAGAGAGGTATAACAAAAGGAGAGGGAAAAGGGAATTATGATATTAGTGACAGTTTTTTGTTTGCTTATTTTTATTTTTGTTTTATGCAGTAGGCCTTGGGATTTAAACAGAGTATGAGGGTGGTAAAGAAAGATGGAAGCTGGTGAACTGGGAAATAGGCAGGGGATGGAAAGAACTGAAATGAACTAAGAATAGGTATCATGAAAATTACTGAACAAGTAAACGGGAAAGAGCGATTTGGGCCAGAAAGTTGCATTCCTAAATTAGCAATTATAGGATGGAGAACTTAGGGGACAAGATATGACTATGGAGGTAGGTTGTTGAATGAAGAGGAAAGGCAGTAACTGAAAATGAAAAGGTCAATGGACTGACAAGTGAAAGTCATCTACCTTCTATATAGATGTAAAACACTTGAGATTATGGCACTCTGTAGTTCAAAGAGAATGAGCCACTTGGCTTTACTTCTATACTCCCTAGTGCTTCAGACATTCCTCTGCGGAACACCTAATATCAAGAGCTTGAAAAAAACATTTGAATTAATAAATGAGCTTTTAGGTTTTTTAAAATTATTTTCCCTTGTTTTTCCTGTGACTGTCAAAGTAGACAGCTATTCGATGAAGAGGGTATCATTTAGGAAAGGTAGCTCCCGAAATGAAACCATGGGTCCAACCACAATTGCATAAATCCAATGAACACCAGTTTGTGTATTTTCACTGTTGAGCCACTACCTCAGGATCAAAATGATAGTGCCTGTCCAGCACCTCTACTGCTACTTCACCCAAAGCTAAAGGTGGTATAAGCAGAAGACCATTATCCTTCAGCCCCCAAGTATAACCCTGGATCACCTACAGGGGAAAGAAAATGTTCCTGTACCTATAAATCCTCATCCTTAGATATGTAATAAAGAAAAGAAACTTCAGAAAGCTTTTGGCCACACAAAAGGGATTCTGTTAAATGGATTAAATTTTACCTGATTTGCTTCTACGGACATTTATCTTCTTGCTATTAAGGAAGCAAAGCAATAGACTAAGGGTACAGTTTGTAAAAAGAGACTAAAACAGCATAAATAGAAACAAGACAAATAGCCACTTCTGAGTTGCTAGCAGAAGGTGAGGAAAGGTTAAGTACCAAGCAGTTTCCAGGAAAGATTCATAGAACTAATTCAGCTTGTTCTACTTTGGCAGAGGAAAATGCAGGTATCTGTAACCACACCAACAGTTTGGGAAGAAGAGTGAGTCTTCTTGCCCTACAGACAGTAGGTCACAGATACGCCAGGTAATGCTGGATTATTTAAGGGTTCATTATCTTCTTCATGAGTTTCCCCTTAGACCTTTTCCTTATTCATGTCCACGGTTTGGTCATTTCACTGCTCATTAGCATCTAAACTAAAGAGTTAGAACTTAGGTTAAGTTGAAATTTGTTAGATGCTCTGAGAGAGGAAAAAAAAAAAGGTGGGAGAGTAGTAGCAGGTTCAGGAATGAGGCTCAACTGGGCCAATTATTTTCTTCCTGCTCCATGTTCCCTTCTTAAAGAAAGTTTCCATTCTCCCTTCTTAGACATCCTGCTCTGTACTCCCCCCACCCCCATGAGTGGACATGGTCTCATGTGATCTAGTCCCCTGGCCTTAAATGATGGAAGTGAGCTAATAATCAACTCAAGATAAACCAATTAGGACTTCTTTTCTGTGACTACAGAATTGAGTTACACAGACATCAGTTATTTTTACTGGGAAATTGACTAAAGAGGCTGCATCCAGTCCAAACTAGGATCTCACATTCACACCTACACAGAGCCAGTATTTAGACACAGGATAACTGAAACAGGTACATGGGGAGGAGCAGGGCTTAAAAACCATGCAGGCCTGGGAGAAGGAAGAGCAGTATGACTGACTTTTCAATTCCTCATTCTTATAGCTCACAATACCTGCCAATAACTGCTAAGTCTAACTTCTTTCCAAAAAATCCTCTCACTTTATTTCTTTACTTTTTTTTAAGTATTTGTTTACATTCCAGTTAATTACCATACATGTACTATTAGTTTCAGAGATACAATATAGTAATTCAACACTTCCATACATCAGCTGGTGCTCATCACAAGTGTACGCCTTAAACCCCATCATTTATTTCACCCATTCCCCACCCCCATATCCCCCCTGATAACCACCAGTTTGTTCTCTATAGTTAAGAGTCTGCTTCTTGGGGTGCCTGGGTGGCTCACCTGGCCTGGTTAAGCTTCTGCCTTCGGCTCAGGTCATGATATCAGGGTCCTGGGATCGAGCCCCGCATCGGGCTCTCTGCTCAGCGGGGAGCCTGCTTCCCCACTCTCTCTCTGCCTGCTTCTCTGCCTACGTGTGAGCTCTCTCTCTCTCTCTGTCAAATAAATAAATAAAATCTTTAAAAAAATCTTTTTTAAAAAGAGTCTGCTTCTTGGTTTGTCTCTTTTTTTCCTCTCCTTTTGCTCATTTGTTTTGTTTCTTAAATTCCACATGAGTGAAATCACATGGTATTTATTTTTCTCTAACTGACTTATTTCGGTCAACACACTATTCTCTAGCTCCCTTCATGTTATTTCCTTACTTTTCAAATAAGTTGAGTTTTGCTCCTTGAATCTCAAGAAGCTTTGTATATACTTATGTCTGTATGTATGTATGTATGTATGTGCCTAGAGTACTAAGACAACTTGGGGCCCAGTCAGTATTTATGATAAAAATAAATTACCACCATGTATCAGGAAATGATATTATATCATATATGAACTAAAGAGTCACTAAAGACTTTATTCTATATATTATTATATAGAATATTATATGTCTTTTATTCTATATATATATATTAAAGATTGAAAAAGTATTTTAAGGGAAGTATCTGACAGTTCTATGAAAGACAAATGAGAGAGAGTGTCTGAACATTTGATTAATAATGCTGATATACTCTCAGCACAAGGTGGATTTAGATTTGATTTCCTAATCAGCTGAATATTTCACTCTGGGAAAAATTTAAATTCTATTATGTAGAGAAATAAAATTTAAAAGACATTAAAGATATAACTGAAGAAATAAAACAAGTCTACCAAGGAAGAGAGACATGAACAGGAAAGGAGGCATCTTCACCACTGAGACATCTACCTTCTTTCCTCACCACAAGCAAGATCACCACTATTTTGATGACAAAGCCAAGATCACCACTATTTTGATGACAGAGGAAAAACTCTGATTTTTGGCTCGAATCATTAATTAATAGCAAAAAGAAATGCTACCTACAATGACGATACTATTTCAGTATGCCTATCACATCCCAATATCCATTCTCTACCACCACCATTGCTCAAGTGCCAAGGCCCATAAATCCCATCCCTGAGTTGTACAGTCTCTTTCTTTCTCACACACTACCACACTACTACTCACATACTACTCACACACACTACTCTTTCTCATCACTACCACCACCAGTACCACCACCACCACGTGATGCTGAATGCTATCCATCCTAACCATAACAATGTGGCTGATAGGATTTGACCTATGAGGTCCTTGAATAAGATTTCTCAATGATCCTCACTGCCTACAGAATAAAATCTCAATTCTTTAACATGGTATGCAAGGTTCCTTGTGCTCTGGCACCTGCTCACTTCTCCAGCCTCATTCCATGCCAATTCCTTAACTCTGGCCTTGTTCTAATTCATCTCCATTGTCAGAACTCAACATACTCCCTGTCACCCTGTCCCATTATGCATACTGCACATTCTATCTGGAGTGTTCCACTGATTCAGCTCACCAGCCGTATTAGTCACCTTTAAAAACTCAATTTAGATTCCCTTCCTCTGGAAGCATATATAAATTGCCATTTCTTTCCTCCTCTTAAAGACTGGGCAAGGCATTAATTGCCTATTTATTATATTTTCTCCTCTACTTGAGCGCAACTTCTTCGTAAGAGGGACTATGACTTTGTGTTCCATCCTTCTAGTATCTATTATAATGCCTAGCCCATAATACATACATGTCAGTTTGATAGATATTAATTTAATTAATTTCTGTTTGGTTTTGATAGCTAATACCTTTAACAAACTCACTTTGGACCTTCTATTTAGTAGGATTAAAATTTAGCAAAAAGCTGACTTCTTTTATTGGATTATTTTTAGATATAACAACATATATTATTGATATTAATGTCCTTCATGATCCAGCCATTCATCTGAACTTTAGAACAAGCGGTATCTCTGCACAAATGAAATATAAATAGTTTTTAAATGTTAATGATATTTTAATAAGGAAAAAAATTCTACACAGGACAAGAAATCTACTCATTAACTTTATAATTCTAACATTTTAATTAGCAACAGAAGTAAAAAGACACAGTCTTATTTTGCCTGGCTTTATTTTGCCCATAGGATGTTGTTACTCTTTCGGAGAGGCAGTTTTGTTGGTATTAGCATATCCTGTCAGGTGTCTAAAACCCAACTCATTACAGAGTTTTGCTAATCTTGGGAAATTCTAGTCCTCATCTTTATTAAGAAATGCTCTCCCAGGAAAAAGACTCCCAAATAGAGAAATACAACATTAGATGCAAAGCAGTGTAATTCTGCTCAAGATGGCCTTGAAGATGAAGCCCACTCATGGATTTTAGCATCCATGAAATTGGAGGAATAAACATACCTTGAAAACGGTTTTTATTTTCTTTTAGCAAGCAGGATAGTACTTTCTTGCTTTGCTGCTTCTTGAAAGTTTCTGGATCTTCAAATGGCATTAAAAGCTAGAGAATGGAAAACAAAAACTGCAAGCAATTGTCCTGCTAATGTGTGCCTCGGATGCAAAGTCGGGAAAAAGTAGAACATCTTCAAAGAATGTAATCAGCTTGAAATGAGTGATAAAAATTCGATTATCTACCAAGTGCAAATTTGTACAACAAATTGCTATCAGCCACGTATGGCCTTGGAACGCACTGGCTATTTTCAAATCATTTTGACTTTCAATAGAAAAAATAATCACAAAGACCTCAAAAAATAATTTTTGGGGTTTGTATGCCTAACATATATAAATTTATGCACCATTCATAAACTTCAAGTAAATTCTCCTCTTAAAATAATTATCCTTTTAGGGGCACCTGGGTGGCTCAGTGGTTTAAGCCGCTGCCTTCGGCTCAGGTCATGATCTCAGGGTCCTGGGATCGAGTCCCGCATCGGGCTCTCTGCTCAGCAAGGAGCCTGCTTCCCTCTCTCTCTCTCTCTCTGCCTGCCTCTCCATCTACTGTCAAATAAATAAATAAAAATCTTTAAATAAAAAAAAAATTATCCTTTTAGTATAAAACTTAAACCAATTTAGAGTAGCATTTTCAAGGTATATTCATGAGATGATAATTAAGGTTTCTCAAAACAAGAAAATATTAAAATAAAGATCTGAATAAACTAGATTCCCAGTTACTAACTGGGAATTATAATTATAAACTGTTTCCCATTTACTAACAAAACACTGTACTTTTAAATGATGGTCTTTGGGATCCATTGTTTATCTTACTCAGTTTTCTGAGTAAGCAAATTTAGAGTTTTCTTTACTGTTGGATATCTTGCAGACCTTACTGGATCAACACACATTGTGAACCTCCATGAAGGAAATGGTTTTCCAAATTCATTTGACCAGTAAATCCTTTCTCCAGAAGTACCACAAGAGACTACTCTTCTGCAGCATTTCCTTAATAGAAGCCATATTAAATATCTTTGACAAAATGGTAATTAAAACCACACTATCTTCACTGAATTTTGCTTCTGTGTTTATTTCACTTAAATTGTATTAAAGTATACTTCAGTGATTCAGGGAGAGCCAATCCTCAACATGATGTTAGGAGACTTCTAAACGTATGGTCTGACCAGTTGGCTTAGAAATAAATAATATCTTCTCCTACCCACTTAAGCCCTCATGGAGAAGAATAAATGAAACAAGATGGGATTGGGAGGCAGACAAACCATAAGTGACTCTTAATCTCACAAAACAAACTGAGGGTTGCTGGGGGGAGGGGGTTTGGGAGAAGGGGGTGGGATTATGGACACCGGGGAGGGTATGTGCTTTGGTGAGTGCTGTGAAGTGTGTAAACCTGGTGATTCACAGACCTGTACCCCTGGGGATAAAAACATATGTTTATAAAAAATAAAAAATTTAAAAAAAAAAAGAAATAAATAATATCACTAATGTTGGAAGAAAATAGAAAATTTTCATGAGGTCCATTCTGACCAGCATTTTCACTGTTTAAATTCACAGTTCATCTCTTACCCACATCTACTTCCATTTTTTTCCAATCATGTAGAGGAGTATTATTATATTATGAGTATTATTATTCTTAATCCAACTCTATTTTGGCCCTAGAACTCTAGAGGAGTATTATTATATTGTAAGTATTATTATTATTCTCAATCCAACTCTATTTTGGCCCTAGAACTCTAGAACTTTCAATCCTAAATTATTAGTTTTATTTTTTTACGATTTTATTTATTTGAGAGAGAATGAAAGAATGAGAGAGAGCAAGCATGAGAGAGGGAAGGTCAGAGGGAGAAGCAGACCCCCTGCTGAGCACGGAGCCTAGAGCAGGACTTGATCCCAGCACTACAGGATCATGACCTGAACCAAGGGCAGACGCTTAACCAACTGAGCCACCCAGGTACCCCAGAACCTTCTTTAAATGTCCCATTTCTTTGGGAATTATTACATTATAAAATCAGGTAAAAATTTCTAACACCATCTTTTTTTTAGCCAAGTTTATTTTGCCTTATGAAAGGATAGAAAAGAAAATTTGGAGAATGGAGAAAAATAAAAGAAAAAAACTACCCTATGAGCCTACATTCAAATAGGACCATATTAACCATTTTGGTATAGTTTATTCCATTCTTTTTTCAACAGAGGGTTCCTTTATGCAAAGTTGTTAAAACTTTTATATAGATTCATCGACATAGTCTACTTTTTCACTTATCTTAAGGATTTTCATAACTTATATTTTTAACATCTGCATAATAGTTCATTAAGTAAATATAATCTACTGAATGATTCTCCAAGAAGAGATTTAGCTCCCATATTTTTCCATTGAAAATAACACTTCACTAAACTTTGTTCAATATTTAAGATTATTTCCCAAGGACTCACCCTCAAAAAGTAAGAAAGTGAGTCTAAAAATAAGAACATTTTTAAAGCTCATGATATTTATTGCCAATTGCTTCTGAAAAGGTTTTATTATTTTTTCATGTTATTGTGTTTAAAACTTTACTACAGCTTATTTTATTGATCTGAACCAAATATTTGCTGCTACCAAGGCTGCTGAACTTGAGAATAACAGAGCTGACACAAAGCCTCTAAGTTTGGCATGAGGTCAGTGGAGGCTTCTGAGTATCTTTCATCTTCCTCTGTTTGACTGGGATGATCACTTTCTTGGTTTCAGAACAGTCACCTTGCAGGCCGTTTCCCAGTTACTAACAAAACATTGTACTTTTAAATGATGGTCTTTGGGATCCATTGTTTATCTTTGCTCAGCTATACAGGGATAATTTTCTTTTGTAACATATTTCTAATGCAAAATTATACATATTTACTGTGAAAAACTGGAAAAAATATAGAAAAGTATAAGGAAGAAATTCTTAATTACTTGTAGTGTTACCAATTAGCAATAAACTCTCTTAACACTCAATAATTTCCTTCTGAATGTATTGAAACACACAATGCCACATCCACTGCACTGCTAACAGCACATCACAATAACCAGGACCATATTACACAAAGAGCCTGCAATTCTGAGTTGTTCAGGTAATGTTCTACTACAGGCCTTTCTCATGCCCTTACACACCCTTTGAAAATATGAATTTAAAAGGATATAATATTCCAGAGTATGGACATACCATAATTTATTTAACAGTTCTTAGACATTTCACCTTTATTCTTTTTCATTTTACATGGTCTTTTGCATGTTAAAAAATGTAATAAAGGTCCTTGTAGGGGTCCCTGGGTTGCTCAGTGGGTTAAGCCTCTGCCTTCAGCTCCGGTCATGATCTCAGGTCCTAGGATTGAGCCCTGCATTGGGCTCTCTGCTTGGTGGGGAGCCTGCTTCACCCCCCTTCTGCCTGCCTCTCTGCCTACTTGTGATCTCTCTCTCTCTGTCAAATAAATAAATAAAACCTTTAAAAAAAAAAGTCCTTGTACATTAATTTTTGTATAGAATCCAGATTATTATCTTAATCCTTAATCCAAATTATTACCTTAGTGAAGAATTTCTGAACCAAAATTTATAAGCATTTCAGTACAGACTATAAACTGTACTTCAAAGGGTTTATACCGATCTACTCTCTATGCTCTGTTATAAGAAGGACAGATGGCAAAAATGGAAAGAGTAAAAGATTAATACATGTTAATGAAAATTAACATGTATTAACACCCCACTATAAGCATTTGGAAAGTAATTTATGCTACAAAAAACAAATATGCAAAAATTGAGTCAAAATTTTAAAGGAAGCAATAAGAATTTCTTTAATTTTTAAAAATAAAACTAAACTAAGAAACGCTTCCTTATACATATATTTTTGTTTTGTTTTGAAACTCATTACAGTATATAGTACTTTTCCTCCAAGTAATTTTTAATATTTTTTCCTAAAATTATTCTCAAAAAATTTATATAATAATAATAAGGGATCTTGATCTTTGTGGACAAAATTATACTGCTTAATACAATCCATTAAAATAAGCAAAATGAGTATAGCTTCAAAGTGTGTGAAATACTTCTAACATCTCAAGGATATAATTTATGTACAAGAATGTATATTTTAATAAGAAAACAATCTTTTTTTTAGAGAAATTAGTAGCAAGGAAACTGCTATTTACCTAGAGCAACAATGAATGGTATAATTTGATTGAGTCCAAGTTCATTAGCCTGGAAGGTATATTTTCAATATTGCACTAGGTTCTACAGGGTTATAGTAAGCCATCACAGAAGCATGCATTCTGGTGAGACAAGAATGCACAAACAATGAAGAGTCCCAAAATATAAAGTCATATGCCAAAAGAAATGGCTCAAATATAAAGGGAAGAAGAAACTGGGTAATGTGCATACATTTTAGTTCAAGATAGTCAATTCAAATTATCCAGGAGTGAAGAATTTTTGAGTACTGCACTTTATAACTTTGAAAATATTTCCATGTGTATGTTTACCATTCCCCTCAGAGTAGTCCACACATCAATCTAACTACTATTCCAGATGACAACATATTACTCCTTTAGGCACTAACATCTTTGTTTCTCACTGGAAAAAAATATGGATTAAAATAATTAATTGTTGGACAGACCCCAGTAAAGCAAATAGTTGTGATTTTCTTAATATGTAGATTATTAATAGCAAAAAGATATCTTTACTAATACTGTGGCCAATGTATGGTGTATTGCAGAGAGAAGAGGAAGGTGGAGTGATACATACTAACTTTAGCTTTATGCATTTTAGAAACAGACAGATGCATACTATCATCATATGCCATCCAGATATGTCTGTGTGTGTATTTACTGTAATGCATATGCACCTACAAAGAGAATGTGTTCTTTCAGTCATCAAGGATATATCCATTTTATATAAAATGACAGCTACCTAAATAATATGGGAATAAAAAACCACTCAATACCTACACTGAAATTACTGTTGCAAAAGTCCTATGAATGTTCAGATTACAACTTCAACATGGGCAGAAAGAGGGATATACTAGATGAATCCACTACTTCTGACTGCCTAGGGGATGTTAATATGATCTAGGATCACAAACATTGATTAAATCCAGGATTTCAGAGTCAAAGCAAACTTAGGCTGCACCATCTGAGTCAGGCATCTAGTCAATGCATAATTGACCTGATAATGGAACATGCCTCTTCCTTTCTCACTCTGGCTAAGGACACCAAACCCAGTATCAGCCCCCAAGCAGGTATAAAAGTAGCCAGCTGTATTAAAAACCCCAGGGCTTCCTCATTCTCACCTGTTAAAATTTGCAGAGGTCAGTTAAGAGTTGATCATGGTTTTGTGTTGTTGTCATTGTTTGTTTTTGGGGGTTGTTTGTTTGTTTTCAAATAATGGTAAAATGGAGGACTTATCAGTAATCAATAACCTACCACTTTCAGTGTTTCTCCAATTGAAAATTCTCTTGTCTACTTATTACTTTTGTACTTCCCAACAGCCTATTAGGCAGATTCTTTTAAACAAGATTTTAGTGCAAGTTTCTAATCTTGCTCATAATCTAGGCAATAAATGTTTAGGAAAAGGATTAGGCATTACAGCCTAAGATGATACTTATATCTTTAACCTACATAGATTGTCTAAGTGCAGACAATTTGTGAAAATATCAGTCTGGGGCCAAATGGACAGTAGGCCAAAGGCTTTCATGTATGGCTGCACTTCACTTGAAAAGCTGTTAAAAACTACTGATGCACAGGTTCCACCCTCAAAATACTCATTTAAGTGATGTGGGGTGGGGTCTGAGTATCCCTATACAATTTTTAAAACTCGCCTGTCCAATCTAATATGTAGGTGCTTGAGAACTGCTGATTTAGACTAAAGGTGCATTTATGAACACAAAACACAGGTAGTGAAAAAAAATTATTTATGAATGACTTCAGCTCAAGAACCTTCAGAAGCCTATTTGCTTGCTTCTCTGAACTTAATATGTGTTGTCTTTAACGTTACATTTGTATTCTTAGGTTAAAAGATACCCTGTACTAAAATTAATCAGAACAGTTAGTGTTCACAGAGTATCCACTTCATGTAAAGCACCATGTGAGGTTACTCTATAAACTCTATGTACTCAATCCTTATAACCCTCAGAAGTAAATTTTATTGCATCTATTTCACAGATTAGGAATCTACGACTCAAAAAATGTAAAACGCTCTGCACTAGGTAAAACCAAAAGAATTTAAAAAGCAAATTCATATAGAACATCTTTCCCAACATCCCTCTCCTTTCCAATTCTACTTCTAATATCGCAAACAAAAACTAATTTGGCCATATCTACACATTGTGGACTCAAGTCAACGCAGGTCAATGTGGGAACTGTCCTCCTCAACTAATTAATATAAAGAATTAAATGCTGACCCAGTTGTCTGTATTCCAGCTTCAAAAAGACTTCAATAATGGAAGCAAACTTAAAGAAAATATCCTCAAAACCTTATATTAACTACTTTCTCTCCCTCTTGGAAGACCTGAATCTAAAATGAGATGCTTCCTGCCTGCTAAAGAGCACTGGAAACAGAAAGATATTTGAAGCTATAAATTTGCTTTGGGGTGATGGTTTACAGGATTTACTTGCACATAAATCACCTCAGAAACATACTGAATCCCCATGCATTTCCATATAATTTTCAGCTACTAATAAATAGCAAGCCTGAGCAAAAACACTCATTGAAAGAAAAAAAAAAAAAACGAAACAAAACAAAACAAAAAAAAAGGTGAAAGAACCCAAGACAGTAGAATCCTTTACTATCAGCTGATACACAAAATTTGTTCAGATATAAAAATCTTTCCTCCAGGCTAAATGTTTCACCAGCCTAGCTTCAGCTAAAGGGGATATTTCACCCATAAAATGTCATGCAAATGAGTAGAAGATGAACCTCTTATGAGTAAAGCCCTTAGCACTAAAGTTATCAAATCACTTTTAGAGAGGTTGCATTATCAAGTTATCTCATTCCTGTTCCACAAGAAATAACTTTTCAGAAATCAGGATCAGGTTCATGTTTATTTTCTTCACAATCTCCAAAAAAGAACCTCTTATAGCATCATTTTTAATATATTGGTTAGTGAAAAAAATGTATCAATGAACTCTTTAACTTCAAATATCAAGTGAAAGAGCAAATTTTCTAGTACTTATGAAAGAGTTATATTCTTCTATTCATAGCATGCCAGAATTTTTCTAGAAAATTAATGCACTTCAGCACCTTATCTCAAAGCCAAAGAAATGAACTGGATTCAGGTTCAAGGAAACCATCTAGCACAAAAACACTGTAATTCAATCCTTTTATTCATGAATCATTAAGTCATTAATCCAGTAAGAGAAACATTCATTCTTAATAATGTAAATTTCCACATACTATTATGAAAATGCTTAAGTTAGTTTTGTGGGGTATGGTTTTTTTGTCTTTTCACTTTTCAATTGACTGCACTGACCCTTTATATGGACTCTGCATTGTACTTAATGAGAAGTAACACCACAGTGGAAAGACTAATAGAAGAGGGGTCAGAAGTCTCATGTTCAACACCCACATTTCTTGAGACCTGTTAACCTTTATCCAATGATGTAACCTAAGGCCTCAATTTCCTCATCTCTCATATTCTGGTATTAAGGCCAACCTGAGAAGACAACTCTGATAACAAAATAAAGTAACATACAGGAAAGAATTTCAGAAATTGAAAACACTATTTTCCAAAACATGATCCAAAGAAAATTCATCCCACGAAATAGTCCATGAAAGAAATGGCAATAGTCAAGTAAATTCTGAAAATGTTATAAGATTCAAAATTTATATTCAAATTTTAAATATTTTAAGAACTTCTATAGTCATAGTGAGGAAACTTTTTGGCAAAACTTTTAGCTTCATATTTTCCCAACATACTGTCTTTTTTGACTGTGAGTGTTTTCCTTTACCTATGCAGCTACAGAGTATAATTTGTAAGATGATGTAGCATACATTATAAAAAATAACATGAAACTTTTAAATTAGGATTAATCTGGAACAAAGTTAAATTTCAGTTAAATATATTATTAAGGGGTGCCTGGGTGGCTCAGTGGGTTAAAGCTTCTGCCTTCAGCTCAGGTCATGGCTCAGGGTCCTGGGATAGAGCCCCGCATCAGGCTCTCTGCTCAGCGGGGACCCTGCTTCCTCCTCTCTCCCTGCCTGCCTCTCTGACTACTTGTAATCTCTGTCTATCAAATAAATAAATAAATTTTTTTAAAAATAAATAAATATATTTATTAAAATTGTCTTACATTCACTGATTAGAACAAAGGTGATACCCAAAACGTAACAACCAAATTTTAAACACATAAGAAATTCTCCAGATGTTTTGATATATGATTTCCCTCATATCATCATTATTATGAGTAGTTATAAAATAAATGATTTTGTTCATTTTGTTCTAAACAATAATGACCCCCAAATGTTTCTTTTAATGGGGAAAATATTAGATCAACTTATTCCCTAATCTTTCTAATCTCTCCAACCTTTTTTTTAAAATATAATCTCTATAAAAATGAGAGAAAAGCTCTCCCCTGCCACCACTCCAATACAAATCCGCATGGAGAAATTTATCTGCGCCTAGCCTTTCTCTTCTCCCTCACTATTTCCACTCCTGGGAGCAGAGTGGTATACCCAACAAGTAATGGGAAGAATCACTGGGCACATTCAGCTCAGCTCCACCTACTTCTATTTGAGAACAGCTTTGTCTTTTAAAAGCAGGCGATATCTCATTGTGGTTTTTTTTTTTTTTTTTTTTTTTTAGATTTTTTTATTTTTATTTTTATTTCCAGCATAACAGTATTCATTATTTTTGCAATACCAAGGAGAGCAGCAGAATTTCATTGTGGTTTTGATTTGTATTTCCCTGATGCTGAGTGATATGGAGCACTTTTTCATGTGTCTGTTGGCCATCTGGATGTCTTCTTTGCAGAAATGTCTGTTCATGTCCTCTGCCCATTTCTTGATTGGATTATTTGTTCTTTGGGTGTTGAGTTTGCTAAGTTCTTTATAGATTCTGGACACTAGTCCTTTATCTGATATGTCATTTGCAAATATCTTCTCCCATTCTGTCAGTTGTCTTTTGATTTTGTTAACTGTTTCCTTTGCTGTGCAAAAGCTTTTGATCTTGATGAAATCCCAATAGTTCATTTTTGCCCTTGCTTCCCTTGCCTTTTGCGTTGTTCCTAGGAAGATGTTGCTGCGGTTGAGGTCAAAGAGGTTGCTGCCTGTGTTCTCCTCAAGGATTTTGATGGATTCCTTTCGCACATTGAGGTCCTTCATCCATTTTGAGTCTATTTTTGTGTGTGGTGTAAGGAAATGGTCCAATTTCATTTTTCTGCATGTGGCTGTCCAATTTTCCCAGCACCATTTATTGAAGAGGCTGTCTTTTTGCCATTGGACATTCTTTCCTGCTTTGTCGAAGATTAGTTGACCATAGAGTTGAGGGTCTATTTCTGGGCTCTCTATTCTGTTCCATTGATCTATGTGTCTGTTTTTGTGCCAGTACCATGCTGTCTTGATGACGACAGCTTTGTAATAGAGCTTGAAGTCCGGAATTGTGATGCCACCAACGTTGGCTTTCTTTTTCAATATCCCTTTGGCTATTCGAGGTCTTTTCTGGTTCCATATAAATTTTAGCATTATTTGTTCCATTTCTTTGAAAAAGATGGATGGTACTTTGATAGGAATTGCATTAAATGTGTAGATTGCTTTAGGTAGAATAGACATTTTCACAATATTTATTCTTCCAATCCAGGAGCATGGAACATTTTTCCATTTCTTTGTGTCTTCCTCAATTTCTTTCATGAGTACTTTATAGTTTTCTGAGTATAGATTCTGTGTCTCTTTGGTTAGGTTTATTCCTAGGTATCTTATGGTTTTGGGTGCAATTGTAAATGGGATTGACTCCTTAATTTCTCTTTCTTCTGTCTTGCTGTTGGTGTAGAGAAATGCAACTGATTTCTGTGCATTGATTTTATATCCTGACACTTTACTGAATTCCTGTATAAGTTCTAGCAGTTTCGGAGTGGAGTCTTTTGGGTTTTCCACATATAGTATCATATCATCTGCGAAGAGTGATAATTTGACTTCTTCTTTGCCGATTTGGATGCCTTGAATTTCCTTTTGTTGTCTGATTGCTGAGGATAGGACCTCTAGTACTATGTTGAATAGCAGTGGTGATAATGGACATCCCTGCCGTGTTCCTGACCTTAGCGGAAAAGCTTTCAGTTTTTCTCCATTGAGAATGATATTTGCGGTGGGTTTTTCATAGATGGCTTTGATGATATTGAGGTATGTGCCCTCTATCCCTACACTTTGAAGAGTTTTGATCAGGAAGGGATGCTGTACTTTGTCAAATGCTTTTTCAGCATCTAAACCACAATGAGATATCACCTCACACCAGTCAGAATGGCTAAAATAAACAAGTCAGGAAATGACAGATGCTGGCGAGGATGCGGAGAAAGGGGAACCCTCCTACACTGTTGGTGGGAATGCAAGCTGGTGCAGCCACTCTGGAAAACAGCATGGAGGTTCCTCAAAATGTTGAAAATAGAACTGCCCTATGACCCAGCAATTGCACTATTGGGTATTTACCCTAAGGATACAAACGTAGTGATCCAAAGGGGCACATACACCCGAATGTTTATAGCAGCAATGTCCACAATAGCCAAACTATGGAAAGAACCTAGATGTCCATCAACAGATGAATGGATCAAGAAGATGTGGTATATATACACAATGGAATACTATGCAGCCATCAAAAGAAATGAAATCTTGCCATTTGCGACAACATGGATGGAACTAGAGCGTATCATGCTTAGCGAAATAAGTCAAGCAGAGAAAGACAACTATCATATGATCTCCCTGATATGAGGAAGTGGTGATGCAACATGGGGGCTTAAGTGGGTAGAAGAAGAATAAATGAAACAAGATGGGATTGGGAGGGAGACAAACCATAAGTGACTTTTAATCTCACAAAACAAACTGAGGGTTCCTGGGGGGAGGAGGTTTGGGAGAAGGGGGTGGGATTATGGACATTGGGGAGGGTATGTGCTTTGGTGAGTGCTGTGAAGTGTGTAAACCTGGTGATTCACAGACCTGTACCCCTGGGGATAGAGTATTATGCCTCCATCAGAAAGGATGAATACCCAACTTTTGTAGCAACATGGACGGGACTGGAAGAGATTATGCTGAGTGAAATAAGTCAAGCAGAGAGAGTCAATTATCATATGGTTTCACTTATTTGTGGAGCATAACAAATAGCATGGAGGACATGGGGACTTAGAGTGGAGAAGGGAGTTGGGGGAAATTGAAAGGGGAGGTGAACCATGAGAGACTATGGACTCTGAAAAACAATCTGAGGGTTTTGAAGGGACGGGGGGTGGGAGGTTGGGGTACCAGGTGGTGGGTATTATAGAGGGCACGGATTGCATGGAGCACGGGGTGTGGTGCAAAAATAATGAATACTGTTATGCTGGAAATAAAAAAAAAAATAAATAAAAGCAGGAATTCTTCTCAGCTTACTCAATGTTTCTTGGGCAGGCTGTCTGTAGGGGAAAATGTACTGCCCTGACCATCAGATACATCAGCCTATTTCTGCAGTGTGAACATCACATGGATTTTGCTCTAACGATAAATCATATCCTTATAGAAAGTCACTATCAAAGAGAGTTGATCTTCTGACCTCCAAATTCATTTTTTAATTTCTCAAATTGTATAAAACTTGAGTAGAAAAAAACTATGTTATTTTAGGAGGCTATCTTATCAACCCCAACACTCTGTCTCACAAATTTTCATCAAATCCTAAACTAAAAAGAATAAAAGGTATCTATTTGCTGCACGGAACATGCCCAGAAATGAGATACTCTTGGAAGAGAAAATCAGCTTCACACTAGTCCGATATTTTCAAGTTGAACCTTCAAAGTACTTAGGACTAATTAGGAAAATTCTTTTTAAAAAATCTATAAATCTACATATTTAGTAAAAAGTTCAGGACAGCCTCTCGCCCACCTAATGTGCCACACTGGCATGTGGATTATTTTGAACTGAAGGCAATCCCAGACCCTGGGAACTCAAGAGAAACTTTTGCCCCTCTCTTAACTATACAGAAGAATCTCAACTGGAAGTCCTTTCCAGAAAAAGGGTTATTACTAAAGATAAATTTTATCTGAGTGATCCATCTGTATGGCAGGGAAAGCATCTAATTACCAAACATCTGCTCTTCTTATTGTTCTATGAATTACATTCCTTTCTCCTTAAGTGCCAGATATCTAACCCCTTCTCCTTAGTTCAGGAGGACATATACACCTTATTTTGCCTGTCTTTGGAATTTCCATGTCTTTGTGGATTCCCTATACGTAAGCTATTAAATTTTATTTTCTCCTCTTAATCTGCCTTATGTCTATTTGGTTCTGGGTACAAAAATTCTTGCTCCCTGACACTAGATATCTAAATACAATACAGAGATGAAGAGAAAGAGAAAGAACTCAGTAAAGTCACTTTTTTTCCTATAGAAATATCTTCAGTCTGAGCACCCCAAAATCTTTTGTTCTTTGTCCTAGAACCAAGGTTGAATGCCTTAATTAAGGTTCCCCATTAGTGTTATATCTTACAGGGTATGTTCAGCTAATTTTTTTTAAGATTTTATTTATTTATTTATTTGACAGACAGAGATCACAGGTAGGCAGAGAGGCAGGCAGAGAGAGGAGGAAGCAGGCCCCCTGCAGAGCAGAGAGCCAGATGCAGGGCTCAATCCCAGGACCCTGGGATCATGACCTGAGCTGAAGGCAGAGGCTTTAACCCACTAAGCCACCCAGGCACGCCTTAGCTTATTTTTATGCTGTTTTCTAGTCCCATACGTAATAATTACATCTGCTCACCTATAAGCACCCCTGATTAGCTTCCTTCTTTCCCAATCTCATTTCTATACTTTCCAAATAAATACTCAAAACCTTGTTGCAGGATCTGCTGGAGGGTAAACATATACAAGAATGCCTTCCCATGCTGTCTTATTTCTTTGCCTCAGCAAAGCAATACACCTTACATATTATACAATGCTTATCTTATATTATGCATATATTATATATTATATTATACTATACAATATTATAGTACCAATCATAGGATATAAGTTATTTTTACCCCTCTACAATGTGTCAACTCTTTTTTTTTTCTTTTTTTAGAGAAAGAGAGACAGAAGGCATGCATAGGCATGCAAGAAAGGAGGGGAGAGGGGTAAATGTCAAGCAGGCTTGACCCTCAGTGCAGAGCTTGATATGGGGGTTCAATCGCACAACAGTGAGATCATGACTTCATGACCTGAAGAGTAGACGCTTAACTGATTGGGCTACCCAGGTGCCCCTACAATGTGTCACCTCTTAAAAACATTCCATCTTGGTGCTTTTAAAACCTAGTAAGGTGCATGGAACATTTTATATGCTAATAATTATTTGTTAAATGAAATTTTTAAAATATAATTGCAAAAAGACAAAACTATGGAGACAGTAAAAATATCGGTGGTTGCCAGGCATTAAAGAAGTGGGATGGATAAATAAGCAGAACATAGATTGTTAAGGCAATAAAAATACTCTGTATGATACCATAATAATAGATTTAAATCTTTGTAACATTTGCCCAAAGCCATAATATGTATAACACCAAGAGTGAATCCTAATGTAAACCAGGGACTTTGGGTGATTATAATTTACCAATATAGGCTCATCAATTGTAACAAATGCACCATTCCAAAAAAGAAGGGATGTTATGTATGTATGGGGACAAGGAAATATGGGAACTCTCTATATTTTTCCTTCAATTTTGCTGTGAAGCTTTAATTACTATTAAAGAAAAAGCATTTGTAAAAAAATTTTATATACAACTGCAATAAAGAGCCTAGTATCTGAATTATTATTTGATCTCTTTGATTTTTTTTTTTTTTGAGAGGGAGAGAGGGCAATGTTGGGGAGAGGGAGGGGAAGAGAGAGAGAATCTTAAGCAGGCTTTATGCCCAGTGCAGAGCCCTATGTGGGGCTCAATCTCACAATCCTGAAATCATGACCTGAGTCAAAAATCAAGAGCCAGACACTTAACCGACTGAGCCACCCAGGTACCCCATGATCTCTTCAAATACTTCTAACAAAGTGAGGAGTCATTTACATGTAAGAAGAAATATATATATTCTGGGTAAAGCTAAGCAGTGGCTGAAAAATGGAATACTATACCAGAATTATAATACCTTCCCAGTTAAATCTATAGTATTTCATAAACTAATTACTTTTATGTGAAAACCTGTATATTTCTTTAAAAAAATCTTTCCCTGCAATTTACGCACTTAAAGTGGAAAAAATACTAAAAAATAGTTTATTTGATTTTCATAGCATTCAAGATTTTTATTTTGCACATTATGCCCTAGTAATGTTAAAACAAGCTATGTACAGGTTCCTATTCTAATACAGGCAAATGGTAGAGTAAATAGTCACCTCGAGGGAGAAAAAAGATCCTCAAGACACAAGCCTAGTTGTGTCAAACCTCTCCACTGTTAGAGGAAATTCGGTATAAATAATATCATGGCCCCTTGATTCAGAATAAGGGTATAAGTAAAATGCAAGTGCATTTTTAAATGTTAGTAATTCAGATACTACTGTATAACATTATGTATCTAGCTCATCACAATTAAATATTTCATGTACCTTATTTGGAATAAACTGCTTATATCACCTTCTTCAAATACAAACTCAGAGGTTCTCTATAAATGTCGTTTTCAACTTTTTTCAAATTGATTCTGCTTAAACTTATTCATTAGTATTATTTTTTTAGTATAGTTGACACACATTACATTAGTTCCAGGTGTACAACTTAATGATTTAACTTCTCTATGTCCTATGCTGTGCTCACCACAAATGTAACTACCGTCTGTCCCCATACAATCCTATTAAACTATCATTGACTATATTCTCTATGCTGTGCCTTTTATTCCCATGACTTATTCATTCCTACAGAATTTAATGAAAGCATCGGAACAAACATGATGTGTAAAAGTGATTGATAAGAAAGCATATTCTACAAGGAACCAAAATCTTCAAACTAGCCTTTGCTTCTCCGTATCAGTCAACTAGAGCCAGAAATATAATTTCTCAAAAGATATGATGAGGTAACCTTTTCGAGCAGAGGTAATTCATGAAGGATCTGAAACCTAGAGCCTATCTGTGGACAACACTCTGAAAAGCTGGGGCTAAAAGTTTTTTATTGAAGGAGAGTATGAGTAACGTATGACAGTACTAACTCTATGGCTGTCTTTAAGGAAGAGTGTAAAAATAAGGCCATCAGTAAGTCAATGATACAGGGATTAAAAAAAAGTACACTATAAAAATGCTAATCAAAAGAAAGGTGGAGTGGTTATATATAATTTTTAAGGGCACTTAAGATTCCAGAATATTACTAAGTAATATTACTAATATTACTAAGACTATAAAAGGATATTTCATAATGAAAAAGCATCCTAAATGTGTATGTACCTAATAATTGAAATTCAAAATACATGCAGCAAAAACAATGGTAGAAATGAGAGACAAAACAGATAAAGGCAAAATTAATAGTTTCAGTCTTCCATACTTTTCTATCAGCAATGGAAATAAGTATAAACAAAATTGGTAAGAATGCATAATACTTAAATAGTATCAACCAATTTGACAGAACTGGCATTACACAACACTAAAACAATAGCAGAACACATATTCTTGTCAAGTACAGTGAATCATACACTAAAATAGATCATATGTTGACTCATAAAATAAATCTCAGTAAATCTATAGAGATTGAAATTATGTAGAGTATATTGTCTGACTGCAATTGGATTAAAGTAAGTATCAGTAACAAAAAGATGTCTGAAAAATCCACAAATATTTTGAAATTGAACAACATATTTCTAAATATCTCATAGGTTCAAAAAAGTAACAAGGAAACTCAGAAAATACATTGAAATAAGAAAAAATGAATCCAAATCACATCAAAATATATAGACATATAGATCCACGGAACAAAATAATGTTTAATAGTACACCCCATGTATACTTTCAACTAATTTTTGTAAAGTTATCAAAATAATTCAACAGGGAAAAGGTAGTTATTTCAATAAATGTTGCCGGAAAACCTGTAAGTTCATTTGGAAAAAATATTTCAACTCACACTACACACAAATGCTAAGTTCAAATGCATCATAGATCAAAACAAAAAAGCTAACACTCTAAGACCTCTGGAGGAAAATAAAGAGTAGACAAAGATTACTTAGGCAAGATACCAAAATTCATAAAAAAATAATAATAATAAAATGATTCTGGATTCTGCTCTTCTAAAGACACTATTAAGAAAATGAAAGGCAAGCTAAGACTGATAGTTGCAGTACATATATCTGATAAAGGCTTGTATTCAGGATAAATAACTTCTACAAATTAAACATTTAAAAATGGGCAAATGTTAGCAAACATTTCACAAAAAGAAGATACATAAGTAGCAATAAGCATCTGAAAAGATAACCAACATCAAGAAGGATCCTGAGGGAAGTATAAATTGAAATTAAAATCATAATGAGATATTGTTGTATACCCACAAGAACTGCCAAGATTAAAAAGTGATAATACCTAGTGTTGGGGAAGACATGGGACAAATGCAACCCTTGTAGTCTATTGGTGGGAATGTAAAATGTATAAAACCACTTCATAAACCAGTTTGTTCTTTTCTCTTAAAGGTAAAAACACCTTTATTATACAACCCAGCAATTTTACTCTAAGGTATTTACCCAGGAGAAATGAAAATGTAGGTCCACACAAAGGTAGTTCATATGTGTTCAAAGCAGCTTTACTCAAAATAGCTAAAAACCGGAACCAAATGAAATTTTCATCAACAGGTAAGTGGACAAGCAACTTGTCATATCTCTACACAATGGATTACTACTTGGAAATTTAAAAAAAAAAAACTACTGAATCACAGAGCCCACAATTAATGAATCTCAAAAAATATAACGTAGAACAAAGGAAGCCAGGTAAAAAGAATACGTACCATATGATTCCTTCTATATGAAATTCTAAAATAAGAAAAACTAACGTCTAGTGAGAGGGCAGACTAAGTGGTGAGGAACTGACTAAAGGCATGAGGGAATATTTTAGAGTGACCTATATACCTGACTTTATTTCACTTCGTTCTGTGTAAATTACACAACAAAAATGTGATTTTAAAATCTATAGTCATATATAATTTTACATTTATGATTGAGAGCAAACATCATGATCAAATAAAAGTTTTACAATTGACACTTGTCTTAATGGGGATTTTGTAGAAGCATTTCTTGAGACAAAAATTTGAATGAAAGTAGTTTATACTGGAGGTGATTATAGGAGGCATCAGAGAGGGAGTGAAGAAATGAGGCAGGAAGGGGAAAAATAAAGTAAAATGTGCCCCTTTAAGCAAATTATTACCAAGGGGTTTGGCAAACAAGTGTCCATCTCACACATATCAAAGCTTTCCCACCTGAAGATCAGTGGTTGAGGGCTCCTCTGGTCATAGCTGGAAGCCTGTGGCTGGGTCCCCGCAGAACATTATTTCCTAGGCACTGCTGGCCTGCTGTACAGGTAGCATAGCAGGGACCAGTAGACAGAAAGCCTTCTGGAAAAGAAATGCAGAGGCTGGTAGTTGGAAGTTGAACTGATATAGGCTGCAGTGCTGAGGGGAGTAGGGACTTGGGTGGGTGGGACCCTGTCAGTGCCTGCTATGTTACTAGAAAAGAACACCCAACAATTCAAAGTACATTGCTGATTCAGAAATTTTAGCCAAATAGATACCAGAGTTAAAGACAACTTTGAATCCTTTATAGTTTTATTTCCATTTTGTTTTCAAGACCAACACTTTTTTTTTTACAATACATAAGCTACAGGAACTGGTACCACAAATTTGAAATTCAGGTTTATGCCATTTGAATATGATGGAAAATGGAACTATCAAATTTAGTCATCAACAAATTAAATACACATCAATGTAAAGAGAAGACAAAATAGGAACACAATTTAGAAATATTCTAATTATTCTTTCCTGAAGTGGTCTTCATTTGACAAAGAACTACATCTTCCCCTATGATCAATCACTAACAGCAATATATTTAGGGATAAATATAGTATTTAAGACACTTAACTGTTATAACTACCAAACTATTATTATGCAACAGAAGAACACTAAATGTTATCTGAGAACCCTAAGAGAATTTAAATTCCCACATAATGAAGTAGAACAATTAGACTTGTTATTGCTTTGTTTTGTTTTTTAACAACTTGAGAAAATTTAGCATCAACCCTTAGAGCCATAACTGTCTACTCAACCTCTACATATATTTAAATTTCTAGGTGAATATGAATTCTACATATTGAGTCTCCAGGCACAATACTTTTGAGTCAACTGTCCCACTACAGTATATCTAAGTGAATTAAATAAAATAGCCAGTGCACAACATACCCAACTACATAATTCATTTTTTTCTAGCGATATGAATTATTATAGCATTTCCATTTTGTGATCCTTAATTTTCAAAGCTTTGATTGCACATTTCTAAAAACCCTGAGCTCTGGTCTAATGTTAGTACTCACAGAGTTTGAAGCTTTTTTTGTAGATTAACAGATAATTCTAGGGTCAACCCCTGATTTTAAAGTATGTCTCAGTTATGTTTCCAGACACTTGGGATGAGGTAAATATTTTACAAATTTAAAATTTTTATTTATTCAAATTTTATTTAAAGTTTTAAGATATATTAAAAATGGTCTTTCTTTTCTAGCCACATTAAAAATTAGTTTTAAAGTTGCAGACAGTTAAGTATAAAATAGGTACATTTTTAAAGTAATCCTCCATAACATCTTTCAAAATTTCCTTTTACTGATTGATGACTTTGGCTCTGCCCATTAGATCACAATTTCTTGTCATCCAATATTGTTGTTCTTGAATTTATTTACTTAAAAACTCCTTTTTTAAATATGATGAAAAACAGACTCCCTCTTCCCACCAAAAAAGGAATATACATATAATTTGGGGAGTTTCTTAGCCTCCATAAAAGCCAGCTCTGGAAACTCTGTCTTATTTGCAGATTACATGTAGGACTGCTTCAACAGGAGTTGGGCATCATGGTTTTAAAATTGAACATGAAGAGATTTACATGTTATACTTTTCTATTTACTTATTCCTTCCAATTTACATAAAAGCATTTTTTCTCTCAAATTTTCAACAATGGATTGATATAAAGTCTTCTACTCTCTGAAAGAGCTCTTTACTCCCGTTTTAAAAGCAACACTTAAACTATCCAAATTTCATAATGCTTCTAAGAACAACAAAAATAACTGTCAGAATGGACTAAAACCAGATACACAGATTTTAAGATACAAAATCAATTCTTTCCCTTCCATGAGTTCAAAGAAATAGGGCAAACCTGGGGCACCCATATAGTTCAGTCAGTTAAGCATCTGCCTTAGGCTCAAGTCATAATCCCAGGGTCCTGGGATTGAGCCTTGAATCTGGCTCCCTGCTCAGCAGGGAGCCTGCTTCTCCCTCTTCCTTTACCTGCCACTCCCCCAGCTTCTATTCTGTATCTATCAAATAAATAAATCAAATTTATATAAAAAATAGACCAAACTTATTAGTTATAGAGATCAGAAGATACATGCATATTCGTAACTTCCAGTGAACTGAAAAGTTGCAAAATGTTTATTTTTATAAATCATGTTTTTATATGTTACCTGAATACAAAAAAAAAACACAAATAAACAAATAAATAAGGCATCATTGACTCCTGCTGCTTCCTTTCTTAGCTCATCTTTTAAGACTCTCTCCAATGCTCACTCTACTCTAGTGACTCTAGCTAGTTCGCCTTTGCTTAAAAGAATATCAAATGAGCCCATGATACAGGTATTTATGGATGCTTTTCCCTATGCATGGAGTGTTCTTCCCATAAATATCTATATGACTAGCTCCCTCACTTCCTTCAAATGTCACATAGAAGAGCCACTTTTCTAAACCAGCAATATAAAAACATAAATTTAAAAAAAAAAAAAACCTCTGTACCCTCTGTCTGCTTTGTCTTCATAGCACTTACTACACCAGACATAAATTAGGTGACTGCTCTCTTCTCCCACCAGATTCTAAGATACACAGGGCATGGACCCTGTCAGTATTGTTCATTGCGGTATTCTTAGAACCTATACCTGCACATGATACATAGTAGGCATTCCATAAATATGTGTCAGAGAATAAGGGTGAAGGCTTGTGTGAAAAGTTACACAGATGACTCTGAACCACTACCTCCCGGCTTCCTTCATGTCCCATTCCAGAGGCTCTGGAGCCACATCCTTGGAAATGTAGGAATTCTAGGGACATATTCGGAAGTCATGACTCTAGTCTAAAATACTATTTTGCAGATACATTAGTAGGAGCTCCCAGGGAGAATGAGGAAAGTATAATTGGAGTGTGATGAAAAGAGCATTAGACTTGAAGCCTAATGAATTAGGTTCAGTCCTATTCTCACTGCAGGGCATTTCCCATGGCAGGGCCTCATAAGATACCTTAAACATACTATTCCTTTTAGTGTGTCAGTGAAGTCGATTTCTACATTTAGCCATAAACTGTAAAAATGTGAATGAAAAAGGAAGGAAAAAAGAATGATTAAAGGTGTGAAGTGAAGGGTGGGTGGCTCAGTCGGTTAAGCACCTGCCTTTGGCTGAGGTCATGATCCCAGGGTCCTGGGACTGAGCCAGCATTGAGCTGCTCAACGGGGAACCTGCTTCTCCCTCTCTCTCTGCCTGCTGCTCTCCCAGCTTGTGCACATACACTCTCTGTTAAATAAAATAAATGAAATATTTTTAAAAGTAAAGTAAAATTAAAAATTTAAAGAAGGTATGAGTCGAAAACATTATCTTCCACCTATATCCTTTATGTTTCTTTAATTTTCCTCAAATACAAAACCATTATTTATAAAGATTATTTAAACCAACATAAAGTTAAGGATTATATTGGATGGAAAACATCATAAAGGTCACAAAACCTCTTTGTTTTAATAAATGCCTTTGTCCTTAATGTAGGCATTTCCATATTAAAACATCTCGGTTTCAGAATCAGTGTACTAACATTGAATCTTCTACATACTATATATCAAAAAATGCTATCAAATGAGTGAAATAGTATCTCGCAGATGTTAATTTCAAGTCACATAATCAACTGTGTAATAAATGTAATTTTACCTTTCTATAACCCAATTTTTATCTTAAGCCCAATTCTACCATATGGAGAACACTAAAATCTCAGCCAATTGAGGCCAATTTCAATCTATCAAGGGGTTCTCCCAACCTGTTCCCAAGGTTGCATAAAACTCATGGGGCATGTATAATGCCATGGTGTTGGCAAGAGATTGTACCTGATTCCCATTCACTATCAGCCCACACTGGCTTCCTCTGAGACACCCGTCCCATCTGGGCTGCAACAGTCAGGTCTGGGTAGATTGCTCCTGCATACTATACTCCTCTACACCTCAAGTCTGGTTACATGGTTTCACTGAGTATATAAGAGAAAACTTTCTGCTGTTCTTGTGACACTTTTTATACCCCATTCTGGATGGCCTAGCTATTCCATACAGCCATCTCAACTCTGAAGCAAATTTTGCTGCTTCCCCAGATTCCATCCCAAAGCTAGAACCTTCTGCTCTCAGATCCTCAAGCCCTGAGAGCACAAGACTATTTCCCAGACACACACTGACATTCATAATCTTGCCTCCAATAATGAATTCCTTTTCTTCATAGTGTGAATACAAAGCACCTATTCTGAATGGGGGTCATGAGTGGGGAGGGAACTGGCTCTATACGACCTTAACTTTCCCCAACAAATTCTATTAGATAGGACATACAATTTGTGCTGTAATGTTCCAAGGCCTCCCTTTTGATATACATAACTCAAGTCAAAAGAAAACAAAGCAACAAACTAAGAAACTCTTTTGCTCAAACCCAGTCGTTTCCACTAAATTTTTAAAAATAAATTTGCAGAAGCAGCAGAGGCCTGAATGTGGGAAGCTATAGTGCCTAAGTCGAGAAAAGCCCACATTTTACAGAGAAGTAAAAAATGTGCACTGCACCCCAATGTTCATAGCAGCATATCCACAATAGCCAAACTGTGGAAGAAGCTGACATATCCTTCAACAGATGAATGTATAGAGATGTGGTCCATAAATATAACGGAATATTACTTAGCCATCAGAAAGGATGAATACCCACTATTTACATCAACATGGATAGAACTGGAGGGAATTATGCTAAGTGAAGTAAGTCAATCAGAGAAAGACAAGTATCATACGGTTTTATTCGTATGTGGAATGTAAGAAATAGCACAGAGGATCATAGGGGAAGGGAGGGAAAACTGAATGGGAAGAAATCAGAGAGGGAGATAAACCATGAGAGACACTTGACTATGGGAAACAAAACTGAGGGTTACAGGGGGCACCTGGGTGGCTCAATGGGTTAAAGCCTCTGCCTTCGGCTCAGGTCACGATCCCAGGGTCCTGGGATCAAGCCCCACATTGGGCTCTCTGCTCAGGGGGAAGCCTGCTTCCTCCTCTCTCTCTACCTGCCTCTCTGCCTACTTGTGATCTCTGTCTGTCAAATAAATAAAGAAAATCTTTCAAAAAAAAAAAACAAAAACTGAGGGTTACAGAAGGGAGGGAGGTAAGGAGAGTGGGATAACCGGATGCTGGGTATTAAGGAGGACACGTGATGTGATGAGCACTGGGTGTTATACACAACTAATGCATCATTGAACACTACACCACAAACTAATTATGTACTACATGATGGCTAACTGATTTTACATGTTTAAAAAAAAGAAAAAAAATGTGTATGGAGGCTTGAAAGCACATACTTAAAAAGGTCCTGCATGAGTAATACCTAACAAATATCAGAGAAAGAGAAGAGAAAAATCTACGAACTAAAGAAAATAAAGAACTCCATTTGTAAATGCAACTACTCCCTTAGTTTTTTATAACTTATGTAGATTAAAACATTATACATATCTTATACTTAAACACAAGTTTTATTTTAATGATAAATTCAATTTTTCCCTAAGATTTGGGGGAAAATGAAAAGGTAGATATCAGGCTCAGTTAACAATAAAGAGTTCATAAATTATTTATAACATATAAAATTTGAACAGGATTCTAGTTAAACCAATGGAGTATAACTTGCCTTCATACTGTGCTTTCTCTTAAAGAATATATTAATTTTGAACATGAGCAAAACATGAGTCAGAGAAAAAACTGGAACAAGTATAAGTATCCCTGTTAATAGTGAGACAGCCGGGATACAACAGACAAAAATATTAAGATTACTGTAATTCCTGTTTTGTGTATAAAGCTGGGTCTCTAAGTAACTTGAGGAAGTAAAGCAAAATAATGGCTATAATTTGTTGGTGTGTTTGTTCTAAGATTAAGATATGGCAAAGGAATAATGAAACATGTCCTAAAAGAGGACTGCGCAATCCTTACAAATCCTCCTATCCACTTAAACTTTATGTAGAAAATATCATCAAGTTTTTTTGTTTTCCCTTTGTGAAAAAAAAAACCTAATTCAAAGCCCATAATAGCAAAAGGGCAGAAAGAGAAATTATGAAAAGGCAGAGTTGACTGAAAATCATATTAAAATACTTATTTTTGAGAAAAAAAAAAATCTAAAGCCATGTTGCTAAAACTTTCCTAAACATACGGTAGGATTTCCCTGAAATGAGATTCACATGCAGAGGCTGGGTAATTCAAAATTACATTACAGCACTGTGCATCCCTGACCATCAAATTTCATACTCATCAAGCTCAAAGACACTTCTGGCCCCAAATCCAGAATGATTTCACAAAAAGCGATTTAGGAAACCCCACTGGCTACCACAGTGGACTGTATAGACAAGCCACTGCAGAGCTGGTTTCTGCCTGACCAGGGCCAGGACGGAATTTGCCACAGGATTGTGAGGTATCCTTTAGCTTTTGCCAAAGAAGAACAAGTGGATTAAATGAATTATTCATGTGTTTTCCATAGAATATACTCTGCCTATGTCCATATTAAATATGCTAATTTTGCATATATTTGTTTTACGATTTGAAAAAAAAATTAATCTCTTAGTAGTAACAGTTTAAAAAGTCAGGCTCTGGAGCCCTAGAGATGGGATCGGACTCCTAGATGTATCATTTAAGAGGTGTGCCACTTTGGGGGTGCCTGGGTGGCGCAGTCAGCTAAGCCTCTGATTCTCGGTTTCACTTCAGGTCCAGATCTCAGGATGGTGAGATGGAGCCCTGTGTGGGGCTCTGGGCTCAGCATGGAGTCTGCTTGATTTTCTCTCTCCCTCTCCCCCTGCTCCTGGAGATCATGCTGTCTCTCTCAAATAAATAAAGCGTTTTTTAAAAAGGAAAAGGAAAAGAAAGAAAGAAAGGAAGGAAAAAAGAGCTGAGCCACGAGAGAAGTTAATTCATGTCTCTGGGACTCGTCAGACTCCTCATTCCAACAAGGGCCCTGACTAGAAGCATAAATGAGGGAGCGCATAGACCGTTCTCAGCCCAGTAAATGGTTCACCTTCGAGTGTTCAATAACTATTAGCCATTACAAGGGACTTGCACCCCTTTCTCTTTTGCGTGAAGGGAGCAGTAAGCGAAAATAACGTTTGCTCACCTGTCTGCAAAAGTTCCGGTTCACAAGGAGACACAGGAAGCTCCCGAACTCTCCTCCCCCCCGCCCCCGACACTGAATTACAGCGGCCTGTGGAACAATTTCCTCTGAAAGAACCTCACACTAGCAGAGCCGCTCCTTCATACTGCGAAAGGAGAGGGAAGCCGCCCGGAAGAGGGCAGGAGAGGCTCACACACAATCTCACCAGAAAGCCCATGCGGGCTCGCGAGCCACCAACCGGAAGGAAGGCAAAACCAGGAGCTTCTTTCTAAGGAGCTAAGTTATGGACCTCAGGTTGGGCATTCCGACTTTTCAAGACCTGCCCTGAGAGAGGAGCCTCCAGGATGCCTAACTTGGAAAACCACGAGGCTTGCCTCTGTGAGACCCACAAGGCTGTGCGACCTGAGGAGCGGCTCTTAAAGGGCCTGTGCCCAGCCTCGCCTGCCCCGGCGCCCCGCACAGACCGAGCCGCGTGACAAGCGCCCAGTTTGTATGTGAGAGAGGCTCATTTCTAATTTTAAAACACTGGGCTGAGAGGCGGAGATGCTGTCTAGGATGGAGGCCAGCGGGAGCCATCCTTACCCTCTCCCTCTGCTTTCTTTTCTTTCTTTCTTTCTCTTTCTTTCTTTATTTTTTTCTTTTTCTCTCTTTCTTTTTTCTTATTAAACTCAAAAACAAATGGAGACCAGCCTTAAGAAGTCCCTGAAGACCTCCAGTTATGGAATGAATGAGTCGCAGGGATAAAAGGTACAGCATAGGAAATATTTTCAATGTTATTATATTGTAATAGCGTCGTGTGGTGACTAAGAAGAGCTACACCAGCATGACTATAGACTTATTAGGTCACTGCGTGGTACACCTGAAACTAATGTAACATTGTGTGTCACCTATATGTCAATTAAAAAAATTCCCTGAGCAGACAAAAGTAGTTTAGTCAAACAAATAAAGCTTACTTCGGTTTATTTTGTAAGACTAACCTATCCTGAGTCCTTTCTTGCTTATACCTCTGAAAAGCATAAGCAGAACTTAAACTGCTTCCCAAAACTGGTATGAGGTAACCATTAACCAATTCCCTATCATTTAAGAAAATCTGAATACCAATCTGTGAAGAATAAGTGGTCACTGCCTTCTCACTACATAAAATGCTTTAGAACAATATACCCCTGAGCCTCACTCCACATTTGGTTTAAGTGTTCCTGGTTTGCCTTCTTTTTGGTGTGCGCATTATAAACTTACTAATTAATACTTCAGTAATTCATTGTTTTTACTTCTGTTATTTCTCAGTTTTTGCCAGGTCGGGGCATCAGAAATGGGATCCAAAGAAGACCCTTCAATGATTCCAAGGCCAGTGAGCAAAAAGGTGATAGTATCCACAGAGAGCATTGAGTTCAGTGTTTCTTGTTCCCCTTGGAGTTTGAGCGTAAGTCTCAAACTCATGCTCTGCTCTCTTTGCATTTTGAGCTCTCCAACTGTATTATGCATGACTGTATTTTATTTGTTGAATTTTCTTGATAAGTCACCATATGTCGGTTCGAAAGTGGGGAGAATACATGATTTGGAATAGCTGTTTTGGAATAGCTATTAAGGAACAGGTCACCTCATATTTTAGACATCTTACGGAATCTAAAGGGAAAGATAGACTCTACTTACTCTAAAACACTTTCTTCACCTCTGTCAAAAAATTCCTGCTTCTACAATGCATATACTCTCTATGAAACAGTATCTTGTACCTTTTTGAAAATTAGGGAACTTTGGATAATTGGGAATTGTAGTGCGGAAACCTTAACTTATATAACTCTGTCTTAAATAATGTCCTTGACAAGAGAGAGTGTCAAACCTTTCAGAGAAAAAGCAGTGCCTTCTTTGATTGGTATCCAGAAGCTTCTAAAAAGATGAAATGAATCCAAAAATAGCTCTAAAAGGATTCTTTCACCATGCAAATAAAAATCTTTAGTAATAAACTTTGGCCATCTGGGCAGGTAAATTTAACTTCTCTGTTCATCTTCTAGAAACACAAATTGGATCCAATTTTTTTTTTATAAACTAGTAAGTATCATTACAGCTAAAATTTTAGAATGAAAACTATAAGGTCTCTATGTCTGTCTGTGGGTTTATGTATATCTATGTATATATATTTCAGATATGTGATGTTTTTCTACCTCAGATGATATTGCCAAAATTAATCTGTAAAGAAATCTATTTAATTGGCTTAGGGAAAAATAAGAGTTTATATAAAGTATTTCTAAAACTCTCAGAAATATACAAACTAACCCAAATGTTTTTCAAGTTCACGTGATCTGAGACAAATTTTGATAGATAAAAGCTAGTTTAAGTTTGTTGATTTAATAAAAACAAGAATGTCTTCAGAATTGTCAACATTAATGTAATACAAACACACAACTTTTTCTACCTGGGTCTACTAGGTAAATAAGCTCATGCTATCTTTATATTACAAAATTTGTCAACAACAAAAAAGAACTTAAGATGAGCTATTTGATGTCTAATCAAAACACAATTACTTGTTAAAAGCAAGTAATTTTTAAAAATACAAATAAAAAGTTATGCTAAGCTATAATAAATAATATTGACTTGATATTCATTATCGAAATTATTTCCAAATAAAAAACATTAAATGTTAAATATAAGTTTATCTTCTTTTGTCTTTTATAAAATTTTTACAGAAAGAAGATATTTGGATCTATTAGTGAACATGTTTTGTGTCACATTGAAAAACTTACTACAAGAAAGAATATACTTCAGAAATTATTAAATATATTTATAAATTTACCAGTCCACAGTTGCTTCCTAGGAATTAAGGAGTCTAAGAGTTAAGAATTAAAATATGTAATAAAACTATTAGAAATAATAAGGGTAAAAGAAAACAATTGTGTATGAAAAGTAGGTAAGGAAAATAGAATGTGGTTTTGGATAAGGAAAAGTATGAAGGACATGAGGGAAGGAAGAAGAAAAAAGAAAATAACTTTGTCTTAAAATAGAATGATTGTCCTAGAATGAAAAAGGGGAGTAGGGGAAAGTTGCATGGACATTAAAAAGTTGTAGAAGGTTTGTGGGAAAGAAATCTTGAGAGAGAAATTTTATGTGTGGTCAAGCTAAGATTGGAATGGATTTTTTTTTAAGAGTTTTAATATCAGAAGTATAATGGTATAAAATTAGAATTTGGTTTTCTCTCCGTTAAAAGGACAAAATTTTCTTAGATTATTGGTCTTCTCTTAATAAGAAATTTATAAACAAAGATTTTTCTTTAATGTAATCTGCCTGGGAAACAAAGATTCTGTGTCTTTTCAAAACACTTCCTGTGTTCAGTGTTATCTTTATCGGGTTTTTGACTACTTAAACAAACAAAAAGTGAGTCTTCTCTATTAAAAGAGCTAAAAGATTTTTCTTTGGTTTTTTTTTGTTTGTTTTTTGTTTTTTGTTTTTTTTACAACAATGTAACTTTCTGTAGTTGCCTTAGGATCTTTTGACGCTTTGTTTGAATGGATAACTAAGTACTGTTTCACAGTGACCTGTGATCCTATTTGAACTAATGTTTTTAATCTTTTGACATTTTTAGTAAACTCCCCCAGTCTATTCTAAATGAAGTCTTTTTGCCCTTGAGTGAACTTGGGATTTTCAAGAGGGTTCCTAGAAGATCTCCGAAAGAGTTACTCTATGTCCTTATAAAAAAAGAAATGTTAATTTCTTTACGCTTATTTGTTAAATTTCATGGGAAATGTTAAATAAAAAGTAATATTTAACTTCCTTAGATCATCGTGGGAGATTTTGCTAGTTAAAATAAGTAATTCAGAAATTAAACAAAATTCCTAAAATCCTGATGCATTCTGGTATAATGTTATCAGTTACAATTTTACTTATCGTTTTACAGTGTATGTCACAGAAATACCCAGATTTTCTCATCAATCACATTATAATAAGCTCACACCAAATCTTCCACCATGGCCATTTTTAAGTCTTTTATCATTTATATAGTTATTGTTTTACTCTGATCTTTTTGCAAAAGTGTTCCTGCAAAGTATTATATCTTCAAGGAGATTCTTAGAAAAGACTCTGACAAGCACAGGAGTCTGATAACTTTAAGATCATAACACTGAAACTGGGTTAGAATTTCTAAAACTCCAATAGAAAACTGATTGATTCATAAAGCTGCTAACCCGAGATGAAGCCAAGTAAGAATTAATTTGATGGAGGTGATTATAATTTTTATGACTTCATTTACAACACTGCTGGTTCTTTAATTCTTTGTTTTCCATATTTAAAGACTGACTCATGGAGAAATAGAAAAATCTATCAGGCTGGTTACTACTAGTAGGGGATTGAATCAGTAATCAAAATATTCCAAAAACAAAAGTCCAGAACCAGATGGCTTCACTGGTGAATTCTACCAAACATTTAAAGAAGAATTAATACCAATCCTTCAGCAACTCTTTCAAAAACTAGAAGAGAAGAAATACTTCTAAATTCATTTTATGAGGCTAGCATTCCCCTGATGCCAAAACCATGCAAGGATCAAAGAAAATTACAGGCTGGTATCCTTGATAAACATAGTGTAAAATCCTCAACCAAATATTAGCAAACTGAATTCAACAATATATTTAAAAGATCACACACTATGATCAAGTGGGATTTAATTCCAGGGATGGGAGAATGTTTCAACATCTGTAAATCAGTCAAAATGACATACCACACTAATAAAATGAAGGATTAAAAATTATATGACCTTCTGAATAAATGCAGAAAAAGCATTTGATAAAATTCAACTTTCATTTATGATAAAAACTCTCAACGAATGGGTATAAAGGAAACATACTACAACACAATAAAGGCTATATGTGACAGGCCAATAGCTAATACTCAATATTTCCTCTAAGCTCAGGAACAAGATAAGGATGAACATTTACCTCAATTTTATTCAACACTGGAGGTCCTAGGCAAGAAAAAGAAATAAAAGGCATCCAACTTGGAAAGGAAGAAGTAAAACTGTCACTATTTGCAGATGACAATATTATATTTAGAAAACCCTAAAGACCAAAAAACCATTAGAGCTAGTAAACAAATTCAGTAAAGTAGGATACAAAATTAATATATAAATATATATATTGCATTTCTATACACTAAGAACAAAATATCAGAAAGAGAAATTAAAAACTGCTATGTACAATTATATTTTAAAAATACTTAGGAATAAATTTAACCAAGGAGATGAATATTCTGTATACTGCAGACTATAAGATAGTGGATGAAAAAAACTGAAGAAGACTCAAAAAATTGAAAGATACTCTGTTTTCATGGATTGGAAGAATTAATATTATTAAAATTTCATACTACCCTAATCAATCTACAGATTCAACATGATATCTATCAAAATACAAACAGCATTTTTCACAGAACTAGCAAAATAATACTAAAATTTGTGTGTAACCACAAAATACATTGAGTAGCCAAAGCAATCTTGAGGAAGAACAAAGCTGGAGGCATTACACTCAAATATAGTTTGATTTCAAACTATATTACAAAGCTATAATAATCAAAATAGTATTAGCAAAAAGACAGACACATAAATAATGGAAGAGAATAGAGAGCCCAGAAATAAACCCACACACATAAGGTCAATTAATTTACAACAAAGGAGGCAAGAATATACAATGGGGAACATACAGTCTCTTCAATAAATGGTGCTGGGGAAACTAGACAGTTACATGCAAAGGAATGAAACTGGAACACTACTTTTCAACATACACAAAACTTAACTGAAAATGGGTTGAAGACGAATGTAAGAACCTAAAACCATAAAACACTTAGGAGAAAATACAGGTGGTAAATTTCTTTAACATTAGTCTTGTGATGATCTTTTTGGATCTGACACAAAAAACAAAGACAACAAAAGCAAAAATAAACATGTGGAACTACATCAAACTAAAAAGCTTCTGTGCAGGAAAGGAAATCATCAACAGAATAAAAAGGCAATTTAGTAAATGGAATAAAATGTTTGCAAATCACATATCTGATAATGGGTTAATATCCAAAATATACAAAGAACTCATACTACTCAATAGCAGAAAAACAAAAAATCCAATTAAAAAATGGGAAGAAGGGGCACGTGGGTGGCTCAGTGGGTTAAGCCTCTGCCTTCAGGTCAGGTCATGATCTCAGGGTCCTGGGATCTGGTTAGCAGGGAGCCTGCTTCCCCCTCTCTCTGCCTGCCTCTCGGCCTACTTGTGATTTCTCTCTCTCTATGTCAAATAAATAAATAAAATCTTCCAAAAAAAAAGGGAAGAAGATCTGAACAGAAAATTTTCCAAAGACATGCAGATGGCCATGATTTTCCACATGAAAAGATGCTCAACATCACTAATCATCAGGGAAATACAAAGCAAAACCATAATGAGATACTACATCATACCTGTCAGAGTAGTTATCATCAAAAAGACAAAAAATAAGTTAAGTGTTGGCAAGGATTCAGAAAAAAGGGAGCCCTCGTACACTTTTGGTGGGATGTAAATTAGTGCAGTTACTATGAAGAATAGTATGGAAGTTCCTCAAAAAATCAAAAACAGAACTACCATATGGTCCAGTAATTCCACTTCTAAGTATCTAATCCAAAGAAAATGAAGACAAAGTCAAAAAGATATATGAACCCCATGCTCTTTGCAGCATTATTTATTCATAATAGCCAAGATACAGAAACAACATAAGTGTCCATTAATGGATGAATGCATAAAGAAATTGTGGGGTGTGTTTTTGTGTGCAGATGCGCACACATGCACACACACACCCACACACATACTCATATGCGAAGGAATGCTATGCAGCCTTAAAAAAGAAAGAAATCTTGGGGCACCTGGGTGGCTCAGTGGGTTAAGGCCTCTGCCTTTGGCTCGGGTTATGATCCCAGGCTCCTGGGATCGAGCCCCGCATCAGGCTCTCTGCTCAGTGGGGAACCTGCTTCCTCCTCTCTCTCTGCATGCCTCTCTGCCTACTTTTGATCTGTCAGATAGATAAATAAAAATCTTTAAAAAAAAAAAAAAAAAAGAAAGAAAAGAAAGATATCTTGCCATTTATAACATGAGTGGACCTGGAGGGCATTATCCTAGCTAAATCATTCCCTTACAATGGAATAAAAAAAATAGAAACATCAACAACAAAAAACCAAGCTCGTAGATACAGAGAAGAGATTGATGATTGCCAGAAAAGGCCAAGGGATGGTAGACAAAATGGATGAAAGGGGTAAAAAAAGTAAAAAATTCCACTTATAAAATTAATATGTCATGGGGGTATAATGTACAGCACAGTGATTAAGGATAATAATAGTGTATCACAGGGGCACCTGGGTGGCTCAGTTGGTTAAGCGTTTGCTTTCAGCTCAGGTCATGATTCTGGAGTCCTAGGATCAAGCCTCACATCAGGGTCCCTGCAGCAGGGAGTCAGTTTCTCCCTCTCCCTCTGCTCCTCCCCTTGCTCATGCTCTCTCTCTCTCACACACACTCTATCAAATAAATAAAATCTTTAAATAATAATAATAATACTGTATCACATATTTTACAGCTGCTAAGAGTAAATCTTCAAAGTTTTTAATCACAAGAAAAAAATTTTTGTAACTATGTATGGTGATGGATGTTAATTTTAGTGATCATCTTGCAATATATTAAAATATAAAATCATTGTGTTGTATACCTGAAACTAATATAAGCTTATGTAGCAATTATACTTCAACTTTTAAAAAAAATCCCATGAAATATTTTCAGCCTTATTGGGTGATGTCACTTGGCCATGCTTTCTACTGAAAACTTTCATAAATTGCAAAAAAGAAATTAATTTTAAAATTGGGTTTCAGAAAATTCACAAAGCTAATTTTGGCAGTAACAGAAACAATGGCAGATATTTTACTTGAGAAAAATTACTTGTTTGGCAATCACACATCCCAAAAACTTTCTTGCTTAACTTTTTAAATAGTCGCAATCTCGATGGCCACATTTACTTCTGTGTTTGAGGAAAGGAATTTGACCATCAGAGATCAGGAAAATTCTTGTTGTCTCTTTGGAGCCCTGACATAGAATTAGGAAAGAGGGAGCCAGCTGCTGCCAGGTGAGGATGGTGTGAGCAGTGCTTTAGCTGTATGTGTAACTCATTAGTTCAAATTGGGGGGAATCAACACCTGGCAATTCAAAAGGCACCACCAATGGCAACAGCCACTCAGCCACCTACAAAAGATCTCTAAGCCTTCTGAATCCATCACTTCTGGGACCTTTAGAGTCATCCTCCAATCCATCAGTGATAAAAGGCATGTTCCTGCAAATGCAGAACCATAAATATTAAAGTGCTTTTGATCAAACTTGGGGCACTTGGCCAGCTGCTTGACACTGGTAGTCTCCTAATTTTAGGCTTAGTCACTAGACTTAGCTCACATGAACAAACTGAAACTAAAATTCTCTCATGAGAATTCTCTTCTTTGCCATCCTAGTAAAAAAGTAGTTGTAAATTTGTTACTTTAAAATGTTTCTGATAGTATTAGATATAAAACACAATGATACACATCAATTTAAAATTAAGGATTGTTTTCTTTGTGTTCCCAATCCCTGAAATCAGTCTTTGGTAGACATGGGACTCCTGAGAAAAGCCTGCTGTAGCAACCAGCTTTTCAAGATTCAATTCTGACTTTAAGATACTCAAATTTTTGTCTCCTATAAACTAGGTAAATAGTAATCATCTTTATGTACATTAATGTTTTAAATTTTGTATTTTTAATGCATCTACTAATTTGAATTTTTAATAAAATGTAAAGATAAATAAATATAAATAGGTAAACAGATTGATAATAGAATAAAAATCAGTAAATATCTGAAAGTGGTACAGCAACCAAGTTTTTCAAAGGCTTATAAACCATCTGTTTGAATTTGCTTCAGGCTAAAACCTCTCATTCAAAGTTGATGATGGAAATGCAAAATGCTTTGCCAAAGAGCTGTTTGTATTGATTAAGCTGCTTCTTACAGGTAAAACAGTGGGGAAGAGGGAAAAGACAGAACACTTTCTCAGGCTTCTCATGATTTTTTTTAATCTATTCTGTGCAAAAATATGGCTTACAGTTTATTGCTGAAATGTAGGAACATGAAGTTTCCCAGTCCACAGTTTTAAACTTAACAAGTATCTCAATTACTTGCAGAATAATTACTTCCAGAACTTTAGAACTATTCTATTAACAGTTATACCCCTTCTACTCATGCAGAGAAATTCTAACAAGAGCCAGGGACTCAAAAATGCCCAACTGAAACCATGCCATGACAATGCATTGTTTTTATCATAAGTAGATAGACGAGTAACTTGTATCATTTTTTCTTCCATGAGGCAAGAAGCTGCAATAATTATTTCTTCATAATAATTTTAATTTTTCTAAAATGTTTCTGAAAAGAACAACAGGTAATGACAAACCCATGTTTGCATCAAGTGCTATCTATTACCCTCTTGCAGTTTTTCTTCTGTATCTTAGCTTAGCAAAGGTGTGAAATAGTATTTTTCAGATTCTAGAGAAAGTAAGATGATTTTCTTAGGGCAACTTCAAATTTAATTTCTCCAAATAACAAGTAGATTTCTAGCATAATTAATACTTAACTAACCAGTTTGTTAAAGCAACAAGTTGGTCTAATAAAGTTTTAATCTAAACCTTAGAACCTTCATATTCATCATGATCCTTGTCTAGAATAGAAAGAGTATATTGGACACACAGTCCTATATCATCATGACTTTTCTATATTACAAACGGAGGTGTTGATGTTGTAGCAATTTGGGATAAGTGTGTACAGGACCAGAAAAAAGAGTAAGAAAAGTTTGGATTTTAAAAAACTGAAATTCTTGTTGGAATTTTCTTTCTTTAAAAAAAAAACAAAAAACTACAGGGGTGTCTGGGTAGCTCAGTCTTTAAGCATCTGCCTGCAGCTCAGGTCATGATCCTGGAGTCCTGGGATTGGAGCCCAGCATCAAGGTATCAGGACTCAGCAGGAAGCCTGCTTCTCCCTCCCCAACTCCCCCTGCCTATGTCCCCTCTCTCGGTGTGTCTCTGTCAAATAAATAAATAACATCTTTGAAAGAAAGAAAGAAAAAGACTACAGAAAAATAATTCAATTCATTGGATGTTAGTCAGCTATGGTCTGTAAGTTTATAAAAATGTAAAAGCAATATTTCATGGGGAGGTTAGAAAGCAGGGCAGATGGGTGGAGACTGAAGTATATTTTTAGTTCATCTTGAATTTTGAAATAAAAAAGGACAGATTAGGGGCCCTGGGTGGCTCAGTAGATTAAGTGTCTGCCTTCAGCTCAGGTCTTGATCCCAGGGTCCTGAGATCATGCACCATGTTGGGCTCCTTGCTCAGAGGGGAGCCTGCTTCGCCCTCTCTCTGCCTGCTGCTCCCCTTGCCTGTGCTCTGTCAAATAAATAAAATCTTAAATAAAATAAAAAAATAAAATTAAAATAAAAAATAAAAAAGGGCAGATTAGACCATGTAATGCAAATTATAGTCCACCAATGAAATGATCCTAAAAATTTTTTTAAATTATTTTCCTCTCCTCCTTTATTCTTTTTGCTAAGCACAACTAACTTCTAAGTGATCATTTTGATAAATCCCAGAATAACAAGATTTATCTGTAGCAAATATGTGCCACAGCTGGAACTCATGAAGCAATAATTTATTGCCTGTTGTGCCAGAGAAAGTCTTTTCCAACATTAGCTTCTAAATTCCATAGCAAATTAATTAATACATTAATAGAAATGGTTGTCTAGATATATTGGAGAATTTTGAGAGATGGACACTTAACAGAATGATGTGTCTTTGATTTGCAATGGAAGGCTCTCTTTAGTCTAATCAGTTGCTGAGTTATCAATTTAGAACTCTGTGGTCTTGTGTTCCTGTGGTTCTTCCATTATTTTCTATATGAAAACATACTTATCCCTATGCAGCACGAAGGGAAAATGAGGATGGGTTAGTGTTTTAATTTGGCTTCTTTGGTTAACTTTGAGACTCTTCATATCTCAGTCCCCCATTTATGACTTTAAAAATGGTTTACCTTGCCTATTTCTTCTTCTGTTTATCTTGCTGGGATTACATACAGTAATCAGGTTTTAAAAGAAAGCTTACTGTCCATAAACAATGCTATATAGATAAGTTGATCCCATTTGGTAATAGGTAAATAGGACACCAAAGCCCTTCACAGCTACTGTAACTTTTTCTGTTGAGTGATTACAGTAGAATCAGAGAAAATCAGGCACCAAAAAAAAAAAAAATTATCTTCCTCTCCATCTCCCTGCTAAATAGACTTTACACAGGAAAAACAAAAGAACAGTTATAATATTTAGGAGACCTCAGTCATCTCTTCTGCTCATTGATTTTTCATATTCTTGAATCACTAGCGTAACAGTAAACCAAAAATGTGTGCAACACCATATGCCACAACCGCTTCCCAGGCTTGAGATTGAAACTCCTAAGTTGTTTTGACTGAGCAACTAATAGCAATTTAGATAGTTCTGTACAAATTTAGAGACATGAGATGCAAAACCATTACTGTATTCCAGCACATTCTTCTTGTCAGAACCACTTAAATCACCATCTTACACAAGCACATATTGAAACTCAACTTTAAGCATTTTATTTTTATGTACATTTCATTTTGTCCAGAAATAAAATATCTAAATACAGACAGACTGTAATGTTGTATATGTTTAGCTTTCAACAATACTTGAGCTGAATAAATGCTTTGTACATTAAGTTTGTCTTTTTAATGGAGGTCACAGCTACATTGATAAAATGGATTCCTCATATCCTTTTTTTTTTCTTTTTTAACCAATAACAAGCAGAGACAAGTACAAGTTAATATTAATAAGCAGCTCAAATAACACTTGGTTAAACTATGTACAATACAAACCATTCATACAAATGAAGACTAGGATATTGAATTTGTTACAATATGTGTAGTAAAGATAAGACAGACACTTATAACTTACATGGTGTCTGTCAGGCATTTCCCTTCTTATATAATGATCAGAACTTGTTTTAATCAGCCTTAGCTGGTCTCAACTTTGAGAAAGTCCAATGACTGGTGATGAAAGCTGTAATCCAATGTCTGCCCACATGTAAATTCCAAATGTTTGCTCATCTTTACTGAAAACAGCCTCCCTCCATAGAAAAAAGAGCCATCTTACGTAACCTTGAATGTGCCTACTGTATGCTGGAAAAAAGTTACTACATTTTGTTGTGTTCATAAAAGAAAGAATACTGAACTCTAAAGACACATTTTTTTTTCCATTTTAACAAGCATATACTCCTACAGTAGTATTTACCAGTACAGCTACTCCAAGCAGTAGGAATACATGAATGAGGATTACTGATGAGCATGTACTCAAGACTTTAAAAGAGATTTCCATAACCACAAGTGTTAGAAACCATTCACTGTCTAGTTAATCCTTTCATTTGATGATAGTTTATCCTAAACCATTATGAGTCAGACAATGAAAGCCCTCTTGACAGGAATCATGACAGATGCAAGCTGAAATGTATATGAATGTGTGTTTGTGTACATCTATGTATGAGAGCATGTCTTCAAGTGTGCCTTTAAAATCTATGGTGATTTACAACTATACCAAGAGATGAAGCTGACTGGGCAGAAATTACATCAGATTGTTTTCCACTAGCATATTTGCAGCCAGTTGACGAGAGCAGCAGTGTAGACACATTCCAGGCAACAGATGTGACCTTCTTCTTTGAGGTAACAGCCCTGTCATATTGACCTTTAATTCCTCAGGCTTCAGTCTCACCCATGTTCATCCTCATCCAGAAGGGAAGTAAGGTGTGTCGCTGTGGTAGTTGTAGTCGGGGCACACTTTCTGTACTAGTTTATAATCTGTACTATAAAAGGAAATGTAAATACAGATCACCTTAAAGGGCTTGGAGCAGAGCCAGGATACATGACTTTGGGTCTGCTCCTGGTAACAGGTTTTTGAAGGATCATAGTTGCAGAGTGTGTTCTTGGTAGCCTTGTCAACCTTTTCATACTCAATGCGACAGTTAAAGGACTTGGAATCTTTGGCATCAATCACGGTTTGTTGTGCCAAGTCGAATTCCACTATTTTTGTAGGGGGCACCAAGCTGACAGACACATTCCCTTGACCAGTGGAATTATGCCTGAAATAAACACTAAATGTCCCATTGCCGTGATCTACAATTTTCCCAGTTATCAACAGGTTTAGCTTCACTGTTTTGATGTTGGAATGAAAATCACCCCATCCAAACATTTTCTTAAACTTGCCCGTCTTAACAATGGGCCTTCGCTTGGCCCTGGGCCGAGGCTCTTGAAGGTCTGTGGAGTTCCTCAGCCAGTCCCAAAGGTCTTGCTCAGAATAAGGTTCTGGGGTGTCATATCGCAGGTCTAAATCTGTATCATTTTCTTTGCCACGAAAAGTCTGTGACAGGAGTCGGCTGATAGACAAGTCTTTGCTGCTTTCTGTCCATATGTGCTTTAGTGTGGATTTGCTGCTTCCTGATTTTAGAAGTTCTGACTTTCCACCATTCGTTAAATTGGCACATGTGACCTGAAAATGGAACAGAAAAATGGTGTTTACATCTCTGTACCTGAGAACACCCAACACACAGATCCAAGCCCTTTCTCAGAGGCTCAGAATTAAATGAGGCCACTTCACTTAAATTACCTTCAGCATCTGGCCAATATTTATTTATTTAGTTAGTTAGTTTTAAGATTTTATTTATTTATTTGACAGAGATCACAAGTAGGCAGAGAGGCAGTCGGGGGTGGGGTGGGGTGGGGGGAGGAGGGAGGCAAGGGGAAGCAGGCTCCCTGCTGAGCAGAGAGCCCGATGTGGGGCTCGATCCCAGGACCCTGGTATCATGACCTGAGCTGAAGGCAGAGGCTTAACCCACTGAGCCACCCAGGTGCCCCAATAGTTATTTAATAAAACATGAAAAACTACCACTTCTATTTTTATATAAGATGGGAGAGAGACGATGTCTGTAGATAAAAACCACTAAACATGACTGAAAGACTATATAAAAGACTATGTAAAAACATTGACTTTGACAAGGAAAAGACCACCTAACATGAGTAAAGCAAACTGAATTCAAACAGAAATCAAACCAAAGTAATTATTTCTTAGCACCAAAATCCAAACACTTTTAAAATAAAAAATTTGCAAATCATTGTTATTTTTCTACTTCAAAATTACTATAAGCTTTAAAGCTGTAGGATTCTCAGAAATACATCAACCAACAGCCTAAGGACTTTTGGTAATTTGTGCCACAGTCCTATTAGAAAAGTCAGTTTTGCAAAGAGACTCTAGCATATTTTAACTCATCAAAACATGTTTATTGTCATCTATTATTGGCATGGAACATATTATATAAGACATATGTTTTTACCTTAAGGTCTTAAAATGTGGTCTAGGAAAAGGGACATAAATGAAAACATCTAATACACAATGTCTTAGAGATAACTGACAATCTAGAGAAACAAACAATACATGGTCAATGACAAAGAGGTCACTTCAGGTTGGATTGTGAAAGTCACATTCAGAAACCATCATCCTGGGACCCTGTTCTTATCTCTTTGGGAAGATTTAGATTCCCAACTAGACCAGGAGGAACCCTAAATCTAACTGACTGATCAAACATCCAAATCTGTATTTGCCAAATTATATAAGAGTTGTCCTTACCACAGCTCCTATATTTATGCCTTAGTATAGAAGAAATAAAAAAGAGAAATGAGTATCTACAATGCACTCATTAACCTAAAGTTAAAGCAGTGATCTCTGATCATGACAGGGAGGGCTCAAGGACAGTAGGGAAGACAGCCAAGAACCCACAGGAATCAACCAATACAAAAGAACCTTTTAAGATGTAGACTGACTGCCTATTGCGTAAGTCTGCCAAAGAGAGGCCCATGCTGCCCATTAAGAAGCCAAGTTTCACAATAAACCTCCATCTCCAGTCCTATCTCAGAAATGAGCCTGACTAACACTTAGCAGCCTCCTTTGGACCCTCCAGTCCCCTTCCAAACTGCTCTCCAAGTAAGAGGCCATTGCTGGAAAGCTTTTTAATTCAGGTCTACTAGGAATTAGAACTGCATTCTAGAGGTCTCTCTATAGACTTAGGCATGAAGGCCTAAGGTACAACTCTGGCCTGAGAATAGTCTTTTACTCCATCACTTGTGTTTAAAGGACTCTATCCCAAACCCTAGGGAGTAAGGGCATAAACTTTAGAGCCAGTCCCTGGAATATATGCTAAGTTCTGCCATTGCCAAGCTGTGTGCCCTTGGTCAAGTCATTTAACAACCCCCTACCTCAGTTTCCTACATCTGCAAAATGAATGTAATAGCAGTGCTGTAATGACGGTAGCTGACACATGGAAATGGTTCGATTTAATGTAGCTATTTTTGTAAATCCCAGGCTGCTGTGTGAAGACATCTAGAGAAAGAAGGTCACCAAATGAGGTCTGTTTTGGAGGTCTGTTTTGTGGGTAGCTTTGCTCTTGATTACATAGCCAAGTACTCAACCTATATGGGATGGCTTTCCCCAGGGATACCCATGCAAGAGGTCCTGGTAATCTAACCTAGAACAAAGTCACTTAGATCTAGTAACCTTGCCTTTTCACAAAATCCTAAGGATCAATGAGCTTTCCCACTGCCAGCTGGCAAATAGTCTTATCTCTACCCCATTCAAATTGAGACAACGTGAGTGGTATGAAGCCTTTCCCACCTGGGAAAAACTACCAGATGAAGCTGGTCTTTTCCTAGTAATGCTGAGCCTAAGAAACCCTGCAAATTTAGTCCCATATGAATTTATTGCCTCTGAAAGAAAAGGGATTTATATTTCATAACCACACCATGAAAAACCAAGACTATGATATTGGGTAGGCTAACACAAAAGCTCCGTCACCATTTCAAGCCACTAGCCTGGGTCCAGTTGCAACCGCTGTGATCCTCAAGGCAACTGTGATGCCTTTATAGAAAGATCCAGAAGGCCACTGTGCACAGTGGGTAATAGAGGAGAGACAAACACTGACCAATGGAGAATCAGACTCCAGGAGTGCGATGAGGTACAAAAATAATGCATGGATTGTGGTGGAGGTGCCACATCTAAGGGAAGTAAAGACCACCCACCTGCACATGATCTCTAAACTCTAAAACATATCACCCAAACAAAATGAACAGACTTGGGGCAAATATAGGGAATAGAAAGAAGGTTGCATTTAGTAATGACTTTCTTTCTTTCTTTCTTTCTTTCTTTCTTTCTTTCTTTCTTTCATTTAAATTCAATTAGCCAAGGTATAGTACATCATTAGTTTTTGATAAAATGTTCAATGATTCATTAGTTGACTAAAACACCCAGTGCTCATCATATCACATGCCCTCTTTAATGCCCACCTTTCTTTTAGTGCTGGGTACTTCCCTTTCAGTTCTCCTCAAGCCTTGAATTGGCCTCACTCCTCTTTTCACCCTGCACCCAAACTGTTTCCTGTTTGCAAATTCCATTCATGCCAAAACATTCCAGAAATGGATTACATTCAAGCAGTATGTGAGCAGTAATAGCAAAGTGGCTACCTTATCAAAATTCAATTTGTTTTTAAATAAAGACTAAATATTGTCTTTTATTTTTTTAACATCTTAATTTTATTTTGTTCAGTGTTCAAAGATTCATTATTTATGCACCACAACCAGTGCTCCATGCAATAAGTGCCCTCCATAATACCCACCACCACTCAAGCCCCACCTCCTCCCCTCCAAAACCCTCAATTTGTTTCTCAGAGTCCACAGTCTCTCATTGTTCATCTCTCCCTCCAATTTCCCCCAGTTCATTTTTCTTTCCCTTCTCCTAATGTCCTCCATGTTACTCCTTATGCTCCACAAGTAAGTGAATCCATATAATAATTGACTCTGCTTGACTTATTTCACTCAGCATAATCTTCTCCAGTGCCGTCCATGTTGATACAAAAGTTGGGTATTCATCCTTTCTGACAGTTGCATAATATCCCATTGTATATAAGTCTTAATGGGATGAAATTGAGAAGGAAATATCCTTTGGGGAGAAGGATGATGCATAGAAATATGAGTTTTCTTAAGGAAAAAGCATCTGTGGGATAATAAAGTCAGTCCTCTATGGAACAATTTTTACTCTAATATGAAAAGTATAATCCTTAGTAGTTCCATAGTTAATATTATATCATTATAATTTAAAAAGCAAAAACAACTGTAGTTCTTCTACTAATTTACTGAAAGAAGAGCATTTCAAAATAACTTTTTCCAGGGGTGCCTGGGTGGCTCAGTGGGTTAACCTGCTGCCTTCAGCTCAAGTCATGATCTCAGGGTCCTTGGATCAAGTCCCGCATCGGGCTCTCTGCTCAGCAGGGAGCCTGCTTCTCTCTCTCTCTCTCTCTCTGCCTGCCTCCATCTACTTGTGATCTCTGTCAAATAAATAAAATCTTTAAAAAAAATAACTTTTTCCATAACAGTAGCTATAGTATAAAATTTAAAGCAAACATTAATTTATAAGAGTAGTACAGATCTTTTAGCTTGTGAGTTTATTTTTTGTGTATTTGTTTGTTCTATTTTGTTTTGAAATCTAATTGGTTGGCCAACATCCAAAATCTCCACTTGCCTAATGATATAAATGTTGTCCTAAAGACAGCCTCTATATTTATGCTAAGTATACAAGAATTATAAGAAATAAATGCATAACCAATTTTCTCATTTTTACCTGGAATTACATAGTTTTATTCTTTGGGCGACAAGAAAAATAAATACAGGCATGTGCTTGGTTTCGGTACTTGTTATCTCAGCATCAACACAGTTGATTAGGAGAGGGGCTGTAATGAAATGCATCCATCGTGCACTGGCTCATGAAGCAGTAATGAATTGCCCCCCAAAAAAGGAAGTAAAAGGGAATTAGAGTGCAATCCACCAAGCAGCACATGAGGAGTGAAAGGAAAAAAATGTGGAAGTAGGAGAGAGGACGTTAAAGAACCAATCTATTCAAAAAGGATGCTAAGACTCACAGGCAGATAAACCTCTGAATTTTGGATAGAACAGAAATTTAGTTCTAAATGATACTCTCCACAGCTGTAGTGATTATGAGTGTGAGTTCTGGAGCTAGATGGCCTGAATCCCAATCTTGGCCATGCTCTGCAGCAGCTATATGATGTAGGTAAGTGGCTCAACTTGTTTACACTTAGTTTTTCTCTTCTAGGAGAAAGAATGCCTACCTCCCTCATAGAGCTGTTGTGTGAATCAAACAGGAAACTCCATTTAAAGCACTAAGAGCAATACCTGGGCCATGGTGAGTGTTTGACATTATTACTATTTACGTCCTCAAATATTTTAACCTCCATATCTCAATGGATAATATTTTTTTGAAAATGAGTAATGACAGGATATGAAAGCAAAAAATATTTTTATAAGAATATCTCCTTTTATGTAACCAAAACCCTGGGGCAAACAATTAAAAAAGAAAGTATATACTTTTGAAAGTTCAGCTGTGACAACCAAAAAATATGGCAAGTTCAGTAGGTAGTAAAACTCAGGTTAAGAAAGAATGAGCATAAGTTCAGCCATTAAATTGCTCAACTACCAAATGCAATGAATTTATTTGTAATGTGAAAGCCTTCCAGTGCTGCTGACTGTTAAATCTCTCCAGAACATCTCAGAATCAAAGCAGGTTTCAGCTGTATTTGTCAACAACACAGTCTTGAATATTCTTATTTCTCTTTTCCCTTCCCTTCCCTTTCACTTAGGTTAGGAGAGAAGCAGGGCATGTCTAAAAGGTGAACAATCATGAAAAACCAAGAAGGGTCCTTAGAAAATCTCCAGACCTACAGAGCATAGGTAATCCTGATTTCTTTTGTTTTATTAGTTCGATGACTATATAGCGAGACTCTGCTAATATTGAGTTAAATAATAGGAATACAAAGCTAAGTAAGACATGGTCCTTGCCTTCAAGGAGTTCACAGTCTAATGGGGAAATTAATTAAGCAAATAACAATGTGATGTGACTAACACTATGTACAACATTCTAGTAGTCAGAATGAAAGTTGAAAGGTAGAGAAGTTGTGGCAGGAGAAATAATCCTTGGACCTAGGAGATAAAGGACACTTAAGAGTTCAACAGAGAGAGAAGAGGCCAAAAGAGATTCAAGCATGAGAAACACACTGTGTAAAGCACAGAGCTAAGAAGGGACATGTTAAATATAAGAACGGAAAATAGCTCCTTACTGCTGAGCCTCAGGGAACACTGACAAGAACAGGAGAAGTTGTAAGAAGTAGATAGAACTTGAAGAAGGTGGGCTAGGGTCAAAAGTGATGTTCCTACTAAGGCATTTGAACTTAAACTTATAGGAAGTGGGGAATCACTAAATTGTTTTCTGTTTTGCTTTTGTCTGTGTGTGTGTATATATGTGTGTTGTTTTTGCTTATTTATTCTGTTTTAAAATAGGTCATTCTGGCTCTAGAAAGATCACTGATTAGACACTGAGGATGAATTGGTAGGGAGAGACTTTGAAGGAAGAATGACTAGTAGAATCATTCATTACATAACTAACTGTGATACTTCATTTGAGAAAGTAAACTGAGACTTTACCAAGGCAATAGCAGAGAAAAAGAGAAAGAAAAAATGGATATGAGACAGTTCAGAGGTAGGATTAACTCAGCTTGATAATTTTTACTAAGCAGGAATATGAAAAGTTGAATTAATGAGTTTCCTGGCATCTGCAGGGAATACAGAAGTAACAACTTAGCTGGAAAATATAATTAAATCTCAGAGGAAAATTAGAAGTTGAAGTGCCTGCAAGTCATTCCAGTGATGCTATCCAAAGAAAGTTGGTAACATGGGTCTGAATGTCTGGAGAAATGAGAAGGATAGTGATGTTGATTTTGTTGTATGAAAGGATTGTATTGTTCAGATAGGTCACAGTGATACAGAAGAAGGTTGGTAATAATATCTAATGCCAGTGCTTTGAAGACAAGCAGAAGAGGAGACAGGATAGGTAAAGACAAAGGAGGATATTAGAAAGAAAATATTACTGTAGAAACAAAGAGAAGCTGGGAAGGGGAAAGGCAGGTATGGGCACACTCGAATTTCAAGTAAAAGTTGAATAGCAGAAACACTTGGAAAGCAGCCCCTTGACTTGTGAACCCTCTACTAATGACCTTACTGATGCTAGTTTTAGTAGTGGTGAAGAGAAGATGCAAGATGAGAAAGAGCAACGAGCTTAATACATCTACTCCCAGCTGCGGTTTGGAATCACTGGCTGACTCGTTCTATCATATTGCTTTACATCTTAAGAATTTTCAATTTTGAAACACATAAATATACATATAAAACTGAAGAATGTTGAGCCCTACTAAATAAAAAAAAATCATTAAAAAAAAAGCCTTACATCCAGAACACTTTCTACTATTGATGTTACAAAGATAATAAAAGAGTTTCTTTTTAAAAGTCACCTAAAGATTCTTTGATGTCAGTATATCTGAGTGATAACAGAAGTGAAGACCTTGGCGTAAAAATGAGTAAGAAAGAAGAAGCTGACAACATCTAATGAACCCAATTCCAAAAAGGCAAAGTACTGTGAAATTTTTCTACAAATAATTTATTCTGTACCAATGAAAACACCAAATATACTCTCTGACTGAATATAATTTTCCATGTCAAAGCCACCATGCCCATTCCAAAGGAGCTGGCTTGCAGGTACCCAGGAAAGGATACCATTTCCACAAATTATGAGAGTTGTCTGTCTCATTGTTTTAGAGACACTGAGGATCAAAAAGATTCTTAGCATGATTTGATGTGACTTAAAGTACACACACACACAAAAAAAAAAGTACACATGTATTTAAGAACATCCAAAAATAGGTACAAGGAGAAGGGTCATGTCCTTCAACCATAAACAAAGACAGAGCTTGGGTGTAACATGAAGAGAGTTTGCCTGGGGCAGGACATGTGTATGGGACTAAGGGGAAAAGGCTCCCATTGGATGGTGGAATGTAAGCATATAAGAGCTGCCACACTTCCATCTAGCTCCTTTTCTTTATATTTTAGGGCCATTCCTTCACATCAGGTCCTCTAATATCTTTTCATAATAGGTTTCCAATCATAATGTCAATACATTATCATTAAAGATACTCTTGAAAGATACCACTTCTGGAAAATAAACCGCTCCTCAACTATACTGCCCCCTCAGTTTTGCTCTGGCCTTATGAGACAGTATATAAACATTTCCTTCCTTTACATATATACTGTATCCAACGAGAGGTGTCTCCAGATGTTTGTGTACCTCTTTTTATAAAAGAGCGGTAAGATGTCTTTTAATTTCCACTAACCTGCACATTTTACTGCCGATCTATTACTATTCAATATAAATAATTTCAAAATTACTTTGAAAATTATGTATTTATTTCATCAACTGTATGAATACTTAAACCAAAAATTTTAAACAACTTGACGCTTAAGCAATATCTTTCAACAGTGAATAACTAATCAACAAAATGGTCTTGCTCTATGATTACTTCATTTTGACAATTTTATGATTTGCTGTGTTAAACATATGTTGCATACTATCAACTGCTATTGGATAAGAGCACACCATATTCATTGTAATTTCATTGTAATTAGTATTTGATATATGACATTGTATTTTATTTCAACTACACAAAGGAGTGCCTGGGTGGCTCAGTAGATAAAGCATCAAACTCTTGATTTTGACTCAGGACATGATCTAAGGTCATTAGATCAAGACCTGCCTCACTCTCTCCCCCCCCCCCAATTAATTAAATAATTAATAAACTGCACACACCACTCATTCACACACACGCATACCCACACTCACACACTTCAAAGTCAATATTGTTATCTTTAGCTTACACATGGAGATACAGAAACTCAGAAAGAGACTGACCAGATTATTGCTGTTAAGTGAAAGAACTACCCCCTAGTTACTGCAGAGGCTGTGTCCTTTACTTTTTAAAATTATTTTAATCATGCAATTCTACATTAATACATGTTTATTAGAACATTCAAATGTTATAGAATTTATGAAGTAAAAAGTAAAAGTCTGTCTTCATCATCAACCCCTGCTCTTTTACAATCTCACCCCTCTCTCCAAAGGTAAAACTTGTCAAAATTTTGGTGTGTATTGCTTCTCTATCTTAGTTTTCACATATAAATATTATATATGTAGTGTCATATTTTATGATTACATTATATATTTCCCTATCAACAAGGCATTTTAGAGATGCATACCTCTTAGTACATCTAGGTATATCATCTCTATTAAAGGAGAATATAAAATTTTATGATATGGATGGACCAGACTTCCACCTTTTGCTTACCTTTCATGACAGATCCTTAATCATTACATTGTTTCATGGCCAGGTTACCTCCAGCTGTTTTTAACCTTGATTCTACTACTTTTTCTGCCATTATTGTTTCAGATACCCCTCACACCCTCTACTCATGAGCTGGATTTTAATTTTCATTGATGTATGGATTTGTGTGATTCTTTTAGAAAAAGAGTTCATAGGGCATACACTAAGTTGTCCATGCTAAAAACTGTCTTCATTGGTCACAGGCTTACACTGGGTAGAATATTCAAAGTAATAATAATAATAAATTTATTTATTTATTTATCCTTTAATTTATACTGTGCTGCTTAATTTTTCTCTCTCAAAAAAACCTGAATTTTATTTCAGGCATTGTAAAATTTCACAAGATGGGCTACCTGTGCCCAAGGTTTTTTCCAGCCCCTTTCTCAGGTAGTTCAGAGAAAAATATGCAAATATTTCTAGGCATGTGAGGCTCTTTTTCATCAAGTTTTCCTAAGAGGACTATTCACTCTTTGAGGGATGTTCTTTCATAGTATGGAATTTTGTACCTTAGGGGAAGGGAGTACCTTGCATAGAGTAATCACAGCCACCTGTGTGGCTTATATTCTTACTTACATTGATTTCAACAGTGAAGGTCATTGTTCTTTAGTCACAATCAAGATGGGGGGTGGCCCTCAGAGATTTCTCTTTTACAAGTTTTGAGTCTGCACTTGACATTGACAATACAGGGAGTGCTTGTATTATATATAATAAGCCAGAGGAAAGGGGTTAGTGTTTTAATACATCAAAAATACATTATTTCCTTCTGCTGCAAAGCAGTGCTCCAGGAGCAACAGTGCTGCATTAACAATGGAAAAGCAGAGAAGGAACTCTGTGCCTCTCCTTTAACCCTGTGCTGGGAGGGTGTAGTGCATAGAAACTAAGAAAATAGGCTTTGCAGTCAGAGATTGAGAGAGGGTTAAGTGGGGCTGAGTGGAATAATTACTCTTAATTTCTCATCAGTATTAATGTATTTATGTGTCAGAACTTATGTAAATTTACACACTAAGCGTGAAGGAAGGAACAATATTTTCACAGGATGAAAAAGTGTATTTCTTAGGAGCAGAAATAATAGTCTGTGGCTCTTCATAGGCATGTTTTTTACCTCTACAGTTAAAGAACCAAGAACATTTTGAATACAATTTTCATAAGCTTACCTACAGGAAAATGAACCAAAGGGAAAGCTAATGATTCTGGTTATACAATCTTGTGAAGAGCTCAGTTATCCATGGCTCAGAAAAGTCTCCAGTACAGTAATGTAGGGAGCAGTTAGTACCCTATGTAGGAAGTCAGCCATCCTCCATGAAAGCATAAGAACTCATAGGGTAACATATCTAAAACTCTTAGCCATTTGAGGATTCTTCAAACTGGTAGGAACACCATGTTTCTAGTTTTTGAGGATGACATGAAATGTTCAGTCTGGTCAGAATGTCTTCTCTTAAAGTTACTATGTCAAAGACAAATTATTGCCCACATTTGCCAATACTAAATTATAACATAATTAGCATGGTCACTTATCACCACCTATTGCTAAAAATGCTAACAATGACCACAGAGCTGTTATAATTATGCTGATTTCCATCTCTGTTTGTTTGGACCATTTGAGCAGATGTAATTTCTCCAATGAGAACCAAGAGTAGAATAGCTGTGAGGATTCTGAAAGCCTTGTTTTCCCTTTCTTGAGGGTTTCATAATTAGCCAAGCATAATAGCTCTCATATCTTGAACTCATATTATTTCCCGTATTTTTATGTATATACTATGTATAAAATCTATTTTATTTTCATGAAAACCCAATGAGTGAGGTATCATCTAATTAGAGAAAAATGTGGTCCTAAGGGATCACTAGTGATAAAATAGCAGACTTTGGATTTAGCCCTCAATCTCTGACTCTCTCTCAAAGTGTAATTACGGATTACCCTGGTTTGCATTTTAAAAGTTACTTCTTGTGTTAGTGTTTTATATTCCTTCAATTTATTTTTTAAAAGATTTTATTGATATTGATTTATTGATTTTTGAGAAAGAGAGAATGCAAGCATGTGAGCACATGAGCAGGAGACGCAGACCCCCCGCTGAGCAGGGTGCCCAGTCTCAGGACCCCGGGATAATGATCTAAGCTGAAGGCAGATGCTTAACTGACTGAGCCACCCAGGTGCCCTATTCCTTCCATTTTAAATATATAAGGAGTATCTCGTGTAAAGATGTCTAGGTACATGGTAAATATAATGAACAAATGTGTAAAATAACATGTTGAAAGACTGTTTCTGGGCTGAAATAAAGTCATTTCAGCATCATTTTTTTTTCATTATCCTTAAAGAAACTTGAACTTGTCAGTAAATCCAGATGTCTTTGAGGAAAAGAGGAAGGTTGCATATGTAGGAATAACTGGTTAGATCTAGGGTCTGTCTTTCTGAATTGAAGGTTAATATGAGTGATTCTCCATAAAAAGGCTTATTATGTGGATAGTAATGAAGGTTTACAGCTTATTAAAGTCAAAGCACATGCCTATCTAGAATGGACCAAATGAGAAAGGATTGACTTGCCTTTCAACCCTATTTTCAGCAACCTATATCTACATACTGAGTAATAATAATAGTAACCTTATCCAAGAGAAGCTCAAACTCCTGAGGAAATAATGACTTTGATATATTTTGAGACAATCTGCCCACTTACCCTCTGATTATTAAGAACTTGATCTGGAAACCTTCTGATAGAGGAAAAATACATTATAGAAACAAAATGATGGAAACAAGTTATAGGGAAATATTATCCCTGTGCCATTTAGATGCTAAACAGGTACAAATATTCTTCTAGGTTTTATCATTCATATCAGGATATGTGAGGGCAGCATTGATTAGAGGTTCCCAGGTACAAAGTGGACAGCAAGCCAGACAACTAACCCAGAAATGTGACAGGGAGCTAAGATCCTGAAAATATAGTCCCTCCATACTCCCATAAAAGTCCTATGGACTGGGACTCTCCTCCTTCCTGAAGTGGAACAAATACAATGTTCTAAGCCAATACAAAACCTAGCAAAGGGAATGGACCCTCACCATCTCATCAAAAGTTGATGTGCCAGAGTTTGAGTTATGTAAAAACTTTGACATTGAGTAAATAAATATTTTTGGATCATGCCTTGACCAAGGCAAGATGTGGTAAATGCACATACACCTAGAACACCAGGCCCCATCGGCTCTTCATCACAGCTCAAAGAAGATACAACTCATGCACAGGGAACCAAGTAAGCCACTATGTACACACACACACACACACACACACACACACACAAAATAATCTCTTCAAAACACTTAAACAACCCATTTTTTTTTTTCTAAAGCCCCTCCCAAAAGATTAGCATCCATTCTTTGATTTTCTTTCTTATAAGATTCCTAGCACTGGGTAAACACACTGTATCCTCCACAGATCTCTTACCCCATTACTGCAAGTTTTGGAACCAGATGCACCTGTTGTCCACAAGTCTGGTCTAGATTTCACTTTGATCTTGTCCTATGCTTCTCCCCTCTTCCCATGGCATGTAGAATCCTATACCAAAGAGCCAAGTACTCAGGAAAAAGGATATTTAGGCAGAGATATCTCATAACAAATAAAAAAAAAATGGCCTCTGGATCTAGGTGCTATGGCTTTAAGTTAATCAGATATAGTGGCATGCCTTGAGTCCACAAAGAAAAAGACTTGGCTTTTATGGTTACCAAGGAAATTAAGTAAACAATGTCACTAAATAAAAAAAGGATGTTCACCCGAAGTTTATGGTAAGAAAAAGACAGGTCATGAAAGGAATTGAGTAAATAGAGCCCCAGAATGACAGGATGCCATAAGTGACATCATAGTAAGGAGTTCGGATGAAAATATGTGTGGAGTCAGAGCTCTGAGATCCCCCTGACCTTCAATGTACTTTTTTTTCCAGCTTACATCAGATACCTGTTTTTTATTGTTCTTTTTTCCCCTCTATTAAATTTTTCATTTTAATTCCCATGCAGTTAACATATAGTGCTATATTATTTTCAGGGGTACAATAAAGTGATTTAACAATTCTATATGTTACTCAGTGCTCATTATGATGTATCCTCTTTAATCCCCATCACTTATGTCATCCACCCCCCTATTCACCTCCTGTTTGGTAACCATCTGTTTGTTCTCTATAGCTAAGAGCCTGTTTCCTGGTCTCTCTCTCTCTCCTTTTTTTTCCCCTTTGTTTTGTTTCTTAAACACCACACATAAGTGAAATCATACAGTATTTGTCTTTCTCTGACTGACTTACTCCATTTAGCATTTATACTCTCTAGCTCCATCCATATTGCTGCAAATGGCAAGATTTCATTCTTTTTTAAGGCTGAATAATATTCCATTGTATATATATTCTTCTTTATCCATTCATCTATCAGTGGACACTTGGGCTCCTTCCATAATTTGGCTCTTGTAAATAATGCTGCAATAAACATAATAGGGGTGCATATATCCCTTTGAATTAGTATTTTTATATTTGGGGGGTAAATATCCGATAGTGCGATTACTGGATCATAGTTCTATTTTTAATTTTTTGTATAGAGTTAAAATAGAGTATTTCTATTTTTAATTTTTTGAGGAACCTCCATACTGTCTTCCCCAGTGGCTGGACCAGTTTCCATTCCCACCAATAGTGCACAAGGGTTCCTTTTTCTAAAAATCCACTTTTGTTTCTTGTATTTTTTATTTTAGCCATTCTTTTTTTTTTAAGATTTTATTTATTTATTTGACACAGAGAGAGAGATCACAAGTAGGCAGAGAGGCAGGCAGAGAGAGAAGGGGAAGCAAGCTCCCTGCTGAGCAGAGAGCCCAATGCAGGGCTCGATCCCAGGACCCTGAGATCATGACCTGAGCCGAAGGCAGAGGCTTAACTCACTGAGACACCCAGGTGCCTCGATTTTAGCCATTCTGACAGGTGGGATATCTTGTTGTGGGATGACACCTCATTGTAGTTTTAATTTGCATTTTCTTGATGATGTCTGAACACCTTTTCATGTGTCTTTTGGCCATCTGGATTTCTTCTTTGGAGAAATGTCTATTCATGTCTTCTAACCACTTTTTAATTGGTTTATTTGGGGGTTTTTTGGCATTGAGTTGTGTAAGTTCTTTATATATTTGGATACTGACCTTTTACTGGATATGTCATTTCCAACTACCTTCTCCCATTCAGTAGGTTGTCTTTTAGTTGTGTTGATTGTTTCCTTCACTGAGCAGAAGCTTTTTATTCTGATGTAGTTCCAATAGTTTACTTTTGCTCTTATTTCCCTGGTATCAGGAGACATTCTGGAAAAATGTCGCTACAGTTGATGTCAGAAGTCAAGGAAGAGAAAGTCAAGAGAAGCCAAGGAAGAGAAATTACTGCCTGTGGTCTGTTTTAGGATTTTTTAATGGTTTCAGTTCTCATGTTTAGGTCTTTAATCCATTTTGAATTTATTTGTGTATGGTGTATGTAAAAAAGTGGTCCAGTTTCATTCTTTTGCATGTAGCTGTCCAGTTTTCCCAAAACCATCTATTGAAAAGACTAATGAACTTTAAAATGACTTATTCCAGCATTTTAGCAGTTTGTAGTACCATGGACTCTGTGGATATAAGGCATCATGGGATAAATGAAAGGACAGGTTGTAATGGTAGAATGTCCTTCCCTGGTAAGTCTCTATACTCACTTATTTACAAACTCGGAGAGGTAATTTAATTATCCTTTTTCAGAAGAACTGGGTAACACTCCAGCTGCCACTAGAGGGCACAGCTAAGACATCTGACAGCTGTCTATTTGTGGTGCAGAAGTCACGCAGAATTGTCAGCAAGGGTCCCAGAGTTCATAGAAAGAAGTTGAACCCAGAAACTCTGTGGTCACTGCTGACTGACGTAGTCCCTGGAGGCCACCTCTTCTGCGAGCTGCAGAGGCCAGGAAGGAGCTACTCTTGCTCAAGGAACTACTACAGAAGTCATCACCAACTAAAGAAGTTCTTTTGAGTCTTCAATTCCTGATAGATGGTATGTTCAGGAATAAGGCATTTATAATTATTTATTTGGAAATAGTCTAAGTCAATGTACTCTATTTCTGTATCTCCAGCTTCATCTTGGCTACTCTTTCCTTTGACTTCAGAGTTCTTATCACATCTGAACACATTTTTTTTTATGTGTTCTCTTTCTTCCGACTTCAAGACCTTGGCACATGTTGTTTGCCCATCCTTGGCATCCTCGGAATCCATCCCGATTTACTTAGTTGGCTCCTACTGATTCTGTAGCCTAGTTTAAACTTCATTTCCACAGTAATCTTTGATCCTCTCAAGGCACCCTGTACTGTTCATTCTTGAAAGTAAGACTATTATCTTTATCCATCCCTCCCTCCTTCATTCCTTCCCTCTTTCCTTCCCCTTCCTTCCCTCCTTCTTCCTGCCCCTCCCTCTCTCTCTCTTTTCTTTTTCTTTCTTTTCCTTTTTGTTTCTTTCTTTGAACTGTCATCTCCATGGTAGACCCATCCAATGCCTTGATAACTTTTTTTTTAACTACATTTTATAAAAGGCCAGGTTTCAAGTAGGTGCTCTACAAATGTTGGCTGAATGAATAAATGCATTTTTGAATGGACTGTCCACCCACCCATAATAATATCCTTCTGGAAATAAGCTTGCCCCATAAGCAGATAAACAGCTCATTTTTCTGACATATATATACTTATATTGAAAGCCTTCACAGAGGCTTTGTGTAATGCCATAAACATGAACAGTGATAAAGGAGGAAAAAATGATATTTTTCTAGGAAAATACTAGTCAGTGGCCCCTATAGGCCATTACAACCAGTCAGCAATGTCTCAGAAAAAATAACCAAATAACTCTATTTTCATTTAAATAAAAGTGAAAAATGAACAAAAACAATATTGCCTAAATGAACATAACTGCATTTTGGAGGTCTGAAAAACATCAGAAAAACAACAAAATAATGAGTTGTGGTCTCTTGGGCAGCAAGAAAGTTAGTGCCATTCTCTGGATTTTCTTTTCTTGGATTTCTGGAATTTTGATCCTAAAGATAGTAATGAAAGAAAATGCTGATGGGATCCAAAAAGCAGAAGTTCCTTCAACAAGAGAGCCTGCCAGATTTTCTGGGGGGGGGGGGCATTTTCTTTGCACTACTCAAGTATACATTTGTACTGACAAATAATAATTACTTTGAAACAGACAGTTAGGCATGTGTTAGGCTATTTCTTTGCACAAATGCCATTTGCTTGGAAAATGCAGTGGTTTTTATAAATGTGAAGCAATGCAACCATTTTTATGGGTGTGTTTGCAAAAGCTCAAAATTGAACTGTTAAAAGTGTCCATTAACAGTACAAATTAAATTGTTATTAAAAAATCTGAGTCTCAAAGCCATTTCTGGTTTTCCTCTAGGATTGACAGATTGTGAATAAACACACTACAACCTTCTGCTTTGTGTCTAGATCACAAAAATCCATGACTGTTGAGAGTTAGAATCCGGAAACTTCTGAAATAGAAGGGACCTTTCTGGACAATGTTTTATAACTTAGGAAGCAGAGTCCCACAGAGCTGAAGTAACTCACCCAAAGTTTACAAGGTTATTAGGGGCAAAGGTAAAACTGTAGTGAAGGTTTCCTGACATCTAGTCCACTTTTTTGTTGTGTGTTTCAAAGTTCACTTTTATTGAGAGTTGGTACTTTATATCTCCTTCAGAGTTTGTTGAAGCTCTAGAAATCAGGCTGTCAACTTCAAAAGAAGGAAGTGTCCACAATGAGATATCACCTCACACCAGTCAGAATGGCTAAAATCAACAAGTCAGGAAATGACAGACGCTGGCAAGGATGCGGAGAAAGGGGAACCCTCCTACACTGTTGGTGGGAATGCAAGCTGGTGCAACCACTCTGGAAAACAGCATGGAGGTTCCTCAAAATGTTGAAAATAGAACTGCTCTATGACCCAGCAATTGCACTACTGGGTATTTACCCTAAAGATACAAATGTAGTGTCCCGAATGTTTATAGCAGCAATGTCCACAATAGCCAAACTATGGAAAGAACCTAGATGTCCATCAACAGATGAATGGATCAAGAAGATGTGGTATATATACGCAATGGAATACTATGCAGCCATCAAAAGAAATGAAATCTTGCCATTTGTGACAACATGGATGGAACTAGAGCGTATCACGCTTAGTGAAATAAGTCAAGCAGAGAAAGACAACTATCATATGATCTCCCTGATATGAGGAAGTGGTGATGCAACATAGGGGCTTAAGTGGGTAGGAGAAGAATAAAAGAAACAAGATGGGATTGGGAGGGAGACAAACCATAAGTGACTCTTAATCTCATAAATCAAACTGAGGGTTGCTGGGGGGAGGGGGGTTGGGAGAAGGGGGGTGGGGTTATGGACATTGGGGAGGGTATGTGCTTTGGTGAGTGCTGTGAAGTGTGTAAACCTGGTGATTCACAGACCTGTACCCCTGGGGATAAAAATACATGTTTATAAAAAATTAAAAAATTAAAAAAAAAAGAAGGAAGTGGCTTATCTTGACTAAAGAGTTTCTTAATTTCATGAAAGGAAGGGCTATTGTGGAAATATAGTATCATCCGCCAAGCCTAAAACAAAAGGCACTAATCTAGTGCATTGCAATTGTAGCTTGGGGTCCCCTAGGTTGACCATGTACACATACCTATGCTCAGACTTTCCAAGACTTAAGTCTGAGCAGTGACTGCTCTGCTGGAAGAAAGAATCCAAATGAGGAAACCATAGTCACAGGTTTAAGTAAATTACAACACCGGGGGAATTACTCTTCCATCTCTAAAGAAGAGATTTATATTTGTTTGCAAATACCTTGTCAATTTCTATTTTTCAGAACTTATTTTTTTCAAAAAGGCAAAGCTGAAGCATAAGTTTGTCAAATGGTCTTCGATAAATCCATCGACAACCATGTGTTAAGTAACTATGATCTCAAAAATTTCCAAAAATTTGGGAACTCATTTTACTCACTTCAAATCATTCTGTACATCTGCTCATTCTAGAAAACTAACATCAGTACTTTTTACTCTTTCATAAATAAAGGTCCTAGTCTCCTTCCTGTTACGAGATTTGGGAGTCAGTGACTCTCCACAGAGAATGCTAACGGAAACCCAGTAACATTAGCTGTAATCTTGCTGAGGATCATATGTTGGAATTGGTGTATATTAGGAGGAAGGGGGGTTGGAATATGTACAGTTTTAAATAGCATATTTGGAATGTACCATTAATTTTATTTTAGTCAAAATATTTATTTCATAATTTGACATGTTAAAAGAAAATGTGAGATTTATGTGTTTGTGTAAAAGAAGAGCTTAGTTGTGAACACTCAAGAAATGCATTTTTTTTTATTTTTTAAAAGATTTTATTTATTTATTTGACAGAGAGAGATCACAAGTAGGCAGAGAGGCAGGCAGATAGAGAGAGAAAGGGAAGCAGGCTCCCTGCTGAGCAGAGAGCCTGATGCAGGGCTTGAACCCAGGACCCCAAGATCATGACCCAAGACGAAGGCAGTGGCTTAACCCACTGAGCCACCCAGGCACCCCAAGAAATGCATTTTTAAGTGAGATCATCTTTTACTAAGGATCTTGGTTCTTTAAATACACTATGAGGATGATCCATCTTAATCTGAATCTGTATAGAATAGTATTTATCTTTATATTTCTGTAATTTTAAAATTTTGATATAATTTCCAAATTACAGTAAATTTTAAGAAACATACATATGCCCTTTACCCAGATCCACTAATTAAATTCATTCGATCATTTTGCTCTATTGCTCTCTCATTCTCTTATGTATGCATGAACATATGTATATGTGTATACATATTTTTTTCCTAAGCTATTTTCAGAGTAAGCTGGAGACACTATGCCTATTTATCCTTAAAAAGGTTCTGGAAAAAGTTCTAATCACAAGGGAAAAAAATATTTCTAACTACCTATGGTGCAAAATGTTAGCTAGACTTATTGTGGTAATCATTTCACAATATATTTAAATATCAAATCCATATGTTGTACACCTAAAACTAATATAATGCTATATGTCAATTATACCTCAATTTAAAAAAAGAGGTCTGACATAGTTCCTAAGAAAAGTGGCATTATCTTACATAATCATAATACAACTATCAAAATAAGGAGATTTAACCTTGATACATTACTATAACTATCTATAGTCAATATCATATGCCATCTATTGTTCCAACAATATCCATTACATGTTTACTAATTTTTTGGTCCAGGACCCAGTCCAGCATCATGCATTGCACTTACTTGTCATAATCCTTCAGCAGCCTTTCTTTCTGTTTCTTATTCTTTTACGTTCTTGTAATATATGTAAATATTATATGCTATATACAATGTAAATATGTAAATATTTATATATATGTAAATATGTAAATATTATAGGCTAATTGATTTGTAAAATGTTCCTCAATTTGTCTGATGTGCACTGGAAATAATTTTATAATAAAGTTCTAAGACTTCTGATTAACAAAGATGATAATGGGAAAGGAGTGTTCCTTGATTTGAGAGGGTAGGAAGCAATGCTTTGAGTAGGTACAGAGAGAATAATATTCTACTATGCTAAAGCATATCCTTATAAATTATTGAAACTAATATAATTTTACAGGTAATTAATTTGCATTATATATAATTATTTTATTATTTTTGACAATAAGCTCATTAAATTTTGCCACTCTGTGGCTTCTTTCAACTTAACATTTTGTTTAAGCCAATTTTTATGGGGTTTTTTTTTCATCTATTTCCTATGTTTGCTAGAGTGTTTATCATTTTCACCACATAATCACCACAATATTTGCATAATGTTTATAATTTTCACATATGAGTAGATTGATGTCCAAAAACCTTCCTGGGATGTAGATACCAATAACTCGGTGATTGTAGGAAACCAAGGGCCCTGGCAAAAAGACTTCCTGAGAACCATGCATCCAGGAAGAAACATTCAGATTCTGACCCCAAATCCCAGGGTCAGATTCTGCTATTACCAAACAAAGATAGTAATATTATCTATTGCTATTTATCAGAACATGGTTATTCAGTTCCTTTTATAGGCATGAGCCAACTGACTTTGATCAAGTGGGGGGTATCCTCACACTTCAACTTTGGATATAGAACTTCCAGTTCAAGTACAATCTAAATCATCATTCCACCGAAAAAAGCTAACTAAAAAATCAAACTGTTTATTCCATACCAAGTGCTCAAGCGTACAAATAATGTGAATATGTATGTATATATAGATAGATAGACAGATAGATAGATCTATAGATGTAGATATAGATACAGATACAGAAAGAACCAGGACCCCGAGACATGCCAAATGACAAGGTCAAAGTCAGAGTCTTAGACCTCAATTTTTTCACTGTAAATCAGAGATACTAATACCCTTGCCCCAGCTTTATTTTAAGAATTAGAGACAATGTATGTGAATGTTTCTTCTCAATAAATGGTAGATATTAATAACATTTGTTTTAATCTGTTTTATTTTTACTCAAGATGGTTATTTTGATCCATGTAGTTAACTTTGTATGAAAGAATTTAATTTACATAATTTAAATTCATATAGGAAAATATTGTACATTTTAGGTATCTTGGCATAGTGGTAAGAGTGGACTCAAGCCAGGCCACGGGCTCACATCCCAACTCTTAAGGCAGATGCCCTTATCCATGATGACCTTCCAAGTCATTTGGCAACCAAAGAACTGTTATTCTTTTGAAGTGGTAATACTCCAAACATAATATGATTTACACTAATAATTCTAGTTTTAGAACTGAAAATATGACTTTACAAAGAAACCTGACTCAAACCGCAGATTGGTGTTATTTGTTTTCTTCCTTCCTTCCTGTCCTTCTTTTCTTTTTTTTTTTTAACTTTTCTTTTTCATGTTACAGAAGAGAGAAATACCACCCAATGCCCCCATCAGAGTTGTACTATCCAGGCCGTGACATTTTTGATCTATTCTTTACATAGCATCCCATTAGAGTTCCAGAGAAACCCTTACTTTCTATTATGTGAACGACACCTTCGCTGGCCTGGAGCCATCATCAGCACTTGGAGCACTGAACCATGAAGCAATATCTCTGTAACTCGGCCAAATAGGCCATGACCTGACAGGCTATAAAGTGGTCATTATCTCCTATTAAATCTGAAATTTGTGCTTTGCATATTTTAAAACAACTATCCAGTTGTGCTGTGGAGGTATAACTGCCAAGTGAATAATTAGATTTTTAGGAGACTATAAAGGGGACCAAAATGCTTTCTACTGTGCCAAAAACAAAGTCAATTCAGATTTTATTTTCTCTCCTCCCTTGCTTTTATCCTCACTCTCTGGCAGTCAGACCAAAAATATTTCAGTAACAGATAAACAGACTTCTGTTACACAATTTACTGTATAAAATCAAGTCTGGGTTGATGTTACATGGATGCCAAAGTGTCCTGTGTTGTTCACTGTGGGCTGCTTTCTCACACAGTTGAGTAGAATGCTGTGGGTGGTCAGCACCTAATATTTGCTTTGTTTGGTCAATGTGATTACAAAGAGAGTTTTATAAAATGTAAAATGACTGAATGAGCCACTTAAATGTCAAAGCTTAGAAGAAATTTGCTTTTATGGTTTAAAATTTAAGTGTTTTTTCTCCCCTACTCCCTGGAGATGTCTAAGTAACTCATTTCATACAGCTTTAATGGTAGAGAGATGCAAGTGACTTTAGAAAGATTTGGAATAGGATTGAAATATAACTATATAAAATATCCTATTAACTCTTGCCCCCTGTTTTACATTTTGAAGAAGATTTTTAACTAAACTCTTGAAGCTCAATACCTATGATGTCATTAAACATTTTTCACTTCAGTGGATTGTGACTCTGGAAAATTTGCAACTACTCTTTTCAGCAGGGGATTAAACTTTCAGGGAATAAATTAAACTAGGTTAAAATGTCTAACAGAGTTTTCAGATGAGTGCTTTATTCAAGTAGCACAGAGACATGTTAACTTTGAAATGAAACTCTAGTTAGGTAAATAACTTTTGTCAAGAAGCTATTGCTCAGGTGCTGCACTGCTCTAAGCCTACTTTATTAATATTGGTTTGCGATCTTCGGTACGGGTGCAGAAAGGAATTTTAAATGCAATTAAAGCTGAGCTAGAAGGCCACACAACTACGTTTTAATCAAAAGCTGAGTTCAATACTGCTTTACATATAATATGTGCAAAGAAAGATCCCTTTTTCACATTAAGTATGACTGTATAAATACTCTATTTTGAGAGAGGGCAAGTGCATTTCAAGGAGAACTGCAAAGGAAGAACAGTGCCACATCATAAAGAATGATAGAAGCACCTAAAGAAATATTGTGCTAGGAATATATTAATATATTATTAAGTATTAATAGTTATGACTTTTTAAACTCTGAACAATCAAGCCAAAATGAATGTGTAGATATGTGTATGTATGTGTGTATACACACACATATTAAATGGGGTTTTGTATACACAAATATACATGTATACAGACACACAATCCAGTTTTTTGTTTTATGGTTTAGTATTTATTAGGGAAATCTAGAATTCACTAATCTCAAACTATTTAAAACTAGATGTGAATATTGCAAAAAGCAAGATGATTGTCATTATTCAATCCTATTCACAAGTGGTAGCATTAAAAAAGGGCAAGAATATGGAAAATTAGTATATTTGGAGGCCTCCCTAATTCAAGAGCAAGGATGCATCATCCTCTAGGTCATGTTTTTATGCCCCTTTAGGAGCCTATGAAGGAAGAAAAAAGGAGAGAAAGAAAAAGGTAGGAAGAGCAGAACTTGAGTGTGAGAAGAAATGGCTACATTTTCCTCTCTCTCTAAAATAAATAAATACATCATAGAAAAAAAAAAGAGGAGGTAGGTGCACCTGGGTGGCTCAGATGGTCATGGGTCTGACTCGTTTTGGCTCAGGTCATGATCTCAGGGTCATGGGATAGATAGGGTAGGATTGGCTCAGAGTCAGCACAGAGGCTTCTTGGTATTCTCTCTCTCCCTCTTTCTGACCCCACCTCTCGCATGTGTGTGCATGTGCTTGCTCTTTCTCTCTCTCTCAAATAAATAAATCTTTAAGAAATAGCTACATTTTCAATCACATACAGTCAGCTACTTGGCATGTCAAATGGATAACAACTGTTGTGAGAATGGGTTCAGGGGCAACAGGGCATTTCCTGGAGGCTTTCTGCTGTGCTAGCCAACTTTTTAGATGCTGGACCTTAGGGAGGTGAGGAGCTATGCTAGCGGAAGAGCCAGAGACCAGAGTAGCCAGAGTGCCCAGCACAGCAGTGGGGTGGGGTGGGGTGGGGTAGGGGAGTCATGCAATGCCTCAGGGCAGTGGTTATTTACCAATGAATACAAAAGTATTTAAATATTTTAACACTGGTGCATACCAGCTTAATATCCACCCTGTTGTTTTTTTTTTATCAGTCATCCTTCACCATTCATCAGCCTAGAATACAAATATATCTCAACATCCACTTAACTCCAAAAGTCAAGGAATTCAGAATGGCTAAAAGGCAATGGAAAGCACAGAACCATACTTTCTTTACTATATACCCTTCTGTAATGTGTAGGCAGAATCCCTTTCAGTTATTGCTATCTGATACAATAAATCAGATCAAAATCTACTGTACTTAATTACAAAATAAGTAATAAGTTTTCTAAGTAAATATTTTTGTTAAACTGACCTTTTCATGAGATTATGAAACAATCTTGGTATTTTTCTTTTTTCTTTCTTTCTTGATTCATTAATCCTAATCTGAGTCCAAGGTTTGGAAAATTAGATTAGCTAAATTCCCTTCTCTAGTACTTCTTTTTTTTTTTTTTTTAAGGTTTTACTTATTTATTTGACACAGAGAGTGAGAGTAAAGCAGGGGGAGCAGCAGGAGAGGGAGAAGCAGGCTCCTGCTGAGCAGAGAGCCTGATGTGGGGCTGGATCCCAGGACCCTGGGATCATGACCTGAGCTGAAGGCAGAAGCCTAACTGACTGAGCCACCCAGGTGCCCTCATTCTAGTACTTTTTACACAAAGAAGTATAGATCAAAGTTATATTCAGACCCACATTGAAGGGCCAATGTCCCTGATGTTTTGGGGTATATGATATAGAAAAAAGGAAGGTGAAGTTCATCTGATGCTCACATTGCTTTATTACTGTGAGGAAAGTTTTAAAGAATAGTGTGAGTTTTTTGAACACCTGGAGACACTGGTTCCTCCTCTCCATCTTCACCACGTGAACTCCCATCAGTGCTCAGCACCACAAGGCACCATAATCTTAATATACATATGTCACTCACATCATATGTGACCAGCACTAAATCTTCTATTCAGGGTTTCAAGTCCCAGTAATCTGCTAGGGGATACACCTCCCTTTATCTCTCACCTCAACTGACTATTCCTATTTCTCATCCCATGCCTGTAGCCTTATTGTATTCTGATTACAAGTCTGTCATTTTCCTGATCCAAAATGTTCTCTTAAAGACTCTGATCTATTCTGAGCTACTTTCTTTTTCACAACTCCAGCTGGCTTCAAATCAAGACTCAACAACATCCCAAATGATTTTATTTGGAATTAAAAAACAATACCTTTGGCATTTTTGCCTTTTCATTACTGATTATAGCAACCTTGAAGGAGACCTGCGGCAAAAGTTGGAGAACCACAAGGTCAAATCTGACTCTGCCACCATGTGACAGTGAGCAAAATGAGATGGCCACTCTCTGAGCTATAGACTCCTCCTTTGAAACATTAGGGATGTTAATAATATAATCCACAGGTAATACAAGAAGTAAATGCAATGATGTTTGTGAAGTGTCTGGAAAGAGTGATTATTTGATTCAGAGCTATTACTATTTGAAGGGTCTTTTTAGGTTTTAGTTTAAACTTTTAATATGTGCCTTCCCTCTTTCCCTCATTCTGTTGCAGTCTTTTCAAGGGCAGATTAGTCATCTAATTCTTCATATCTTCCCAGGGCACAGAAGAAAGAATTCTCCATTCAGTGGGCACTGTACCAATATTGACTGACTTTTGAAAGAAGTTTGAACTGCTCATTTGTCTGAGTAGTTGATTTACTTTGCTATCTTAGAGTGTCATAAAAATGTGGCAGTATGAAATCTGGTGAGATTATGATAGTTGCTGACACAAAGATTTATTGTCTAGATGAAATATTTAATGCATGTTTAATTCAAGAAAACAGCTTTGTAAAAATATTTAATATTTTTCTGGAAGAAAAAGAGAGAACTGATCTTGAATTAAGCATTCTGAATTTAACAATATTTAGGGACACATACTTAATAGTGTGCACTGTCCATCTAAACATACAGATACTTGAATCCAGTCCCTAACAGGCTATACCAGTGCTGCCGTCACATCAGCACACATTGCTAAATCAAACCCCACCTCTCATCTCTCTTCTGGCAAAGGACAATCTTGAGCTTTCAGAAAAACAAATACAAAAACAAAAACCAATATGATCAACCAGAATCTCTGGTTGTAAAACCAAAAGGGAATGGCAGATAATATAAACATAACTGTCTCACAACTGGAAAGTATTCAAACCAGTATCCCTGACCCCAGCCCTTCTCTGCTCTGATCTACCTTCCATACTATAACCATACTATTCTTGCCAAAATATGCTTTTAACAGGCCATCTATACTAAAAAAGTCACTGATTTCCTAATCTCTGTAGGATATTACTTAGCCTGGCATTCAAGTTCCTCAGGGATCAGACTCCTATGTACCTAACCCTGTTTCCTATTACCATAAAAACCTATCCTCAGTCTTTCTCAGTTCAACTCCTTCTTGGATTCAAGTGTTTGTTCATTCTGCAATAATATACACCCCCACCACGCACAAGAGTCCCCAAATACACAGACCTATGTACACTCCCATGCTCGTACACAGTGCCCCCCTCCCATACCCCTTTAAAACATGCCTCCCACCATGAATCATGCCTGGTCATGCTAATCTCCCTTTTTCTAACATACATAGGCCTTGCTGACACCACTTATCTGACATTTAACCTGACAGGGCTTATGATGTTACCTTTTTTTAGTATGTAAGTCCTATGACATACACACCAGATTATAAGCTTCTAAAAGGAAAAGTTGCAGTCTTCATTTCAACTTCCATGCCTGCCTCAGTGTTCATCGGAAAGACACAATAAATCCTTTGATGAAAAATCAAGCTATTTTGCACAAATATGTTTAACACACTGCTGACTAGCAACACAATAATAGGTGACTTATTTCAAAGTGAAAACAAAGAAGAGGCAAAGAAAACCAAATATACAAACATCTAGAAGGCTACTGGGGTCAATAAATAGGTACGTCAATAAAGTTTTGGCTTTTATCTCTAGGAGTATTGGGTATCTAGGTCACTCATAGACAGTTATTGTTTAGAAATGATTCATTCTTCACTTTTCTTTTTACTAGGAATACTCCTGGGATATGACTTGAAAGTTATTTTGCTTTATCTAAATTTAAAACTACTGAATATGGAGGTATAGCAGAAGGATATAAGAAATAAAATTTATTTTCCATGGAATACAGTATCCTTGCATTATCATAAAACTGCGTTTGACATGCTTCATTCAATAACCACGTAGGCAAACCTGAAAAGATTTATGTGCTAGGTAGTTGATCACACTTGGCCTTCAATGCCATTTGATTAACAGGTTTCCCCTTGAGCCTGTTTTACTGAAAAGGAACTCAAGGTTTAATTCCCCAATCCTAGATAAATACCCCTTTTTAAAACGTAAAATGTGAATTGTAGGAAAAGGAGAATGAACCTCACACATGAATAAACCACCCTCCCCACTTTACAAGGAGACTTGATTAAAAGATGAAAATCCACCTCAAGACTTCCAGATAGGCAAGGAGGCCCATTTGCCCCAGCTGCCTGGAGACATTTTAACAGCAGGCACTTTAAGCTTTTAATGAAAATCAGGTTGAACAGTGTGGTATCAGGAAGCTGCCCAACCTGCATGTCTGCCAGAATGAACTGCTCGACTTTATAGCACCCCTCCTCTTCTAATCAAGAGCTGAAACACCCCCACCAAGTCTCAGAACTGTTCTTAAAACCAATGCTGATCCTTAAGAAGAAGGTTTTAAAAACATCAATACAGCCACTGCTTAATTATTCAATTCTGTTCATAGGGCAAAGGAGATTCTTTTCTGACCCCTGCAGTGATTAATTTATGCCCTGAAGCATAAGATTTGATTACCCCTCTCTTAGCATGTATAACGTGCGAACTGTATTACTGGTCATAAAATTATTCAGCCACCATAGTTGGTTCAATGGCCTCCTGAGGCAGTAAGTTCAACTATTTGGCCGCCTGCTGGTAAAGATATATAGCCTGACATTAACTCAGAATTTACCTGCTATTTGTTTTATCAGTATATCTTTGATGTAAATGATTCTTGAATTCTTAGAAAATTATTATATACCCAGTTTTTTAAAAAAATAGAAAAATAATTTGTCCATAAAAGATTTAAAGACCGATATTCACCAGTGTGCTCATGAAATGAGATGTTTTAATTGAAGTGAATGTTCTGATTTAGTCAGAAATCTTTTGGGTTTTCTACTCTTGTTTAAAATCTTTATAAAACATATTAGTTCATGTTTCTGGCTCAGTAAGTACAGTATAGTGTGCTGAGCATAATTAATACTTCTCTGATAACTGTAACCCCCAGAGTGCCTTCAAGATCTTCATAGTGAACATTAATTATGATGCTCAAAAGGGTAGGTGGTGAAGAGGGAGTGGTCTAGGCTTGCCATGCTCAAGTCATATAACAAATCCTAGAGATATTTAGGCTGCTGGTGTTGATTTTATTTCTTTATACTTTACCTCATTCCACAAAATACTTGAGGCATCCAATATACCACATAACAATTTTTAAAATTTAAAGTATCGAGGCAAAAGGAAAATGTGGACAACATACAAATGAACAAGCAAAAGATTTCTAAGAAAGTTACTTTCAAAACAGCTTGCCATATAGTGCTCAACAAATGTAACAGGAGCTGTAAGATGTGGCTAAGGCAAAGAGAGAAGTGGGATAAATGGGATAAACCACAGCATTTGCGGTGTTCAAAAATTTGAAAAACAGCTATAACAAAAAAACTTGCTTTGAAGAAATAGTTTTTTTCCTCTTGGTTATGAGTACTCATCATAATAATTTTATTATTTTATAATAAATTTTATGATAAAATAATTTTATGAGAAATCTCAGATTAAGGACACTACTGGCTGATGTTTTCCAGTGCTTCTCATGCTTTAGTGTGCACAAGAATTATCCAGGGATCTGACAGAAAGGCAGAGTCTGATAGTATATATATAGTTAGGGCCTGTTATTCTGAATTTTTAGTAAGTTCTTGAGTAATGTCAATGGTGCTAGTCCATGGACAATATGTTGAGTAGCAGGATATACAGAAGATCAAGGATATTCCTGGTAGCAATCTATCAATAATGAACTTAATTTCCTATAGCATCCCTCATGGTATGCTAATAGCATAACATCAGTGCCATAAGTGAAATTCTGCAAAAGTAATTTTTGGGGGTGGCGTGTAAAAACATGCATTGAGGCACACATATCTCTTTATACCTACTTTGGCCCAAAGGCAAAATTTAAAACACCCTGACAAACAAAGGGTGAATCAGGTATCTTTCTTCATGTCAGTGGAATGAATAAATTAAGTTCCTCATACCAGATGATTTTTCCTGAGTGAAAAAAAGAATTAAGAATTCTTTGTAGACTATGAGTCAAAATGTAGGACAAATTCTTTGAAATAGCATGTTATAAATATAAATATTTTCAGTTTTAAATTAATCCCATGTAAAATTTGCATATTCATATGTACAAATATGTAATAAATTATTTAAAGATTTATGTTTTCTTTCCAGGCAAAGTTTCAAGCATTGATCATCTGCAAAAGAAAAACAAAAAAAAGCTTTTATCTGCAATATTTAAGCAATTATTTTAAACTATGTACAAATAAAAAATATGAAAGAAAATATTTCAAGTTAACTGATTCTGTATTATAATTTATTTCTTTTTTGATTTAACTCATGAAACAGTAGAATTACAAAGCTAAAAGTAGCCTCCTTTTAGGAAACAAGGAATTGGAGCTCAGGGAGGTTAAATAAATGATTCTGTCAAAGTAAAACAGCTAATAAATTCCAGAGTTAGGCCTTTGATTATAAGACCAATGCTTGTCTCTTATATGTCACACTGCTTTACTATCATTAATTAAGTTGACCTATAGACCCCAATATCATTGTGACTCAATATAGTGGTAAAGAGAGAAAAAATGGAAAGAGAAGCATATTCCACTCACTCCCTGAATATGTACTGAGAACCATTAACATGAAAGCCATTGAATTGGAAGCAAAAGGGCAATATGCAATAATGTACAGGATTGCCGACTTCTCACTGAATACACAGTTTAGTAAAGGTAAACTTGCATTTATAATGTGTTCTTACAATACAGCCTGAGGAGTACTATGCTACAAAGGCATATAAAACATTGTCAGTTGACCATAGAGTTGAGGGTCTATTTCTGGGCTCTCTATTCTGTTCCATTGATCTATGTGTCTCCAAAGGGGCACATGCAACCGAATGTTTATAGCAGCAATGTCCACAATAGCCAAACTATGGAAAGAACCTAGATGTCCATCAACAGATGAATGGATCAAGAAGATGTGGTATATATACACAATGGAATACTATGCAGCCATCAAAAGAAATGAAATCTTGCCATTTGCGACAACATGGATGGAACTAGAGCGTATCATGCTTAGTGAAATAAGTCAAGCAGAGAAAGACAACTATCATATGATCTCCCTGATATGAGGAAGTGGTGATGCAACATGGGGGCTTAAGTGGGTAGGAGAAGAATAAATGAAACAAGATGGGATTGGGAGGGAGACAAACCATAAGTGACTCTTAATCTCACAAAACAAACTGAGGGTTGCTGGGGGGAGGGGGTTTGGGAGAAGGGGGTGGGATTATGGACATTGGGGAGGGTATGTGCTTTGGTGAGTGCTGTGAAGTGTGTAAACCTGGTGATTCACAGACCTGTACCCCTGGGGATAAAAATATATGTTTATAAAAAATAAAAAATTAATTAAAAAAAAAACATTGTCAGAAATTAAAGGAGGTGGTACTTGAGATGGATTTTAAATGTTAGATATATTTTGGTTGTTAGAATAGAGAAGCTGGGTCTTCCAGAGGCACAAAGGTATGGAAAAGCATATTGCTAAGTTCCTTCTAACAATAAGAAATATGGGATGGGGAAAGATCCATGCAGGTTTCTAGCTTTAATAGTAATAATCAACCTAACAGAGTCAGTAACTTATTAAAACACCTTAATTTTTAGGTAATTTTAAAAGATTTAACATAATCAACCTGCCCTTAGATGAGGCTCCCTCTCTCTAAATAGGTATGGTGCCATATTGAGGACATAGTGTTGACCTTTGCAGTTATCATGTTAGTCACTCAGGACTGGCAGTAATCAGACCAGTCTTGGTAAGAGAACATCCATGTTGTTGAGCCCAGCAATCGTCTCTACTTCAGTGGCCCTGACCACTGTCTATAGGCCCACTGAGAAAGAATAAGAAAGGCTGAAAAAAGAAGCAAACTGACGATCAGAATAGGGGTCATCTTATCCACGTGATTACTCACAGCTGATTCTCTTATAGTTGCCCTTTGTTGAACATTCACATAGAACACAAACATCTTCACACTCTGACCGGTCTAAGAAAACCATGAATTTACCTCAACCAAGTTGAACACTCTTTAGCACTCAAACAGGTATAAGAAATTCCCCCATAAGGCCTTAGTTATGCAGTGAAGGAGGAGGTGTAATACAGTAGAAATATGTGCAGTAAAGGTCTGAGACACCTGCTCATGCCTTTTGTATCTGCTTAAGCCTGGCCTCAAACTTAGGATTTCTGTTAATGATAAATCATAATGGTACATGCCTAAACTGAATGCCCAGCTAAATTTACATGGTCATCTGATGGTCCAAGATCAAGCATTCCAACTGTACCGCAGCCTGATCATCTTGCGAGAACTGTTTTTCAGAGAGATATCTGTAGAAGTAGATGCTGTTTTGTTCCAAACCCTGGTAACCATAACTACAATTCTCCTATAGAGGTTTGTCAGAAGTTCCACAAACATCTCTGTTTTCCAGATACAACCAATATTATTGGATCTGATGGCTCATTAAGCTCAAGCAGGAGAGCATTTTGCACTATTGTGCTACTAACTGCAGGGCCTTTTCTTGATTCATTTTGAGTTACTCCATAAATATGGTAGAGCAGTACATATGTGGTATATGCTGTCTCCCATGTCCAAATTAGTTAACCAAACTTTGTACCACCATAGTCTCTGAGAATTAAATTAAGGCAGAGAGAAGGAGTGTTGACACAACCCTAAAGCAAGATTACAAAGATGCATCATTGATCATATTATGTAAAAGCACACCGCTGCTGGTGATCTTCACAAATTGTTACACAGAAAAAAGCACTTTTTAGATCAATAGCTGTGTACCAGGTCCAGTGGACTGTGCTGATTTGCTTCACTAAAGAAACCACATCTGGAACCACAGCTGCAAGTGGAATCACTGGCTGATTGCATCTAAAATAATCTATAGTAATTCCCTAAAATGCATCCATCTTCTTCAAAGTCCAACCAAGTGAATTAAATGAGGACACAATGGAAATCACCACCACTGCATATTTCAAGTTTTTGATATTGGCACTGATCTACAGTCTTCCAAGGAGTGCAGTACTACTTTAGGTTCACCGTCCTGGCAGAGATGGAAGGTTCCAGAAACTAAAACATGCCCTTTGTGTCAGAATAACCCTCACTTCAGGGGTACCTCAGTAGTTTAGTCAGTTAAGCAGCCGACTCCTGATTTTGGCTTGGGTCATGATCTCAGGGTTGTGGGATCGAGCCCCCATCAGGATTCAAACTCAGTGTGGAGTCTGCTTATTCTTCTCCCACTGTTCCTCCCCCTGCTCTCTCTTTCTCTCTCTCTCAAGTAAATATATATATAAATATAAATATAGATAGATAGATAGACAGATAAAAATCTTAAAGAACAACGCTCACTTCATGAATCAGGCCCAATGTGTAGAACTTGATAGTTTCCATGTAAGTGTGCTTCAATTATACACACAGATATTAATTAAGGCAATACTCACAGGGCAGTTTTATGAACCCACTGAGGGGATAAGATTTGTCTGAAACTATGTTTTTTCCTGCAGATTGAGACTTCAGGCAGGTTTGCATAAACCTGCAGGTACATCCTAAAATCTTGTGCCCTAAATATCTTGTTTGCTTCACTCAAGTCCATCCCTGTGTCACTTGACCCATATATCCACTTTGACTGCTGGACTACAATATCATTTTGGGACCCCATGAATCAGTATACATTTAGAGAACATATTTAATAAATCTAAAAATTCTGGGTATTTTCCTCTCCTGATACATAGTTGCCCTGGTTGGTGGCCTCAGGTCCCTTTGGGGAAAGCTTGGGAAAAGATTAAGCATATACTTGTGGCAATATTTCAGGGTTCATTTTTAGGAAGACTTGGCCTCTAGATCTGTGAACTGGCTTAGTTTGGAATCTTGGTGACAGACCTGGACCTTCTCTTGTGATGACTCAAGTCAAATTTCTGGCCACCAGATCTAGAGTTTTATCTTCTTATAATTTAAAATTTTAATAAGGTGCCTTTTATCTTCTACTCCTATGTATACCATAATAATTATTTATAATCAAAATACCTATGCAGGAAAAAACAATACTCAATACCACTTTGCCTCTGTTGCCTTTGACTAATCCTGTCAAAGGCATTGCCACTTGGGCCTTTCCCGTCCAGGATTCTAACATTCCCAGTGAATTCAGGAAGTCTATCTCAATGCCAGCATCTCCCATGACCGTCTCTGGCTTATAGAAAACAATGATCTCTAGGTATATTCTCAATGCCTAAATTAAGGAATATCTTTTGGACTTTCTCTGGGAATACAGTTATACATGTACAGTGGTGGCAGCAGGGAGAGATTAACTGTGACAATCACAACAGAAAATCTACTGCAAACTATCTACTTCCATACACCTTTTGATTCCTTCCTTGTTACTATGCCACAAGAATTCTAGAATTTTGACTTCACTGAGTACAGACTATCATTAACTTAAAGTTTCAGTCAGTTAACCAAATTTGTAGAATCACTTCCAACTATATAAATTGAAACACTACATCATGAATTTCTACCAAGTTTATCATATCAATAAATTCAGCCTTATCCAGTTTTAAGTTCTCCCCTCTCAGTCCAGAACTCTTAGGAATTATTCAATATAAGTTTGTAAAATCTTACAATTACTCTGGAATATAAGCTATCTCATCCTGGATGAGACTTTATACTTGCTCCCATCCAGTATTCTGAAAGCTGATTCTACTGATGGGTCTAGAAACAATAGGAGAGGTTTGGGATAGATCTTGGGACGAATGGACATCCTCATACGTGGCAAGTACCCTGAGCTAACTAATTATAGGAACATCAAGCATAAGAAGCCTACTATAATACTGGGTTTGCTTTTAATGAGGTTAACTCTAAAGCAAAAAGAAATAAGGGAATCTTTTTAGGGCTCTTTTGAGAGCCCTGGTTCTCTTTAATGGTGATTTGAAACAAGGGTTTAAAGACATGGGTTTGTTGTTTTCTACCTTTAGGCTTCCCAGTATAGCCATAAAAAGCCATCCCACCCCCACAGTCTTTGTGCTCATTATCATTGCCATACAAGTGAAATTCAGTATCCATTTGATCCCCTCAATACTTTTACTTCACTAGATACTTCATCACAGGTAATAGTCCACTTAATTGTGTGCCACTGCATACCATAAGCAAGGAGGTCAGTACTACTTTCAAGACAAATGTATAAATAAGCCAATGTCCAAATACCATCTTTGAGAGTGTGTTTCCAGGACCACTTCCGGTACTAAGAATGCTGTCATGCAGCATGCTATCAGGAAAACCAAACCAAACAACGTATTTCAGCAGAGAGCAGAAAGCACGGGAAACTGATTTCACAGGTACTCTAAAGTACCATGGATATAATTACGAAGAACAGCTACCACCTCTAAGGCTAGAAAAACAGAGGGGAGGGTTGTGGCTATCAGGATCTAGAAGCTGATAGAAGGCACTGGGACCCAGAGCTCTGAACAGAGGCACTGCCCCGCTGGTGCTGGTAGTTCTGGGGGAGATACAATGGATAAGTTTGGTCTAAGAAGGCCAAAAGAAGCTTCTCCTCAATTGTTGCTAGGTGTGTGCGGACAGGAACAGCAGGTAGAATATTACCCTCCTAATATACACCTACTGGCAGAACCTCACAAGAAGCCAATTGGTAAAGAAGAGGACTCTGCAGTCCTAGCCCCCTTACCACAAATCAGAGTATGGGAAGGTAGCTTTAGAGCTAAGAGACAACAGCTTGATAACCAATATATTTTTATAGGAAGAAAACAGAACCACAGAAAAATTACATGGGGTCAGGAACTAGCTTTTAATCTCAGCCATAGCTCTAATGAACTGTGAGAATTTTAGCAGGTAATTTCACCTTTTCAAGCCTTAGTTTCACTTAAAAAAATCACTATCACAATACCACCCATGCCTTCCTGGCAGGAGGCACAATGTAGGTGCAAGCACTCTGAATAAGTATAGAGTACTATATAATCATAAGCTTGTCTCACTATTATTATCCATACTAAATGGAGCCAGGAAAATAATAGATGAGTGAAACTCATAGATAATCTTAAAATCTTCTTAGAGACGGCTTTATATTCTTTTCCATCTAACCAGTCTTTACAGGACACAGGTAAAATAGCTCAATAAGCTCCATGTCTAGCCCTCTACGGAGTTGCTAACAAGCGGTAATGTGAATCCAAGGACAGTACCAGGGGAGAATGAGAGAATATCAGGAGCTTAGCTAATTTTCCCAATGAATGGCCAGTTTGAGGAATGAAACATGTTTACAAGCTATTTATACATGACCTGCCCTCTTGAAAACTGAATTTGAAAACTTAGCTACTGCCTCCACGATTAGTAAATAGTAAGCCAACATAAAACAAATAACAATCTAAATAGAAAAGGTTTTGCTTTTGTTTTTGTTTTATTTTACACTGATCATGAATAATTACTTGGAAAGGAAAAAGTAGATAAATTTGTACATTTGATTCAATAATGTTGGAACTTAGAAAAACCACAAAATTTGGGGCATCTGGGTGGTGCAGCTCGTTAAGCATCCAGCTCGTGGCTTCAGCTCAGGTCGTGATCTCTGGGTCTTGAGATCGAACGCCCTGTCGGGCTCTGCGCTCAGCATGGAGCCTGCTTAAGATTTTTTCTGCCTCTCCCTCAGCCTCTCTGCCCCATCCTGATCTTCCCCTCTCTCTAAAATAAATAAATAAATCTTAAAAAAAAAAAAAAAAGGAAAAAGAAAACCACAAAATTAAATAATGTAAATAATGAATACTATAGTGCTTATAGATGCCTGAGACTTTAGGGTAATTGCCCACAAATCAGAGTTTCATTCTAGACTAGATAGAATTAACAGAATTGATGGTTATTATTTTAGAATTTTTGAATGAAAATGAATTCAAAATTTTAAAAAAATTAAAATGAAGAATCTCTTTAAAAGTATATGACCCCTTATTCAGTCAACAAATATTTACTATCTTCTTCATGACAAATGCCAGGTTTTAAGGACACAAAAATGAGGAAGTGCTCCAATATCTACACAAGTGCTGAGATGCAGTGTGAGAACAATAAACTTCACCTGAAGGTTCTAGGAAAGGATTCTCAAATATGACCTTCAAGCTGAATCTCAAAAAAACTGGAGTTTGCAATTTAGAAGGCAGTAAAAGGGCAGTAAAGAAAAAGGCAGCCACATTGCAAAGGCAGAGAGTCAATGAAAGGCGGCCTGGGCGGGCAGTAAGAAGTACTGCATTGTTGGACTTGGGGATGCAAGGGTGGGAGCACAGGGTACAGCAGCCAGAGGGATAGAACTGGAAAAGCTAGGACCAATGCATGAAGGGATGTACTACAATGCTGAGGAGTTTGGGCTTGATTCTGTTGGAAACAGGATCCTGATGACATCTTTAATAGGGGATTGAAATGATCTCATTTATTAATTTGCACATGGCAGCTTCAATACTCAAAAAGAACGTGAATTTGATTGGAGAGAAACTGGGGTAGAGGAGAGCTATTGCAGTTGTCCAGGCAATAGATGGCAAGGACCCATGTGCAAAGCTGTGGAAATGAGAATAAAGGAGAGGAGCCTGGTCTGGAGATGTTCCTTATCTACACAAATAGGAGATGCTTGTGAAAGAGGAAAGGCTGGAAGAGAATTCTGAGGTTTTGATATTGGGAGAGTAAGAGTATAGAGAGTGGCAAAATCTTCCATTCAAATAGAGCAGGAGTCAGCAAACTTTTTCTGTAAAGGGCCAGATAGCTCAGGCTATTTTAAGCTTCTGAAAGTCAGACAGTCTTCATCACAACTACTAAGTCCTGCTTTTGTGGCACAAAAGCAGCCATAAGCAACACATGAACAAGTAAGTGTGGCTGCGTTCCAGTAAGACATTTTTATGGGCACTGAAATTTGAACTTCATCTAATTTTCGCATGTCATGAAATATTTTTGTCATCTTCTCTTAAAGATGGAAAAACTATTCTTACTTTTCTGTAAGGCCATCTAAGAAAAGGCAGTAGGCTCGATTTGGCCCAAGGGCCATAATTTGTCAACCTCTTCAACACAGAAAACATGGGCAGGAATAGTAGTCAGGTCAAGTTTAAGGTGCTGTGGGACATCTCCATGAGAATGTCCAGAGGTAGGTGTTCAGGTATGGGCCTCAGTAAAGGGAATTGTCCCAAATGCTCTAAAAACACTGCTCTTCAGGGTCGTAAAGAACCAAAATTGTGTCAGAAGGCAAATACAATAGAGAAATGAAAGACCATATCCTACCCTAATCCTGCTTGTAAAGTACTTTTTAATTGCAGGTAAAGCAACATTTGAGGATTTTATGTTATCAAACCCAGACACTTATCTCTATAATAGGCAGTTAGAAGCCAAGGCCAAAGAGCTAAAACATTTATGACAGAACTTATAAAAGTAATGGAAGATGATAGAGTACAGGAACTGTCCAAGAAGCAAATAATGTTTCATCCTTTATGGGTGAAAGACAGAAATGAAGCTGGATTTAATTTTAGAAGAGGAATTTCATTTGTTACTTGTCAAAAACACTGATGCAAAAGATAAATAGGAGTCATAGAAACCTCCTTCTTTGGCAATATGTAACACTACTCTGCAACATAATGCTTGTTAAGTAACATTCAAAGCACTCATAAATGATCCTAAATAGGAATGGTTACAATTCAATTTGATAAAGAAAGGATGACAGTGTCTCTGGTGCCTCCCTGGGACAGCTTCTGGACACGTGCTGCCCTGCCTTTCACAGCCACAGTGATGAAAAGTAAATTTATCTCGAGGTTGCACCTCTTACTTGGTTGAGGCACAGTATCTCTGATCCACACTGGATTTTTAACAGATGAAATATTTCCTAAACCAAGTAATTTGATTCTGCGGAGATAGTAACCACAGGCAGTGTAATTAATTTCTTTTATATCTTCGACACAGTGAGAAAGTAGATCTTCCCTTTCTATCCATAAGACAAAGCCAGACACAAATCACCATGAGGAGCAAGGTGCAATGTGAAGATTAAGAAATCTCCTATGATGTTGTGGATCCGAGCTATTCTTCGCCTCACAATAAAAGTGAAATGTTAAAAATCAATCCATGTCAATTTCCAGTACAAAGTGGCCCAAACAAAAGAAGACATATTTAGTGTTTTAACTTACATTTCCCCATTGTCAAAACCCTATCAAAAAATCCCTTGATATAGTAACAAAATATTGGTGATATTTTCCTAGCAACTATTTTTCTAAAATGTTGCAAATCCTTACATTAAAATTAAAATGCTTTGGTGATAGTCCCTAGAACTATGGCTCACAAAACTGTCATGTCTGTTCAAAATTACTTTTCTACATGAGAATTATTGCCAAGTTAATTCCTTCTCAGTATTCTTCTACAGAATAATAATATTGTTGATATTGACACTTTTTAAAAAAGAACATTTTACCAGGTGAATTTCTACAAAGGGGAATCAGAGATAAAAATTGAACAGCTTTTCTAGTAAACAAGTATTAGTTCTAAAATCTTAAGGTAAAAATCTGTACTTATTTTCAATTTGTAATAGTCATGAAGCATTTACCTAACCAATAGGAGATAAGCTTGTGATAAAAGGAAGATAATTAAAAACAAACAGAAACTATTTTCAAGTTTAAATTAGAAACCATGATAAAAACCCAGCCTTTTGTACAAGATATCCTAACAAACAGAAGTGAAAATAAAAGCCAAAATCAGGGTTTATTCTTCATATAATAGACCAAATAATTATTATATCTATTCTTACCATCTAAATTTAATACTTTTAATCACTAAATTGGCTGAATTAACAACTTTATTACTGGTAGAAGGATAGCTCTAAAATAGTTTCCTTGGGTTAAGAATATAAGCAGGACACTCTACTACAGGAAATAAACTTCTGAAAATAAATCCTTACACTGATTGGTATGAGTAATAAATACGGGCTGTGGAACAGCCTGAGCTGGGTTCAAAATCAGTATTTGTGACCAAGAAGCTATCTGTTCTTGGGAAAATTGCATTACTCTAAGAGATTATCAGATCTAAGTCTATCGAGCTTAACATCGGTCATCACCAGAAACCTATGTTATCTATCATTACCTAGATCTGTGGTTCTCAATTTATCACATTAGTGGTTCCCTTTCTATAACAATAGCTCAGCACTCTGAAATAAAATTCGTCAATATTTTAACCTACACATTTTTCAAAAAGTCAGTATAGTGTTCCATAAGATATATATCAATACGTAAATGTATGGCTACTACTACTCTCCAAGAGATGTTGTATCAATGCTTGTACCTATACAAAGAACCATCAGTAAGATGACACAAATGCAGGTAGATATAGATCTAAGTTACTGACCACTTAAATACTGTGGAGGCACTACCATCAATGACTTGATTTTCCAAACTAGTGAACAGCTATTGGCAGAATTCTAAACAAACAAGGACAGTACTTCCTTAAACATATACAATACTTACATTCCTAAAAAACTTAGTATAGACTAAAACTATGCACAAATGACTTATGTTATGTAAGTATATAAATTTATGTTTCTGTAATTGTAAGTAGATCCTTCAGCTCTATGATCTAGTTGGATGTTCAAAGATCTTATGGAACATGAGTGGGAAAACATGTGACTGTGCAGAACTCACTCACACATTGCAAGACATCTCACATCCCTGGCTTCAGTCGCCTTCTAGTAATTTTGTCCCTCCTCTTCTACTCTTTCCCCCTGCACCATACTCTCCCCATCAATTCTTTTCATAAGAGGCAGAGTAATCCTTTTAAAAATGTTAATCACACTGTTCACTTGGGCTAAACCCGCCAATGACTTACTGTCACACTCAGAATACAGTTCAAACTCTTCTGCATGACCTTTAGACCCTGAATGATCCTGCCTGAGTCCAACCTCTGTGACTTCGTTTCTACTGGTGTCTTTCTTGATTCATGCTCCAGACACACTAGTTCTCTTGCTAGTCTTAAAACTCATCAAACTTAGTCCAGACAACTTCACCTGGACGGTGAATTTCCCAAAATGGAGATTTGGTTCACTCTTTCAAACCATCATCCTCTATCCCTAGTTGCTCAGTTGCTCAGTTGCTCTCTGACAATTATCTTCTTCTTACCCCAATGTTCTGTTTACCTAATAAATAAGTCCTTTTGATTTTACCTCTAAAGCATATCCCAAATTTATCACAGCCGCTGCTACTATACCTGTCTGAGCCACTATCATCTCTCACCTGTCTGAGCCCACCTAACTGCTCATTTATGCTTCCATTCTTACCCTCTATAATCCTTTCTCCACAAAGCACCCAAAAAGATAAAACATATCATGTCATTCCTCCTTTCAAGCTTTCCACTGATATCTTTCATGCTTAGAATAGAACCCAAACTCTGGGCATCATAGTCTATAAAGGTTTTGACAACCTGATGGCCTTGCCTCACCATTCACTTCTCTTTCACTCACTCTTTATGCCACTGGCTTTCTTTCTGATAAAAGAACAAGTCATACTCATTCCCACCCTAGGACTTTTGCTCTATCATGGAATTATATACCTGGAAATTAGTGCAACATATATTTATATGGCTGGCTTATTCTTATCATACAGGTGTCCTTTAAATGTCACACCCCCAGAGAGATCTTTCTTGACCTACCAGGTCTAAAGAAATGCCCATTTATGGGACATCTGGGTGGATCAGTGGGTTAAGCCTCTGCCTTTCGGCTCAGGTCATCATCTCTGGATCCTGGGATTGAGCCCTGTATCGGACCCTCTGCTCAGTGGGGAGCCTGCTTCCCCCTCTTTCTCTGCCTAACGCTCTGCCTATTTGTGATCTCTCTCTCTGTCAAATAAAAAAAAATGAAAAAAAAAAAACCTTAAAAAATTAAAAAAAAAAAAAGAAATGCCCGTTTACTCCATCTCACAACATCTTTATTTTATCATGGAATTGATCAATTTGTGACATTTTTTGTTTACCTGGTTATTTATTTATTATTATCATTTAATGTTAAAGGTGGCACCATGAAAGCAAGGACCTTGATGAAATTAGCTGTAAGTCTATACACAATGCTTGAATAGTCATTCATCAGAGTGAACACTGAAAAAAGAAACTTTTGAATAAATAAATTAATGAGTAGCTCAGTACTCCAAACAGATCTTCCTGAAGAAAATTTTTTGATTTTATGATTTTCAAACTATAGGACACACATCACCAGAAAACATGAGTTTGTTTGCCAAATAGCTCAAACCACTGAAAAATGTGGCATATCTTCCTGAAACATCAGTTTTATGTGAAAGTAATTTAAAACAATATTTATATGAAAACAGATAAGAATATGTAAGGGTTTAGAGTATACTACTTCTATGAATTTTTAATATAAAACAAAAATTCTGTGAAACTTCATGATTCTAGCAATTGCTAAACAGTATGATTCTAAATCCCCTGATACATGATGCTATTCTCTCCAGTTTTAAGGAGTACACTGATTTTTACCAAAAAAAAAAGAAAGAAAGAAAAGAAAGAAAAAAAAAGAAAAAAAAATTAAAAGCAAAGGGAATGACTCTATGAACAATAATTAGAGCAAACAGTTGGGAATGGAGATTTTAATTTAGGCTCCTTTTTAATGTTCTATTTTTAAAATATCACCAGAGAGATAAGCAAAGTTTCCTATATGTTGGATAATTTTCATTGTTCTGAATCTTAGATTTGTGAGGGCTTTTTCCTTTACAGAAAAGCTTTGAGTGCTGCTGCTTTCTGTCAATGGCAGTAAATGTTAACTATGGCACCAAATGCTTGGTGTATTTTAGATCAAGCCAGAAGACCAGGACCAAGACATATCCAAAACTTCTTAGCAAAGAGAGCCAAAGTTGCCTCACATCTACCTAACCCCAAGGAAACTAAGAGGTCAGGGTCATCAAACAGCAAAGCAGTTAAGTCTGATGTTGACAATCTGGTAAGTAAGAATAAATAGGTGTTCAACATTTAGATCAGCAGTAAATTGTGACTTCCAGTAAAGTAATGATGACATCTAGGAAGAAAACAACATCACAATAATAACCTTACCCCACAAACTGCATTCTGTGATGTAATAAGAACAAAGCCTGGCATTGAAAATTATTGCTCTCAACATCTAACAGTGTGACTTTGACCAAAGCACTAACTTCATTTTCATCATCTGTGATTTAGAGATAATAATACCTGGATTTTTTTTTAAGATTTTATTAATTTATTTGACACAGAGAGAGAGAGAGCACAAGTAGGCAGAGAGGCAGACGGGGGCAAGGGAGGGGGGGAAGCAGGCTCCCCGCTGAGCAGAGAGCCCGATGCAGGGCTCGGACCCAGGACCCTGAGATCATGACCCGAGGAGAAGGCAGAGGCTTAACCCACTGAGCCACCCAGGTGTCCCTAATACCTGGCTTTTAAGAAGATTGGGAGGATAACATAAGACAGTTTACAGCACAGACCTAGCACCCACCAGGCCCTTAAATTGCAGCTATTATTGTTATAAATTAATGCACCTGCTGTTAAAAAAATTAAAAGTATCCTATTTTAATTCTGGCTTTAATATAAAAGGAAGTTTGGTTTAATATTAGCAATGAATATTTCATGTTTTTTTAGAAGAAATTGTTTTAATAAAAGTTGATACCCTAGTTCTGCCAGACATCCAAAATTATATCCAATACTTTAAAAAGTCTAAGTCATCTAATACTTGGTTTTAAAGTAGAAATGTATTCAGAGATTTTCTTTGCCAAGCAGACTGAATAATTAACACAATCCCAAGTCCTGTCCTAAAGTATTCATTTTTAACTTAATTTAGCACTTATTTTATACTGTATTCTCATTTTCTTCAACTTTTTTCCATGTGTATATCTCTAAAAAGTTAGCAAGCTACCTGAAGGCAGAGGTTAGTTTGTGTGACTGCTTTACATGAGTTTCTAGTTACACTGTGGTGAGGTATGGGTTGGCATATGGAGGGGAGTGAGATGAATTTTAAAAGTGTCTAACAAACACTAATCAATCATAACATTGTGAATTCTTTTCCTTTTTTCTTGATAGAGTGTACAATAATCAAATTATGAATTGCATAGCACCCTCTGAAGAAAGTAGACAAGTATTACTATAACTTGTTTAAGCAGGAATGAAATACTGAGGATTCAAAGTTTCATGGTTTCTCCAATTTGTCATGGTGCTAGGGCTAGGTCCAGACTAAAATTTTAGTGGAGACAAAAGCTCCACTATATTACAGGTTGAGAAAAGAAATCACCATCCCCAAAAATGTCATCCGGTAGGCCCCCAGCACCATCCTTCTGTATTTTCTCTTGGGACGCATAAAACTCATTTTTCCAAAGAAAGCTGTGGTTCCTTGACAAGCTCACATGACATGGATGACAAAGGAGAATTCAAATTTCCCCCATGTGTGGGTAATGGCACCTGAATCACAGAGACAACCCTACACCTATGCTTCGGACAGAGTGGAGCCACGGATGGTTTTCAACAGCATAGGCATTTTCATAACCCGCAGCTTGAGGAAATGACCTATAGGAGTGCCTTTGGTTTGCTCCAGAATGTTCCAGGAGTGACAAGGCATCATGAGTGTCCCCATTAATCAGGGCTTGCTGGTAGAGTCACTGCATATTTGGTAAACAAGATAATGCTTTTTTCAGGAAATCATTTTTATGAATTTAATCTTGACTTGCACCTCCTTTCATAGAGTACTGAGTTTTCCAAAGATATATATTTCCAATTACATATTGAATGATTTCATTTGTAACAGGAACCATAAGAGGGGTGACCATATATTTGCTTGTCCAAATTGGGACACTTTTGAGAGCAAAAAGGGAAACTATTAATAATTACTTCAAACAGAAAGGAAGAAGTCATGCATTTATCTTGGGAGAAAAATAGTTTAAAGCAGGTATATACTCATTTATGCAAATTCGAAGACTAAAACTTGAATACTACAGGAAGAAAAAGATTTTCTGTGATGGAGGAAGAGTGATAATGAGATACAAGAGTTGAAGGGAAGAAAATAGCAGAAAGAAAATAATATTTATCCATTGCTCGCTTTGGGCCAAGCTTTTAAAAAATAAAACTCCAGGGGTGCCTGGGTGGCTCAGTGGGTTAAAGCCTCTGCCTTGGGCTCACGTCATGATCTCAGGATCCTGGGATCAGCCTGCATCGGGCTCTCTGCTCGGCAGGGAGCCCTCTTCCTCCTCTCTCTCTGCCTGCCTCTCTGCCTACTTGTGATGTCTGTCAAATAAATAAATAAATCTTTCAAAAAGAAAACTCCAATAACAAATTATTGTAAAATATGTAAAGTAGTGGTAACATGTTAGACAATCTGTGACATAGTTATTAGTCCCATTTTTCAGATAAGGAAACTGACATTAAAAAGGTTAACTCTCGGGCGCCTGGGTGGCTCAGTGGGTTAAAGCCTCTGCCTTCGGCTCAGGTCATGATCTCAGGGTCCTGGGATCGAGTCCCGCATCGGACTTTCTGCTCAGCAGGGAGCCTGCTTCCTCCTCTCTCTCTCTCTCTCTGCCTGCCTCTCTGCCTACTTGTGATCTCTCTCTGTCAAATAAATAAATAAAATATTTTAAATAAAAAAAAAAAAAGTTAACTCTCTTGCCAAAGACACTTAGATAAAAAGTCAGGACTTGGATTCAAACAATGTGCCAGCTCATTAAATTTTTTTCCAAGGTCACTCTGGATTTTAGCATTACATTTCCATTTTACAAATGAGAAAACTGAGACTCAGAGACAGTGCCCTGTTTGCAGATTCACTATAATAAGGAATGTGGATTCAAACTCAGGCCTGCCTGATTCTAAAGCCAGTGTGTTTCTACCCAAGTATTGACTGGGTTTCTGTTCAGAGACTAAGGTTTTGTTCGATTAGCTTTGATTTTTTGTTGTTGCTGTTTGTTTGCTTGTTTTCGAGCGGACTGGGAAATGGAACTCTTCCCCTCTTGCTTTGACTCTGCTAAGCTCATTTCAACTCTGAACTTTTCTCTCCTTGCCTCTCACTTGCATTTTGTTTTTTTGTTTTTTTGTTTTTTTTTTTAATATCACTCTTTCTCAGAGCTCCTTCTCAATATTTAATCAAGATGCCTGACCTGGGCTTGTTGGAAACCTTAGCTTACTGGGAAGGAGCTTCAGTGACTTATCCCTCACATCACTTACAGGCTGTGTTTTGTCCAAGGGTGGTTTGTTGAAATCCCCTTCTTTTCTATCCAATTCATTCAGTACGGGTCATCTCATCCTCCAAAGCAACTTGAGCTCCCAGCCTCCCTTTCTTCCATACTCATCCTTCTTTCAACTTGGCTTGAGAGGTTATCATCACTCTATTCTAAACAGCATGAAAATCTATAAACTACACCTGGACACAGATGATGCAGGGAGTCGGGCTAACACAAAGCACTCCTTCAAAAGGAGCAGACTGAGAGGCAACTATGGGGGATTTTCCTACAGGATTATACCAGAAAGTCAAGTGGCAGTATTCTAGTTGAGAGGCCAAGAAAACTAAGGAAAGATGAGGTTGTATAGCAAAGGCACATATAAATCCCTCTTGAGTTCTTTCCTAGGAAGTCTTGTCCTAATAATCAGAACAGAAAAATCTTCTGATGCTAGTCACTGACCTTTATGTTCCTGTAGGCCATATTCTAAAGGCAAATATCCACAGAACAAGACTTTTCTCCATTTCGCTTACTTCCCTCCGTCCCTGTCACCAGCACCCTAGTGCAAGCCACTGCCATCTTTCAGTGTGGCACATAACTTTTCAGTGGTCTCCGAGCTTCCACTCTTGCTTCCTTGTGGGAGCTAATTCTCTACTCAGCAGCCAGAGCATTTTTAAAATATGCTCATCTGATCATGTCACTTTCCTATGTAACCCCTCCAATATATCCCATAGCAACTTAGCATAAAATCTGAACTCCACTTACTTGCTTACATGCACCAACAGGATATTGCAAGCCCCTTCCTAACAACTTCTCATACTCTCCTTCTTGCCCACTCGAGCTCCAGCTGCCCTTCTTCCAGTGCCTGGAATGCGCCAGTCTAGTTCTGGCCTCAGGGCCTGTATGCTCACTATTCCTGTTGACTGAACTGTTATATCCCCAGATCTTTGCTTTGCTGATGCACCTTGTTATTCAAACCTAGATTTGAAAGTAACTGCCATCCTTAACCGAAAGAGCAGCCACTCTGTTACTCTAGCATAGTAATCTTGACATAGCATTGATACTTCCTGTTGGTTTATTTTTTTACTTGTTTTGTAGTTGTTTGCCTGTCTCCCCTACTAAAAATGTAAACTCCACTAGAGACTGTTCCCATCTTACGTGCCATTGTACTCCTTGTGTCTAGAAGAACACTGGTGTGTAATAGGACTCAGAAAGCATTTGGTGACCAAAGAAATAAATTAGTCAACCGATTTATTTATGAGTTTTTGCTTTACCCTTATGTGATAACTGTAGTGGATAATTTTTTTTTAATTTCTACTTTTCAAGTTAAAAACATGTATTTGGCAGCAAATATCTTTTTTTATAATTACATATGATTTTAAAAAGTGTGGTCAAGTTGTGAAAATTCCTTGGTTCTTTTTGTTGGGGTGACCTTGAAAAAGTTCCAGAACAAACTCACAGAAACTACAGACCCTTGCATAAACATATCATTTAAAAAACTAGTGAGCTGGTAATCTTGGTTTGGCCCTTCACTGAGGCTGTGACCAACCCTGGCTTAGGAAGCTTTCTGATAACATGGTATCAATTATGGGATACAAAATCCTGCCTCTAGAATATTGTTGCATGTGGCCCCAATTGAACAATTTTGTATAATGCAAGGCCAGGACACCTTAACTTTAGAGAATTAAGACTTCATTGATGGCACAGAACAGGTGGGATGACAAGACTGAACATTTGCTTACCAATAACATGTTTGTTCAGTTAAAAAAAAATAAAACTTACTGAAAAGTTAGGAGTCATTTTCCTTAAGGAACATACTGTATCTTCCAATAGGATAGGGGTGGAAAAACACTAGGGCTGAGCAAGCCAGATGCCACCCCAATCCATTAGTGCCACAGTCAAGTGATTCTCCCAATTGTTAACTAAAAAGTCGTCTCTGGAAAAAGGAATAAGTTACTCCTTGAGGAGACCTTATTCAAATATGGATACATGGCAAAGAAGAAATGCAAGAGCTTATGAGGACAGAGACTCACCCAAGCTGGGCAAAGGTAATGTTTTCAAGAAAGTCAGTAAGCCAGGAGCAAGAGCACCAGAGGTGGGTTCAAGCCCAGGTTGCACATGACCCCAGGAAACCTCAAAGGGAAGCATCAGGTCACTGATGTTGACATAGCTGTCACAAACAGGGCAGTAAAAAAATAAGTATAAAAGGTGAATTATTGATAAGCAGAATTAGCAAGGTTGTTTATTTCCCAGTTATGTTGTCAAAAATACCAGCATATAGGAGGTAAACCACACACAATTTTCACAATTAGAGCTTCTTTTGTTCCAAATCCACTCCATTGTATTTGATCATTGACACTTCTTGGTTTAACTAAAATTATTTTTGTCTGAATTTATATGTACCTATCAGCATATGCTGAAATGTTCGTTGATCTCCTTAATTCCCTGCATTCATTAGTATTCTCCCTTTTCTTGTTCTATGTTATGCATAATGACATTGAAAACCACTCCTGTTCAATCACCAATAGTTACTCCTTCTAAAAATATTAATCACAGGTGTCTTCCAAATCAAAGCGACCAACACATAAGGTAATTGGTTTTAAGATGTAAGTAACACAGCAATACTGTGCCAGAGAAGAATAAATAGCTCACCAAATTCCCCTGTGCATAGTATGTATATCCCATTTATTGAGTAATAGACTCTGTTGCCTCTACTGTCTTCAGTGTTCAAACAAGGTTCCTAAGCTGGGAGAAATGACTAAACAAGTTAATCAGGTTTTAGGTTTAAAGAATAACCTAAATCCTTCTCATTCTTCTGGCAGATGTTAGCAAGGGACTCAGTAATCATTACCAACTTTGGAAAGCCTGCCACAGGGAGATGAGTCTAGATTGCTTTATTAAAATAATCCAATCTTCTTTCTCAAAATGCCCACATTACTCTATTACAGGAGAAAAGAATCTGAAAAAGCATTAAAAGAAGGGAAGGGAATTCACATTTACCTAGGCTTAATATGCTCTGTTAGTAAGGTGACAATAAGCCCTGATTTGCCTGGCACAAATCTGTTTTATGCCAGTTGTCCCAGTGCAATTATTAATAGTATTGTCCCTTTTTGCTCTCAAAAATATTGCAACTTAGGCAGTAACTTCTATGGTTACCCTGTGTGTTATGTAGCAAGCACTCTGTTCATGATGGATCCATAGATCAAAAGAGAGAGAACAGGGAGAGGGAGAGAGTGGAAAGATCTTTCTTTCTACCTTGTTCTGTTCCCCAGAGCAGACCTGTATAAACTAACGAGTATTAGCAGTGTGTTCCTTCTGAATGGACTTGGCCAATCAGAGGCACTAGGGGGGAAGGGGAGGGTTGGAATGGGAATAAAGAGAAGTCAGGGTATTTATTCCCTGATCTCACTCCCTGCCTGGCTATGGTCTAGCTACATCTCTCTCCCACAGGCCACAGCTCCCTCTCCCCTACGGCACAACACGGTTTCCGGGTTCTGCAAACTCTTCTCTCTCCTCATTCCTTCAGACCTACGTATAGCAATGCATCCCCCTTGTTGCTAGCCCCAGGATGCTTCACTAGACCTTATAGATAGCCTTGAACCTCGTAAAATAGTCTCTTCCTTCATTTTCCCATTCAAGTGTATCCTGTATTTTCCGCTAGGAAGCTGATGGGGAGAATTTTTTTCCCTCTCTCTTCATATACACAGAAATCCTATGTGATAGAAAGCACATGGATTTTACTTGAAAAAAAAAAAAAGAAAAAGAAAACATTAAGGCTCCGAGAAGCTACTTTATTTTTCTAGCTAGTACAGGATAGAAGAGATTAAAATCTGGGTGCCCCTGATTCTGAAAGCTCTGGGTTATCCTCCTATATCAAGTTAGTCAAGCTACATCCTCCTTTCCTAGATTAGATAGTGAAGGATTCAGTAAGCTCATTAGAATTACAATGATATATAAACATATACTTATTCAACAAATACTTTTTGAAAAAGTGACCAGTATGAATTAGGTAATGTGCTAATTGGGGAAAGCACTAGAAGAAGTAAAAAGAAAGGCACTGGGGGGGGAAAAAAGGTCCCTGAACTATTAACTGATGTGAGTTTTCAAATGTGGCAATACAGCAGACAGCTTTTTTAGAAGAATGTGCCTGAAGCAATAATCCTGTTTTGCAATACTTATTGATTACATTCTAATAAACTGAAATCTTGGTTTTTAGCTGTGTCCTAACAAGGAAAATGTATATGCAATTTCAAGTTAGTTTCTCCATAAGACTGTCAGATGAAAAGTTGGATATGAACAGGACCCATATTTCCCCCTCTCTAGCATGGGTTCCTTCCATTATAAGAATGACTTGCCTCTTGATAAGTGCCCAAATCCTAAAGTTAAAAGAAGATAAATCCAGCGGGGGCCTGGGTGGCTCAGTCAGTTGAGCATCTGACTCTTGGTTTTGGCTCAGGTCATGATCTCATGGGTTGTAGGATTGACCCCAGCTCAGGCTCCATGCCCAGCAGAGAGTATGCTTGAATATTCTCTTCCTCTGTCCCTCGCCAACTCTCCCTCTCTCTCTCAAAAAAAATTAAAAAAAAAAAATCCATTTATCCAATTTGAATGCAATACACTAAGGTCAAATAGCACATACTTTCTATCATACTTTTTGCCTGCTGTGCCCAGACCAATGATTTATGACTTTTAACTATGCTTCCCAGTTCTGTTGGGAAACTTCGGATTTGAGAAATGTACAGTTGGGCTTGGATTAAGGAGAGGAGGACATGCAAGATAAGAGTGAATACATCAATTTAGGATATGTGGTAATTGCAACAAAAAAAATGAGAATCACATTTACTGAGATACATAATAGGAGGGACCACACTGACTGAAAAAATTGAGTTATCCCTAAGATATGCAAAGGAATTTATGACATATAATGAACCATTACTGGGGTTATTAATTATGCTAATATAATTTAAAAGTTTATATTTCTATTTTTAAGTTTCTGAATAACGAGTTTTATCCATTTTGAAAATGTCAGTTCCCAGAACATCTATCAGCTCAGCATGCTCTATATTTCAAAGATACCCTTTCACACATAGAGCTCTACCAAAGTAACCAAGGGTCCCTATCCAAGATGCCAGGAAGAAACAAGACTGGTGTGCATTTCACACATTTCATAATGAGTACAAAGAGCCACATAAGTTTTCAAACACAGAATCTTTAAATTTCTTGGCATAAAAGAAGTTAGACTAAGATTCTCTAAACCCACTTATTTGACATAAAGAAAACTATGCACATATTTGTACCTTTTAGAGGGAAAAGGTGACACAGCCCAATGATTCTGATTTCACAGTTGTAGAGAAATGAAATTTCATTTGTGTGTGTTAAATCTGACCAATTGGCTTACTTCCATAAAGAATTGTCAGAATATGTCAGCAGAGAGGTACCTGTATCCATCATAATGATACTAGTTAATACTGAACATTTACCATGTGCCAGCACTTGGCCAGATGAGATACAGATATCACCGTGTTTCTCCTCAAAAATTTCATCAAGGTTATTATCTCTTTTTCACAAAGGAGAAGTGGATGGTCAATGCAGTTATTTCTCTTGCCCAAGACTGCCCAAGATCACTTTATTCCCAAGTAGCAATGCCAGTATTTAAACTCATTTCTCTCTGATTCTGCATCCATGCATTTTGAGGGAAAGAAATGCCCAGAGACATAAATTTGACAGAAAGAAGAAGCATATATTGAAACATCATTTTTCCCAACCAAAAGACTTCATAGCAACTTTTGACAAGTTAAAATCAAACGGGATATATGAATAATACTAGATATAAAATTAATACTCCTCAATATGAAAAGATTTGACGAAATTTGGATTCCCCATCTCCCCATTCTAACAATCCTCTTCCTTGGAGTCCTTTTCTCCTTATTTTCCCCCTGGCTGCATAAATGCCTCTATTGGCACCTCTATTGGCCCACTCTGGCAGTGCTCAATCCTCTAAAATCCAGACCTAACCTTATGATCCCAACATACTACCATCTAAGCCCTACCTCCTCACAGTTTGCCTGTGTGGTGTCCTCAGCGCCTGAGCTCTGATGGACCACTCACATACTATGAAATCAACCTGAAGAAGCACTACTGGGAGGGCTATTTTAGCACACAATATAATTTTAAGTCAAAGAGGGGGGCTCTTTTTTGAGATGGAGAGAGCTTAGCACTTCCCAAACCTTATCATTTTGATAGTGATTTACTTTGTCTTCATGTAATACCTGGTCAAACAGTGCAACTTCTTGCCTGCTTTTTTTTCTTTCTTTAAAGATTTTTATTTATTTATTTGACAGACAGAGATCACAAGTAGGCAGAGAGGCAGGCAGAGAGAGGAGGAAGCAGGCTCCCTGCTAAGCAGAGAGCCAGATGTGGGGCTAGATCCCAGGACCCTGGGATCATGACCTGAGCCAAAGGCAAAGGCTTTAACCCACTGAGCTACCCAGGCACCCCATGCTTTTTTTCTTTCAAACAACTTCTTATAGGTAGCATAATCAGCATAATGTGTTTAGCATAACGTGTAAGTCAGGATAAAGTGTAAGTCAAATACTTTCCATTATTGACCATAAGTACAATAATTACATGAATGAAATAAGTAAGCTCAAGTTTATCATAAAATTAAGTTGCATGTGGTATCCCCAACACAAAGCTGTTCCCATAATTCTCTTCTCTTCTTTGACTTAACAAGATTAACACTAAAGGCAGGTGAATGAGAGAAATGAGTTTAAATGCTAAGGGCAGGTAATATCACTTCTCCCTTTGCCATCAGCACATTCATGGGGCTAACCTTCTTTGGTTTTCCTCTTACTTACTTAACAGAGCAGGAATACAATTCTCATATGATCAACTGCATAAAGAAATTATACTTTTTCTATGTGCAGATGACCATCTATTCTGCCAGATCTCTCCAATGGTCGCACAATACAGCCAGGCACTTTTCTAATATTATTTTCTCAAAGGTCATATCCAAGTGTAACAAGTACACCTGATACTTTCTACATTATTTGCATGTAATTTGCTTATGCCTAAACAGGCTATGATTCTGAAGAGTACAAATCCAATTTAAATTTTCCTGACCTACCACAGTGAATGATAACTGCGCTTTCTGAATTTTGACAGCAGCACAGAATTTTCATTAGATGTAAGTAGAAAACACCAAACACTTGAGAAATGAAATATATTCTAAATGCAAACTAGAAGCAGGAAGCTTGTAGGCATAAGATATCAGGCATATTCACTAAACTTAACATAATACCTAATGAGGAGCTTTAGAAGCATCTAAACAAATAATTAAACAATGGCTCTTCTTGATTGAGATGGCAGAGGGTAAAGGGTACATTATTTACTTTAAGAAGCCAGGAATGCCTCACTACCTCTAACATACCCCATTAAAAAAATAACTTCTTTGACTTAGGATAATATGAGCTGTTAGAAGCAAATATGCATGATAAAGGAAGCCCACTGAGAGTTTTCAGTTTATTAAGCCTTTTTGTGAATGAGTTTAATGGAGCATTACCAAAGCACAGGATTTGAAGGAAACAGGCAAAAACTACTCCTGAGAGAAAACAAAACGCAGGGCCACTGGCCAGAGAAGAAAGGGACAAGAGAAAAGGCTAAGGAACCAGAAGATAAAGTCCCCCGCTACAGTCCTGCCCAGAACAAGCCCCAAGTACACTTAATGCTGTTAGACAAAGCAACGTAGTGAATTTGAGTCTTTTAAAACTCACATTCTAGATTACCCACACTCCAAACCAAATCCACTTAGTAGTTTTGGTGGAAGATATTTAAATAACATAGCAAATACTTCCTATAGAAGATTCAAATGTTATTAAGGGGGCAAAATTAATAGATTTCAAAGAGGTAGGCAAAATGGTTCCAGAAGAATATAATAAACAGCATAGGAGACACTGGATATTGAAAGAAGTAATTTGGAATTTTCTTCTCGCAGTAACAAAAATAGGTTTTAAACTATAGTTAATGATTAGCTCTGGTTTATTCTTTAATGTGAAACTTCTTCAAACACATGCAATCTTTTCGCAGATCTTTAAGTGTGCTAGGTTGTTACTTAAGACAAAAACGAAGCTCTGAACACCTAGGATCTCTAGTGCTTCTTACTAGGAAACCTAGATTTTCTCTTGTATCGTGAGCAACAGTCTCTTTTTCCAACATACAAACCATCTTGAGACATACTAAAGGGACAAGATTAAGAATTAATAAAATCAGAGTATAGCCTGAGAGAAAACAGTCAAAAAAGTAGAAAGACTGGACCTAACCTTTGGCATCCCAGGCCTACATATCAAAGGCCAAGTTTCAAAGCCAGGATACCAGTCAATTGTCCTCCTAAAAATAAGTCTGGATGTGAGGAAACACAGACACACTATTGTGGTGATCACAGCTAATAGCAAAGGTGTCCTGAAGGCAGAAATACGACATTAACAAGCCCAGACATGGCCTGATCTGTAGGAAATTGTAGGAAACTGAAAAGCCAAACCTGTGGGCCTCACTAGAGCCACTTCAGCATTACTAATCCAGCCCATGTTTTCAGCTCATTTCCCAGGGATCTCCTTCACATGTCTGGTAGCCAAGCTAAACTGTTCACTGTTCTTTATATATGATCCAGTTCTTTCATCTCTCTTTGCTTGAAAGGCTGCTCCCCACCAAATTCCTACTTCCAAACCCTATCTGAACTTTAGGATATCACTCGCATGCCATCTCTATAAATATGAATCACATCAGAAATAAACTCTCTTAGCTGAATTCCTAGGATAATCATTTTCTAACATAGTGTTTCTTCTTTTCTGGAACAATATACTTCTCATTATCTCCACTAATCTTCAAATTCCTTTGGAGTAGATTTTTCATACTAAGTGCCCTGCACATAATACATGTCAATAAATATTTGTTAAATGAATAAGTAAATGAATGAATGACAAGTTAGGATGGTCTATAGGAAGAAAAGAGATCAAGGAGTCAGGAAAACACAGGTTGTCATTTTTTTTTTCCTAATTAAAAGAGCTTTAAGGATTTAGGGAATATCCAGAAATGATCTTGTTAGTTGTAGCCTCTTACTGGAAGAATATAAGGTGTATTGATGCACTTTTTTTTTTCTGCCAATCGCTATAATACTGCAATCATCTGACCCATTTCTGTCTGAGAATCTTAAATTACAACGACAAATATCATAGAATATAAGATCTTGGAAAGCTTTGCACAAGAAAAGAAAGCCCCGCTCCTTTCTTAAGGGACCTTGGGTTGGTAGATGAATGAGGAGTAGGGCCCAGATTCCTTGAATTGAAATCAAGAGCTCTTTTTGCTCTAACAAGCTGCCTCATGGTAAATCCATCTTTTCTGATGTCTGAAAATATTCAACAACACATTCTAATGATTTGAACTATAAAAAGGTTAATACTGTGTGCATTCCTTCAAATGGCATATTTTGTGCTACATTTCTGAAGAGGCATCACTCATCCTTTATAAATGCTGCAATGATTTCTTCTGACTACTGGTCAATACTTCTATTTACTCCTGCCCGGAGTCTAGTCCGTGGGTACTCATTTCCATTAAGCACCAGGGCATGAGATTATGTTTCAATTTTGTATCTGTATGTTGATCCCACAGATGTTTATTTCAAATGAAAAATTTTTTCCAATGATGTAAGAGTAAAAGAGTAGGAAAGAAAAAACTTGCCTCTTATTTTTATGATCTCATGTAGACAAAAGACATTTGCTAAAGTGAAAGTAATCTTTTATAAGTATTCCAAAGTCTTTATTAAAGACTGAAACTTAAACATAGAATCACTTTGTCGGTATTGTAAATAATTTCCAGAGGAATGTAACCTCAAATCCAGTTGTCTATCAGTCTTACAGGATTTTTTCTCAAAACACAGATTCTGGGGTGCCTGGGTGGCTCAGTCAGTTAAATGTCTGACTCTTGACTTTGGCTCAGATCTAGATCTCAGGGTCCTGGGATTGAGCCCCCAGTCGGGCTCTGTGCTGGATACAGAGTCTGCTTGGGATTCTCTCTCTCCCTTTCTCTCTGCCCCTCCCCACACTCACACTCTCTATCTCTCTCCAAAATAAATAAATCAAATCTTATAAATAAATAAATAAATACACGTGCAGATTCCTGATCTCAACTAAAACCAATGAAGTCAGAATGTATTTCCTGACCACCAACCTAGGAACCTAATCCCAAGACGTTTCTGAAGCAAAGTCAGGTTAGAGAATTGCTGCTCCAAAGACCTGCACCTCTTATAGAAGTTTAAAGTTTCTTTCCACCTGTACATTTCCACTCAGATTTTTCTCTTGTTGCACCAGCCATCCTGGCTGGGAGCTGCGTATTCTCACATGCCTACCCCGAGTATCCAAGGGGATTTTAATGTCCCTGTGTTTGGTTTAGGCCTTGGACTCTAATCTCTGCCTCTCCCTAGGATCCTGAGCAACCACACTCCATCCTCATTACCTGCTCTTCCCCTTGCTGCCCTTTCAATGAAGGAGGCTCCCCCAAGTCTATGGCTGAAGGTGATCATCACCTTTACCCCAGGACTCATCCAGATGACCCTTCTGCTGGCCTATTCATTCATCCCTCCCACTCTCGTCTTTCTGCTTCTCCCCTCTGGCTCCTGTTAACTATCTCCAGGATTCTTCCTGGTTTGGGATATCAGCTTCCAGGTTTCTAGAAAAGGCACACAGCTTCTACCACTCTCACTGCAATGAATGAAGCTCACAGCTGGATAAGCTCCTCCAGCTACCAGTAGTCGGAGACTGAGCAGCAGTGGGTGGGGTGGCCCAAGCAGGGAATGTCTCCAAGCCATCTAGGATCCAGCCTGACACAGTACTGATGTTTCTGCAACCTCTCTAAAGTAACATTCACAAACTGCTTGACCTAGTAAGATAATTAAGATTGCATGTTTCCATACATTTTATATTGTGACATTAAAATCCTTAGATATGGCCATTAATACTGAAATTTGAAATGCCTCATCGGATGTAATTGCCCTTCACAAGTCACATTCCTCTCAGAATCCTGTGATCTTACGGTCTAGTCATGGATACTCATGGTCTGCTGGTCCAGTGGAGGTGAGGACAACAGCACTACCCGACCTGATGGGCTTTCTCCACCTGAGTAGTTTTATTAAATGTCATATTAAAACATATGTCATACATACACATTTTGACAAATATAAGGTCCCTTTGATCTCTGGGAAGCTAAAGTAATTCACATCACTAGTCATGTTATCTGAAAATATCTCAAAGTCACTTAATTTTCACAGAAAGAAATACAAATCTGTTCTAGTTGAAATTTGGTGTTTCTGGATCATATTATCACCTCAATCAAAAAATATGTATTTATTCCCAAAAGGTGATATAATATGATAGAAAGATTGCAAACCCTAAAGTAAAGGACCACATTGTTATTATTATTAATTATTACTCTGAAACTAAGTGACTTGGAAAGGCCGCTTAATTCTCCCACAAATACCTATTTATCTAACTACCTTCTATTTATGTGATACAATAAGAAATATATACTTTTTCTTCATCCCTGGTTCCTGGCACAGAGCTGCTCATAACCTTGGGATTTCCTGAATGATAGAGGCGATAGGAGTCTTTTGTTATTCACAGCAAGTCCTTTTCAACAATATCTGAGTCTATATTATAGAGGTGACTTTTGGCGGATGAAGGCTGGTTGCCAGAGAAACCAACCGAATGATTATGGTATTGGAACTTTTAGCACCTCCCAGACTCCCCAGGACAGGAGAAAGCCTGCCCACCACCAATGGCCAATGATTTAATCAATCGTGTCTATGTAATGGAACCTCCACAAAAACCCTAAACGAAGGGATTCAGAAAGCTACTGGGTTGATGAACATATGGATGATTTCAGGAGAGAGCATGGAAACTCTGCTCGCCCCCCTTCCCTATTCCTTGTCCTATCCTTCTCTTCCACTTGGCTGTTCCTGAGCTGTATCCCTTCTAGTAAACCCAAAATAGTAAGGATAGCACTTTTCTTAAGTTCTGTGAACCATTTTAGCAAATTAACAAGGCTGAAGAGGGGCTTATGGAAACTCCTGATTTACAGCCTGTTGATTGGAAGTTCCTGTGATAATCTGGGGCTTGTGACATGGGGGTAGGTCTTATAGGACTGAACACTTAGCCTGTGGAGCCTGTGCAAACTCCAGGTACTTTGTGTCAGAACTGCAATGTGTGGATAACTCAGAAGTTTTCAGAGTACGGAAAGAAGGTTTTGTTTTGTTTTGCTTTGTTCGCTAATATAAAGGGGTGGATAGGGAGAGGAAAAACTGTAAGACAAGCACTATACATAAGAGCCATCTCTGTTACTAGCCGGCTGTGTGACTTTGAGCAACCTGCTTTACCTCTCTGAACCCTTGTTTATTTATCTGTAAAATAAGGGATGGAAATAGATAGATACTCTCTAAAAGCAGTCCCAGCTGAAATATTCATAAGGTTTCTGATAGCTTCAGATCACCATGATCCTTTCTCAGCACTAATGTTCCATTAATAGAAATTTCCCTCATGGATTATGTGGGAGCTGTTTTAGCACTTCTTTGCTCATAAAAGATGCTGATAGCAGGTATTTTCAACTGAAGCTACATCATTACCAGTGGCAGCTCCAGGTGTTACATTCATATCAATAACTCTTACAATGATCTCGTATTATGTGAATTCCCTGCTTTGATTATTGCATGATAATTCTACAATTTCCTCAGTCACTATAAGTCTCTTGACAAACTATTTCACCTTTTGAAATCTACCTGCATTATCTTCCTAATATCAGAACATATTTTTGGTTTTGTTTGGTCTTAAATTGCTTTCCTGTCATCAAACGAGTTTTACTTAAGCATCTGTGTATACTACCTAGAATTTGCTCTTGAATCATTTGAAAAAATCATCTATAAGTCCTGAGACTTGGTTTGTGCAATATAATCGCCAATCTAAGATTATATTATTTGGAGGAACAAACTCCCTATTTCTGTAACTTTAGCTGGGCTGACCATTCACCTGATATCACATGGCCCATGTATTTTCCACTCACAATGCTCTCAGCACATGCCATTCCCTCCATCTGAAACAAACTCTCCCTTTCCCCTCCCCTTCACCACCTGCATACCTTTATCGTGTTTAACACATCTCCAAATCCCCAGTATTTGTCATAGGACCTTATGCATGAAATATCTGAACGGAATGTAACTTCTTTTATACAATTAGCAACACAGATAAACCCACAAATAACACTGAATGAAAGATCTCATCCTAATGATTTTAGCCATACCATGAGTGATTAAGAATCTCATATCTGAAAAAATAAGAGATTTTCAAATAGCTGAATTAACTTAAATCTTAAGAGACTGTAACAAGTAGAGCATGATTTTGTCCACAAAGAAAAAAATGCTTCACCCAATTCTGATGCATCTGACAGGATATATATTTATTTTAACCAAAGGACTTTCGACTCACAGCAAAAATAATGAGAATTAATTTATGACAAAAGTTAAAAGAGAAAACTGAAAATAAGACTTTAACTAATAACAATTTTTTTATGACTGAAGTGTCTCTTACCTTACCTGTTAACTGTTTCTCAAACACATTAAACTGATTAAGATAAAACTCTGGCCAACACAATTTAAGATGGAATGCTGGCCAATATATGATATACACTGTAAAATAAAATGCAGTTTCTATTTCATAAAGATTCCTAGTACTTTGGTACTTTGAAAATGTATTTGTCTAGTCTGTAAAGGTGAAAATTATAGTGAAATACACTGAAATGTAAATATTTCTTAATGTGTCAGGGGACACTGTGATATCACAGTGAGTTGAGTCAAGCAAAGATAAATCTAGAAAGGTGAACTAAATTAAAGGAGGAGAGGACTGTAAGAAAGAGGTAGATGTAATACTAGAGTCCCAGCGGGGCACCTGGGTGGCTCAGTGGGTTAAAGCCTCTGCTTTCGGCTCAGGTCATGATCCCAGGGTCCTGGGATCAAGCCCCACATTGAGCCCCACATCAGGCTCTCTGCTCAGCAGGGAGCCTGCTTCCCCCTCTCTCTCTGCCTGCCTCCCTGCCTACTTGTGACCTCTCTCTGTCAAAAAAATAAATAAAATCTTTAAAAAAAAAAAATACTAGAGTCCCAGCAACTCTGCTGTGGGACTGCTCTAAAGAAAGAAAATGACAACAACAAAACGAGAAAATTATTTAGTATAAGTAGTTCACGTGCAGACCACAAACCTGGAAGCAACGGTGACACTACTCAGTTGCAAACGGCAAAGGCAGCAATCAGTGCAATGTGACCCACTACCCAGCAGGAGGCCCCATGGAACATGTGAGAGTCTGATTCAGCCAGAGCAGTGGGATGAGAACAATGAGACGGCAATGACAGTGATCCCTGCCCCTGAATGTGAGCAGAGAGGCCCACTAGTGCAAGCCGCCCGGGGCAGGCTTCAGTAAGCAATAGCTGGGGGCAGTCCTGATGCAACTGGAGAAACCCCACAATGAAAAACAGAGACTGCTTATGAGAAACTCCCAGAGACTCCCAGAGATATTCTGGGTTTTTTTTCTTTCTTGTTTAAGATTTATTTATTGATTGATGGAGAGAGGGGGAGAGAAAGAGAGAGAGAGAGAGATAGCACAAGCAGGGAGAGCCAGCGGGATAGGGAGAAACAGCCTCCCCAATAAGCAGGGAGCCCACTGTGGGGCCTGAGCCCAGGACCCTGGGATCAAGACCTGAGCAGAAGGCAGAGGCTTAACCAATTGAGCTACCCAGGCACCCCTCCCAGAGATATTCTGAAATATGGGAGGGTTTCTCAGAGAAACAAAAGGCAAAATCAAAGGTTCTAAGCAGAATACAGGAAAAGGAAATGTTTCTCTACTCAGGGGAAGGGAGGTAAAGTCAGTATTGGCAAATTAGACCAAGCAGCCAGTGGTGGCCAGCCTCACTTTCTTGTGCATCCATAAGCTGGTTAGCCCTGTGTTTCCTTGGGTTACTAGACAACAGTACTAGCAATCTGAGAAACTTAGGAAAGCACCTTCTGTAGAGAGTGTTTGAAATAGGGATAAATTTCCTCCTCCGGTTCAACAGAGGATCTCAGAAATTTCCTCCGGTTCCGTCATACTTCCACTTCTCTCCCACTTATTCTTCATTTTTCATTAGAGCCATATAAAACACAGATGCTTGTATTTTCTGATGCTAACAATTTTTTTATAACCTAATATAAGCTATCTCTGTTCTGCACTAATTCTTTGGGCCACTGATTGGTACTAGAATCACACCGATGACATAATAAACTGGGCTGCGAGTCCACTTTACCAATTAGTTTCAAATAAGTTTCAAATAAACCTTAATTAATTTATTGCCTGGAAAGAGCATGGTTTTGTTATCCATACAAATTATCTTGTTTTCATAGCTAAATTTATCTTTGATTTTCTTGTTCTAAATTAAATATATTTGAGCACTTTCAATGTGAGGTCTTGTTTCTTTGGAAACCAAGGATGGAGAGATACGTTTATCTCTTCCTTTTTCCATTTCACAATTATGGGATGGGCTCCATATGGCCTGGAGCTTTTGTCAGACTTTCACATTCTAATACCTTGATCATATGGTTTTGTGCTATCATAGTTCCTCTTTTCCTCTCTGGGGAACTTCAAGTCTGTTGCTGGCATCTGTCCCCTGCTTTTCCCTGCAAATGTCTTAGGAAATAATTCATCTAATATCTACTGTTCCTATGAACAAACTAGCACTTTCTCTTTGGTCTGCCATTTCTTAAATGTACTTCTAAATGTCTTTTAATATCTTGCCTTAAACATCTATGCAGTTTCCATATTAACACTCTGGTAATCTTATATTAAATGGAATCTAACTAAGACATTTACTTTCTCAAGAGTCAAAAATTCAACATAAATATAACTTTAGGAAATTTTTGGTTTTAATTTTGTTCCCTAATTCTGCCATCACCAATGTGGTTAAATGCAGCGAATGGAGTTTTTTTCAAAAAGCTGACCCTTGCTAATTGTTCTCTTAGTTTCATTAAGTCTCAACACCAGATTAGGAAAAATAAACTACGTCTATAAATTTACTGCTCTCTGTTTTCAAGACAAATCTAATCTATCAGGACACTGCAGAAGAATAACACATTCAACCTGTAACACTCAGAGACTAAAAGTTAAACGAGGCTCTTGAAATAAACAAAATATAAACATCCAATATTTGCCCAAGAACATACATTTACACCAGGGTTAGCTTTTCTGCATTGATCCTTATACTTAAGAATAATAAGTAAACATTTTTGGTTCAAAGCCTTTTTCCCCCATAATCACTTTGTTGGCTTTTTCCAGTTTTGGATAAATAATAAGGCTTGAAACAACAGAGTATAAAACTATATAGCTATGCTTCTGGCCTCTAAGTCCCATATCATGAAGTGTTAGATTTACTGAGATCGATACTCTTATACACAGTTAAGCAACTAACCAGTATGTCAGAAGCACTGAGAACTATATAGAGATAGCCAAGCTCTATATAAATAAATAAGCAATCCCTTATAATCTGGAGTCACCAGCCATCAATTATTTTCTAGTAATATAAATGATATATCATAATTTCCTCTATATATCATGAATTTCTCTGTACTTAGGCAAAAGAAAGCCAAAGCAATATTTTGAAGATGACTATTATATTCAATAATATACAAACAAAAGATCCTTTTGTCCCAAAGGTCTTTTCCAACATGGATTTTTTTTTTTTTCTTAGCTAAAATAAGAATCACAAGTGTCTAGGTGAGGACTGATTTGGGGCTCAGGTGGATCACTCTGAAAATGACTTCAGTTTATTGCTACATATCTTAGCACACACACTCCGACTTAAGTACAGAGATCTAGAACTCTGTCCTTTGTTCTGATGGAATATTTTGAACAAAACCCAAACAATGTTTTAAGCTAGTTCTTTTGTGCTAGAACACAACAGAAGCTTAGGATAACATGCATTTTAAGACAGTCATAAACCTTTTTGGTTATTCAATCTATAACACTCTCAAGGCTGTATGCAAAATATAGAAGCAACTGCTTTGAAATGTTAATATCCAATAAAACTTTATTCACGATTTTTTTTTTAAACTAGCACAGATGTTAGTTAAAAATCTGTGTCAGTGCAACACTGACCACAATAGCTAAATTGTTAAATTGGTTAGAAAAACATCTAAGACTGTGCCTGCTATTGTAAGGCCTAGCCCTGGAGCGTGGTTAGTTTACACAGCCAAGCAGCACAGAAATCTTTTGATAATCAGAAGTAGAAGGAGCCAAGACTGGGGGGCAATGAGTGAAAAAAAAAAGATATTAGAAGGAAATACGTGTCCTTGACTAGAGTTGAATTAACTAATTTACTGGAAGCCATTTAAACCTTATTAAATACAAGAAAGACACCCATCCATGGTTGTCTACCTAAGACCTTCTTATTTTTTTTTAAGATTTTTTTATTTATTTGACAGAGAGAGAGAGAGATCACAAGTAGGCAGAGTGGCAGGCAGGGGGTGTGTGGGAGGAAGCAGGCTCCCTGCCGATGTGGGGCTCAATCCCAGGACCCCGGGATCATGACCTGAGGTGAAGGGAGAGGCTTAATCCACTGAGCCACCCAGGTGCCCCAGACCTTCATATTTTTCATATTCGATCCCCTTTTTAGGGAATGTACCCTACCCTCATGCTCCTTTACCTGGCTAACTCATGGTCATACTTCAGAAGACTCCACAGATGATCCATCACCGTCACATGCCCAGATGCTCCCTTAGAATCCTGTACTCATCACACTGTACTGAAGTCATTCATTAGTTCTTCATGGATCAGCGGACAACACAGAAGCAGAGGCTGTACTCTCTATCTACAATCCCAGTAGCTGGCTCAGTTGATGACACACTGTATATGTTCAACATCTGATTGCTGAAGGAATGAATGAATCTAAAACTTTAAGAAGGGAGCGAGAATTACGAGGAAGATATAATCAGGAAAATATAGACAGCACATTATCTATTGATTCTAGTCCCTTACTAGAAGGGGCCTGGTAGAATCAAAATTTATTAAAAACATGTTGTATGTCAGGCTATTGCCTATGTCATCTTAGTCATTTTGAAGTAAGTACTCTCAGTGCCATTTTAGAGATGAAGAAAATTTACCACGAGAGTAAGTAACTTATGCAGTTCTACAGCCACCACATGGAAGAGCTGGAATTTGAATCTAGGTCTCCCTGACTCCAGAGTTCCTATTTCCTCCCCGATACCCAAGACCAGGAAGATTTAGCCTACCTTTGCTTTGTTCTATTTTAGGACTTACCTAAGCACACCATGTCCAAAAAAAATGCTGTTAGCAATGGCAGGAAAAAAGTCAGGGCTGCTCTGTCACTAAGTTGGCTTAGAAAAATCACATATTTCATCTGGAGCTGAAAATACTGGTAGAGCCTTGGCTATAAGATACCCCTTGAAATACTGGCATCAGTTTCTAGGTCAGTTGTTCCTGATGAGCATTGGTTCATACCTCATCAGAGTGATGCATGGAATCTCATTAGTTGCATCCCTTCTGTGATGGGCCTCCAGAGAGCATGATTTACTCTTTGGTGCATGCTGCTGGCTGTCAGCGTGATTCACCTAAAATTGACACGAACCTGCTTCATTAACGCAGCTACAATCCCACCTCTCTGTCACTGTGGTCACATTTTATCAGTTTGTCTACTGATCAGTTTCTCATGTGCTTCTCATCTCTGGCCTTCTACCTTTTTGAATGCCCAGAGCCCTAAATTCCTTTAGAGTGAGTTTACTTCGCTTTCTGCTTCCAAAGCTTTGCTTGTCGAGCCTCTGACCTCCAGTGGCTCTCCATCCGAACACACCCTTGTTTCTTAATAGAGATTGATTGACAAGAATGGACTTTCTTTTCAAATATGATACATTTCCTGAACATAACAAAATATAGAAAAGGGCCACGGGGCGGAATAACAGCACTCCTCTCAGGAGATGAAGATAAACTTAGAGAGACAAAGGACCACAGTGAAGAATCAAGAACTACCCCCCAACCACCAACTCAGTTTGTGTCTTAGGCAAGTCACAAAATCTTTCTAATATCCAGTTTTCCCATTTGTAAAATAGAAATATTAATATCTGCCTTGCAAGGGGCGCCTGGGTGGCTCAGTTGGTTGGACGACTGCCTTCGGCTCAGGTCATGATCCCGGAGTCCCGGGATCGAGTCCCGCATCGGGCTCCCAGCTCCATGGGGAGTCTGCTTCTCCCTCTGACCTTCTCCTCGCTCATGCTCTCTCTCACTGTCTCTCTCTCAAATAAATAAATAAAATCTTTAAAAAAAAGAAAAATATCTGCCTTGCAAATTTGCAGAAAGGATTGAACTCAGTATGTGTGTGTGTGTGTGTGTGTGTCCCAGGGAGTTAGAGTTACATCTTACAACAAAATAAAGAGATGTGATCTGTGTTTTCACAAAACATTTATACCTCCTTGAAAAAAAAATTTTTTTTCTAAATTTAGGCACAACCCAATACTTACTCTATCTTCTTACTCTGTCATGTGGAGTAGCTCTCCCAACTACAGATCTCCATAATATCTTTGTCAATGAATAAATAAACTACTGATAATATTAATCTCCTTATTTTAGGGGCAAATAGTGGCCTTTTCTAATCTCTGAAGATATTCAATGTTTAATCAATGTTAGCCATAAAATATTTCTGGGAAGATTACCAAACATAGTCATTTTCAAGTAGCACTATCATCCCATAGCTACTACTAATAATAACAATAAAAATAGCTCCTAATAAATATAGAATACTTATCTTTTGCCAAGCACTCCTATAATCCCTTTACATGTATTATTAACTTAGTTATCATGCATGCGCACAAACTATATTGCATAAATGATTATAATCTCAAATTTATACATGAAGGCATGAAGTACAAAGCAATTAGGCAGCTTTCTCACAGTAATACAGCTAAAAACTAAGGAAACTGGAATACAAAGCCAGATACTCAGCTCCAGGACTCATGGTCTTAACCGCATACTACACAGCTTCCCTGACATGGAAAACACCACAGGCAGAAATGATACTTGGCTTTTACAAATAAACATACAAGTTCAACCTATATTGCATTTTTAAAACTATATCCAAAATATTTTTCTCCATGGCAGCCTCCAATTCAGGAAGATTTACTGATTACCAGAGGCATCAATTTATATTTAAGAACTTAATGCTATTGTATTTATTTGTTTTAAAACATATATCTCAGTTGAAACTACGTTAATAATCCTTGTTTTTTTTTTTAAATTTTTGCCTATCTCTTTCAAATATCTCTTGCTTTTATTTATCATGTATTCCTTTTTTCAATAGCCAATTTGTATCCCTTTTATCAGGCTTAAAGTAATTACTGACACAACATATGCAAATAGAATAATGCCTAATAATTACTGACCATTCATTCTGTGTCCGCAACTATTCTGAGGTGTTTTCCAGATATCACCTCATTTTTGTACCAGCTTTGAGAGGTGAAAATTATTCCAGGGTTTTCACAGGAGGAATTGTAACTTGACAAAGGCAATCCCTATGCTCAGTGGCAAAGCAAGACACAAACGCAGGTCAGTCTGATACTACCAAATCCATGCACTTTTCACTCTGCCACCTGCCTCTTCCCTTAACAGCACACAAGGCAAAGAACTGATGGTGGGGCTTGGAAAAGCAACACAGAAAGGGATAGCAGAGGGGACCGTGGGGCATGAAAGGAACAAAATCCTCAACACTGGAAAGAGAAACACGCCTTCATACATAAAGTTGATGACCAAGGTCACCTCTATGAAACAATGTTTCTTCCCCGACTTTGTTCCTCACTTTTTATTTCTTTAAAATACAAACCTTTCACTAATTGCCTCAACCATCACAACAGCTGAGCTGTGCAGAGATTAGAAAGCAATTGGACAAGACATTTTTGAATTTCTCTTTCAAGTTCTTTTCTAAAGAGGCAACAGAATGTTTGCAGCATTTATTATTTCTTTTATCCTTAAACACCCTCTTCAGAAATGGCGAAAGAATTAAGATTTACACAACAACTTTATGATAGAGCCAGTACCAGATCCATTTTCCTGAACAGGAGTGTTTTTCTGAACCAAATTTATCTAAGACATTAGAACTATTCCAAATGAGACCCAGAATGACCTAGAATGACATCACAGAATCATTCCTTCACTGTAGAGAAGAGATTCATTAAGAACTCCAGGAATATAAATAGCCATTCTGTTTTTAAAGGCCTTAATGGGAGGTAATTATACGACCTTCCACAGTCCCACATTCCAATGCTCTAAAATGTTTTTCTCCCTGAAACTGAGGGAAAGCATCGGTATTTTCATTCTTTCTGGCAAATATATGAATATATGAGAGATAGTCCCTGAAGCCAAACTTTATATTGGCAATCAGAAAAGTGCTTTCAGAATACTCAGGCACATATCTGTCCAAGAAAGCTTCAATGGCTAAAGACAGCTGGGTGCTTAATATGATAAAATCCTTAGTCAAACATATGGTCGTCTCCACATGAAAGTACTTTCCTATAATAGCTCTCCCATTTTTTTTTCTTTTTCACACAGAAACCACACTGTTTTTTTTAAGTAACACAACACACATAAATAGTAGGTGCTATTTATTTAACATTTCCACAGAAATATTTTTGTTGTTATAATGAGGGATCTAAAACATGTACATCCTTTACTAGAGCTGAATGACACACACCTGAAGTTCCTGACTTGACATTGCTCACAGACCATGGTAGGCTGATGTTTTTAGGAATTTCTTGTTAAAGAGCATGATGATGATTCAGTGAGATGGGCACATCACAGGTAAGCCAATCTATGTCAGAGGTGCCATCAGTTCGGGCTCACCTAACACACTATCTATTGATCTCAAGGATCAGAAAGCAATCTCAGGAGGGGTGCACATAGTAAACAACCCTACAGGTCAGAAATCCTTAGAGAAACAGGAACAAAGGCTCCCCTGTCTCCATCCTCCTATGTTGAAAAAGAAAACTCTTTTATGATGCATGTACTTCAAGTATCAAAAGTTGTTCAAGTGCTTTAATATTATGATATATTACATATTAGACCCTTATTTTATCACTGACTTTCATTTCTGAGACTACTTTATTTTTAAAGAGGAGATCAGGCACCGTAAAGGTGAAGTGAATAGAAGTAATGTTCAATGGAAACCATGAAGGATGAATTTCAGTGGAAAGGAAAGGAGGAAAAAGAAAGGGCACACATACCTGGTAGAAAAGATGATGAGAATGAGTTTACATGAGAAACTTTGCACTGACCAATTCAATTAAAGAAATCTGGAGGTCACATAGAGTCCTGAATTTGGGTTAGTGAAGTTCAATCTTATGTGAGCTTAGGTAAGTCCAATTTGATTTTAAATACTGGATTAGGGTAGAATTTTTTAGTAAGGAAAGAGGTGATAGAACTTGTGAGAGATTTCAAGACTGAAAATGTAGATTTGAGAAGGGTGAATTTTCCAGAGAAGAGCCTATTGAAATAAGAGAGCCAAGGACCTTGAAATAAGAGGGCCTTGAGGACCATCTACATGTAGGGAGAAGGAGAGGAATGAAAAGTTAAGAGTGAAAGAAAGATCAAAGGTAGAGAAGGAAGTTCCATCTCAGAAGATGGAGCAGCCATTCCCAATGCCAGAAGTCACTGCTAACTCTGAAGAGAGCAATTCCAGTACTTGTTTATAATGAAAAACATCCCAAATGCCTAACGACCAAAGATTGAGTCCTGAGGCTACAGTACACACAAAATACTAAACAACCATTTAAAATCACACGATGTACTGTATGGTGACTAACATAACATAATAAGAAAAATAAAAAATAAAATAAAAAAGCACTTCCAAATAACAAATGAGCTGAGAAAGTTCCATGCTACAGAAATATGCGAAAGGTGTAATATAATATCTATTAATATTGAGACAATTTCACAACAGTATATATATATATATATATATATATATATATATATATATATAAAAAATAGTGTACAGGCATATATGAATATATGCTTGCATATATGACATATACCTATAAACACCCCCTACATTCATAAGCATATATATATATATAACTACAGATAAAAACTTAAAAAAATTATTGTTAACACATAAGATGAAATGTTATCAAATATCAGCTGTGACTATATCCATCTCTGGAGAATGATTAAAGGGATGGTTGTTTTTCTTTCTTTCTTTTTTTTTAATCTTTTCATATTTCTACAATGAATAGATATCACTTTAAAAAACAGAAAGAATACAGTAAATGCCCATCAAGGCAAGGGATAAACAATTTCAAATGGGCAGTGAGAGACAACCAATTGCAAGAGATTAGGGAGTGAGTACTTTAGGTGTATGTAAAGTAAATGTACTCTTTTCTCAAGTTCAGAAATGGAAGGCAGAAGAAAGAGGATACCATGAAAGGAGGTTTTCTTGGTACTGACAGTGTGAGAGGAGACAGCAGAGAGGAAGATAAAAAAGAGAGAAGACCTTGAGGGACAAGATGGAATGGAATTAGCCTTGTCTTCCTCCAGCAGACAAAAAGAAGAGAAACACTGAAAATACTGAGAACTGAGATAAAGAGAATGTGTTAGGGATGGAAGGAAGGCATCACCCAGGGTGTCCCAAATTCAGTAATCAAAATTTCCTTTTAAAAGAAAATCAGGGTCACGAGGAGCAGCTAATAGATCCCGATACAAAGACACAATCAGAAATAAAAAGGAGAGGACTACTCTTCAAGAGAGGGAAGTTATATTTAAGAATCTGGGTGGCTCAGTGGGTTAAGCCGCTGCCTTCGGCTCAGGTCATGATCTCAGGGTCCTGGGATCGAGTCCCGCGTCGGGCTCTCTGCTCAGCAGGGAGCCTGCTTCCTCCTCTCTCTCTGCCTGCCTCTCTGCCTACTTGTGATCTGTCTGTCAAATAAATAAATAAAATCTTTAAAAAAAAAAAGAATCAAGACCATCAGACATTGGAAACTTGGTTGTTTCTGTGTACCACAGGATCAGACTTCCTTCAGCTCAGTTAGGTTTGAGAAAACTAACTGGCTTCCCTGGCTGATATGCCCAGTAATTAATGAACTTTTAAAGAATTTCCGTAAGTTAGAATATAAGATTAACATAATTTTTTGAGGAGTACTTCTGTCAATTGAGGAACATGGAACAAATTTAGAACAGGTATTTTAATGGCTAAAACCAACAACACAAGAAGTATTGGCAAGAATGCAGAGAAAAAGGAACACTCTTGGTGTGAAAGCAAACAGGTGTAGTCACTGTGGAAAACGGTATGGAGCTTCCTCAAAAAGTTAAAAATAGAGCTACCTTATGATCCATGGGCACCTGGGTGGCTCAATCGGTTGAGTGTCTGACTCTTGGTTTTAGTTCAGGTCATGCTCTCATGAGTCCTGGGATGGAGCCCTGCCTGGGGCCCACCCTCAGCAGGGAGTCTGCTTGAAGACTCTCTCCTTCTGTCCCTCACCTGTCTCATGGTCTCTCTCTCTTCTCTCTCTCACTCAAATAAATAAATAAATTGATTTAAAAAAAAATAACTACCTTATGATCCTCCAATCACACTACTGGGTATTTACCCAAAGAATACAAGAATACTAATTCAAAGGGATACATGTACCCCTATTATTTCAGCAGAATTATTTATAAGAGCCAAATTACAGAAGCTGCCAAGTGTCCATCAATTGGTGAATGGATAAAGAAGATGTGAGATAGATATAGATATAGATAATTATTAATCCATAAGAAAGAATGAAATCTTAACATTTGCAATGGCATAGTGATAGGACCTCTAGTAAAATGTTAAGTGTGTGTTCTTCCTAAAGGGTTTAAAAAGGAAAATAGTGTAAATCATGCCTGCCAAAAGGAAGAGAAGGAATAATCAGCCAAATGACATCATGGGGAACCCTGATCTCTACCAATCCCCTCATTTTTACAAGTTAAGTACATTCGATACTCATGTATATTAAGTAACTCCTTGTATATTAAATGACTCCTAGGTCCTGATTTTCTAGCCTAGAGCTCTCTGTGGGATGGCACTCTGATCTTGTGAAACTTGGTAGGCAGCCATTTTACCATCCAATGCACCGAAATATTGCACCCATAGAAGATGATAGTATTTTACCCATTCCTTCCATTTTCTAACATTTAGTGTGCTATAACCACCAATCATCTTGATAGAGATAAAAATGGAAAACATGAATGATCTTATTTCAAAATGCCTTCACTTGTCAAAAAATGTACAACCTGGATGGAGTTTCCTCAAAAAGTTAAAAATAAAACTACCATATGATCCAGCAATCCCACTACTGGACATACATCCAAAAGAAATGAAATTAGGATCTGCAGAAGAGACATATGCACCATTATGTTCATTGTAGCATTGTTCATAATTGCCAGGATATACGAATAACCTAAGTGTCCATCAACCAATGAATGGACCAAAAAAAAGTGACATAAACAAAAAATGGAATATTATTCAGCCATAAAAAATCCCGCCATTTGTGACAACATGGATGAAACTCGAAGACACTATGCCAAATGAAATTAGTCAGAGAAATACAAATGCCATATGATCTTACTGATATGTGGAATCTACAAAAGTCAAATTCACAGAACCAAGGAGTAGAACAGTGGTTACCAGGGTCTGGGGATGGACAAGATGGGGAGATGTTGGTCAAATGGTACAAATTTTAGTTGTAAGATGAGTAAGTTCTATACAGCATGGTGGTTATATTTGATAACATTGTACTTTACACTTGATATGCATTAAGGAGGATCTCTTAAGTGTTCTCATCACACCAAAAAATAATAATAACTATGTGAGGTGGTGGATGTGTATGGTAATCATTTCACAATGTATAATGTATGTCAAGTCAACACCTTAAATATATATAATTTTTATTTATCAATTATACTCCAATAAAGCTGGAAAGTAATGTATAAGCTTTTTTGCTGCATCTTCCAGATATTTAATAATTACATATATTTATGAATATTTAGGTAACAGCACTGGCAGTAGCACACACATCACAAATTGTGGCTTGAGGATAATACTGCAATACTGAATAGATTCAAAACATTAGCTGTGATTCAACGGGAAAATTATTGAACCTGAAGTCAGACAGCCCTAACTCTGACACTTACTTTCTGTCTGATATTAGATGAGTACCTTTATTTCCCATTTTTTTTATTTGCAAAAGGGCAATGCAATAACACTGACCTGTCACTCAGAGTTGAAGAATTAAAAACCTTTCCTTCATGGACTTTACAAATACACTTATACACAGGTAAAATTTTTAATTTTGCACAATTTCCATTTAAGAAATAAAATTATAATTACATTTGAAGTTGTCATAGTGGACTTTCTCATTCTGGTATAAATAAGAACTCTTGAACAAGTTTTAGCAAACCTATCTCCAAGGTTGAGGGAAACTGTTCTGCTATGGACTGAATTAAACGACAAGCAACTGCCTGCCTTTCTTACTTATGGGAATCACAAAGCATTAACATCATTTAGTGCCAGTAACAAGTTTATGCAGCAGTATTGAGTCAAATACAGAAAACAGATACAAATTGCATCTCCACTTGATATAAATATATCCATATATATTCAAATAAACATACACACATATATTCTATGCAATATTTCAAAAAATATGCAATAATCATTGAAACCAGAAATATGAGCCAAAGTGTAAGGCACTTATAAAGTGGTTTTCAAGCTCCTGAGCAAGTGTTTGGTTGGAAACTACCTAAAAAGTCTTTATATTTTTATTTACTTAATATATGTTATTTAATTTACAACCTATTTTTTTTTAAGATTTTATTTTTTTGACAGACAGAGATCACAAGTAGGCAGAGAGAGAGGGGGGAAGCAGGCTCCCTGCTGAGCAGAGAGCCTGATGTGGGGCTCAATCCCAGGACCCTGGGATCATGACCTGAGCTGAAGGCAGAGGCTTTAACCCACCGAGCCACCCAGGTGCCCCTACGATCTATTTTTTTAAAGTAATTTATTTATTTGAAAGAGAGCAAGCGAGCAAATGTGAGCAAGCAGGGGGAGGGGCAGAAGAAGAGAGAGAATCCTGAAGCAGACTCTATGCTGAGCAGAGGCCAACATGGGGCTCAATCCCGGAACCCTGAGACCATGAACTGAGCTGAAAACCAAGAGTCAGCTGCCCAACAGACTATGCCAGCCATGTGCACCTAATTTATAACTTTAAATTAATTGTTTATTATTTTGACTTGGAGTGTTTCAAATACTTGTAACTTTTCCTGTTTCAGAATGCATAATTCCATGTATCAGTCATATTTCATAGTTCATCATTTAGAAACATGAGCAATGGATTGTTTTAATATTATCAAGAACCTAGGGTTTCTCATCATTTAGGAAACTGAAAACTTTTAGCAATGTCCTTATACCTGAATAATTTTTATCTCCATTTGGTTATTTCTTGTGGTTACTGCATATTTTAGGTACAGTTGAACCAAGTCATTAATTCCATTTACATTGTGTTTTCTCTTTGTTTTACAGTGCCTTTTTAATATCTCCCCTCTTTGTTAATGATTGCTCTAGGCAGTTGTTAGATCCAACTAAATTGAGTTCCTTTGATAAATCTGGACTTGATGAACCAAAATGTTATTTAAGAATCAGTAGTTGCAGGAGATGATTACTTTGATATTACTCAGGATAAAAAAAAAAAAGTCTTTTATACCTCATCCTCAGTCCCAGCTGCTCTCCATCGCTATCATTTTGTGCACTGTAACTTGCAGACAACTAAGTTTCAAATTTATATAGTGAGGATAAAACAAGTGATGAAATGTTCTGAGGTTACAAAATGAAGACACCTCAATATTCCAAGTTATTCTTGCTTTGACTACTTATTATTCAGACGAGATTTGGAGAGGAAGCAATCACTCTGCTGTCCTTTTCTATGCCACTGAGCAGCTTCTTAATCAAAAGAGATTACCTGAGGAAAAGATCATTCCATCTAAGTCTATGCTATGTATAATGGTGTTATGGTGTTTTTTTTTTAATAAGGAAATGATATATAAATGATGTTCTCTGATTTTCATGTAATTGGAATTTCTCTTCATTTGTAAAATTAACCGTTTTTAAGCTGGAAAATTTTGACATCAGAAGACAAATAGGAAAGCTAAAAATCGAAGGTTTAACCTTCAAAACTAACTTAAAACTGGTTCCTACATTGCATTAAAAAAATGTTCGCCTACTTCCAAACCTATTATAGGAAGGGTTATGAATCTTTTCCTTGTCTAGTACTGCTGCTACACTCATACATAAATATTTTACAATTATTCTTGTGCCAAAGTCTTCAGTTGTTATTACTGAAAGGACTTCTGTTCCAGTGAGTGGCTTCACTGCTGCCCAATTCATTTTACATTTACATTTCTTGTCTTCAGATGCCAAAAAGTGAGTTTTACATTTGAGCCTTATTGATCTAAAAAGTTCAACAAGTTCGGCCTTGTAATTTAAAAAATTTAATAGCGACTCAAATGGGGGAGGGTTTGTTTTTAATTTTGAGTAGCTGCACACACTCTGTTCTACTTATTGTCTCCTTTCAAAAGTTTTGAATGTCTGTTTAAGAAAGTTAAAGTTGGGGCGCCTGGGTGGCTCAGTGGGTTAAGGCCTCTGCCTTCAGTTCAGGTCATGATCCCAGGTTCTGCTCAGCGGGGAGCCTGCTTCCTCCTCTCTCTCTCTCTTTCTCTGCCTACCTCTCTGCCTGCTTGTGATCTCTGTCTGTCAAATAAATAAATAAAATCTTAAAAAAAAAAAAAGAATGTTAAAGTATCGTTTTAGTTTGTGCCCATCTCTACTCCTGACTACTTTTGTAACCATCAGATAGCTACCCAACATTTTTAAAGCTTACTTCCTTTCTCTGTAAAATAGTTAACAACAACAAAACAAATTAGTGTCTATCTGGTGGGGTAGTTTTGAGGATTTAAATGAAAAGATGTACATAAAACATGTTCACAAAATGGGCACAAAAGAAGATACTGGATATATGTTCTGTCATTATCATTATTACTAGCAAATTAAGTTAATTAAAAAAGAAAGAAAGAAAAAGAAACAAGATGGGACCGGGGAGGGAGACAAACCATAAGAGACTCTTAACCTCAGGAAACAAACTAGGGGTTATTGGGGGTTGAGCATTGGGGAGGTTATATACTATGGGGAGGGTTATGGGCACTGGGGAAGGTATATGCTATGGTGAATGCTTAGAATTGTGTAAGACTGATGATTCACAGACCCATACCCCTGAAGCAAATAATACATTATATGTCAATAAAAGAAAAAAACATTAAAAAAAAAAAAGTAAGGTGAAGAAAGTCAGGCTGGGTTGTTGTTTTTTTTTTTTTTTCCCCAAAAAGGATTATCCTGCATGTACATGCTCCCAGAAGGCCCTCCACATATTCCATCCCAGTACTTCTCACTATAGCCTAGAATGTCTGAATCACATGTCTGTGCAACCACTCACACATCTCTAGCACTGGATGATGGGTTGCATCACGGCTGACACTATACAGTTTCCTGTATAGGCAACTTCACAATAAACAATAATGTTGAGTTGAATAAGAAATCAATGAGTTTATTACTAACTCATATTAATTCATTCCTCTTAAAGGCTTCTCCTAATAGCTTTTAATTTAAAAAAGAATTCTAAGAAATAACCCTCAGTACTGGGGACACCCAAAGTTTCTCTAAATAGTAATGTTTCCTGGATTGATAAACATGTTTTAGTTCCTTTTTATACTCTACTTAGTTATTGTCAGTAGCACTGTGGTGATTTTTTTTTTAATTAAGATTTATTTATTTATTTGAGAGAGAATGAGAGAGCATGAGCAGGAGGGACAAAGGGAGAGGGAGAGAGAATCTCAAGCAGACTCCATGCTAAGCACAAGCTTAACGCAGAGCATGGAACCCAACATGGAGCTCAATCTCGGGACACAGATCACAACCTGAGTCAAAAGGAAGAGTCAGAGCTTAACCAACTCTGCCACCCAGGTGACCTTGCTGATATTCCTTTTTAACTAGATTGATTAGCTCCAAAATTTTCAGGTTTCTCCTATAGCCTAACAAGCAGGGCTCAAAACCATAGCTACACAAAGCCCAACTGTCACTTGACTTGAAGTCAATTTTTTTGCCATTTTAACCAGTTTATCCAGTTCATACTTTTCTATTTCAGCCAAAAAAATTATTCTCCTATCAACTTCCCTTTATCAGTCTTCTATGAGTCACAGTATTCAAATATTAAAGATATTATACAAATCTTGCATAATAATGTATTTTAGACTGTACAAAACTAATAGACCTTATCCTAAAATATTCTCATGTAATTCAAACTATTCTCCCTCCTCACATTATTTTATAGATATATTATTTATATTATCTTCTCATATGTAAACTAATTTGGTTGCCCATTTTTCATATACTAGAGTTTAAGCACCTGAAGAGCAGTACCATATATGACATTATAAAATTATAGACACTTTAGTGAGAGTTGGATATAAATAAATTGTTAAAAATAAGTGATGATGTAGGGACCAGGATGGATTTCAAACAACAGTTTTAATCTTACTTGACCGCATATTGTACAAATCAATGACAAAGATAGACAAGGAGCTTTTTCTTTTTTTTTAGTGTTTGAGTGTGGCTACATTTAATCTACATTTTTTTAAATATCAAAATCAGCTCATAACCAGCAATGAGAATAAACCAAAGTTCTCTGGTGCCATTTGCTTCATAAGCACAGTAGGTTTATTGTAGCTGCAGTTACAATGTATTCTGATATATTGATATCAGTACATTGATATAAACAAACTAAAACACAAGAAAGAATTTCTTTTTTTAAGATTTATTTATTTTAGAGAGGGGAAGGGGTAGAAGGAGTTGGAGAGAGAGAATCTTGGCAGACTCCCCACAGGGAGCCTGACGCAGGGCTTGATCTCCCAATCCCGAGATTATGAACTGTGCTGAAATCAAGAGTCAGATGTCTAACTGACTGAGCCACTCAGGCAGCACACAAGAAAGAAATTCTTAAGTACTCAGCACCACTAATACACTAAATGTAAATCTGTTCATTAAGAAAACACTTATTGAGCACTTACTATAAATTAGACACTATGGCAAGTACCAAATATAAAAGGATGAATAAAACATAGCATTAGGGCAGCAACCTCTTCCACCTCAGCCACAGCAACTCCTTCCTAGCAACATCGTCAAAGGCAAGGGAATCACGGGCAAAAATGAACTATTGGGACTTCATCAAGATCAAAAGCTTTTGCACAGCAAAGGAAATGGTCAAAAAAATCAAAAGACAACTGACAGAATGGGAGAAGATACTCGCAAATGATATATCAGATAAAGGGCTAGTATCCAAAATCTATAAAGAACTTATTAAACTTAACACCTAAAGAACAAATAATCCAATCAAGAAATGGGCAGAAGACATGAACAGACACTTCTGCAAAGAAGATATCCACATGGTCAACAGACACATGAAAAAGTGTTCTACATCACTCGGCATCAGGGAAATACAAATCAAAACCACAATGAGATACCACCTCACACCAGCTAGAATGGCTAAAATTAACAAGTCAGGAAAAATAAATGTTGGAAAGGAAGTGGAGAAAGGGGAACCCTCCTACACTTTTGTTGATGGGAATGCAAACTGGTGCAGCCACTCTGGAAAACAGCATGGAGGTTCCTCAAAAAGTTGAAAATAGAGCTACCCTATGACCCAGCAATTGCACTCCTGGGTATTCACCCTAAAGATACAAATGTAGTGATCTGAAGGGGCACATGCACCTGGATGTTTATAGCAGCAATGTCCACAATAGTCAAACTATGAAAAGAACTAGATGTCCATCAACAGATGAATGGATAAAGAAGAAGTGGTATATATATACAATGGAATACTATGGAGCCATTAAAAGAAATGCAATCTTGCCATTTGCAGTGATGTGGATGGAACTAGAGAGTATTATGCTGAGCAAAATAAGTCAATCAGAGAAAGACAATTATCATATGATCTCTCCGATATGAGGAATTTGAGAAGCAGGGCATGGGGTTGTGGGAGTAGGAAAGGAAAAAATGAAACAAGATGGAATTGGGAGGAAGACAAACCGTAAGAGATTCTTAATCTCACAAAACAAACTGAGGGTATGTGCTATGGTGAGTGCTGTGAAATGTGTAAGCCTGATGATTCACAGACCTGTACCCCTGGAGCAAATAATACATTATATGTTAATAAAAATAATTTTTAAAAAATAGCATTAAGAATTCACCAAATAGGCACTTAGATAATGCAGACATACGTAAGTACTAGGACTGTTTTGATTCAAAAATATATGGAAAGTATTTAGGAATATACCTACTAGAAATACTGTATTTCTAAAGTCATCAAATATATGTCTGAAAAAGGATGTGTAGAGTGAAATTAATTTTGAATTATTTCATTTTACTGAATTTGTATTCTCTGAAAAAGTACTGCTTTCCCAACATTCCCATTATTATTGAAGCCAAGAAACTTACTTTCTGAAGCTTCTGATGCTGGAGTTATCTCTGATGTCTCTTGCTGCTAGAATGATGATTATAAGTGATACCTGAGTCTTTCATTCCAGTCTGCTATTCACTTCCCTTTTGGCTGCCATGACATCGTCTCTCATTTGGAAATGGTCTGTACCCCTTCCTTCCCAACCCCACCTCTACCCTCTGCCGGAGAATAGGACAGGGTTTAGTCTACTCTCATCTTCCTTGTTGTTCCCAAGACAAATGCTCACACCCTTCTTAAGTAAGGAAATTTCCTGCAAATCACTGTTGTAAAGCAGTTAAGGACTATCTAACTATCTAATAATCTAACTGGAGAATTTTCAAAATATCTAACAACATTATCAAATCCAGATACCCTAAGTTTTTGCACCAACAATGCCTTCTCTCACTTCTCAATTCATAGCTCACTTTAGCTTATAATTTGTTTGCTTATTTTGCTTATTTGGTATTTATACTACTTTATGAAATTTATGGTACTGGTTTTTGTTTTGTTTTGTTTTAATTTGGAATTGCATATTCAATGTTTGTATGTTTTATAAGTAAAGTGCTGCATTAAGTAGACACTATGAGGCTGAGAAATGAGACTGAGAAATGAGTGAAATGAGTGAAAAACAGTTCCTGTCTTTAAGTAGCCAAACCTATATGTCCTATAGCAGTTAAGGCAACATCATGTACATAAAAGTTCAATATACATTTATTGAATCAAAGAGACACCAACTGTAGAAACTCAATACTTACTCTGTCATACATAATTAGAATGAGGATCAAAATAAAAACTCCATTAATGAAGAACTATAAATTCATGGACAACATGGGGAGTGGTTAAGAGCATAAAGAGAAAGTGAATCAGACAGATCTCAATCAAATACTGTCTCTACTGTTTACCAGCTATCTGATCTTAGTAAAGTTACTTAATTTCTTTGAGTCCATTTCTTTATTGCTGTAGTGGAGATTATAATACCTCACTTACAGAAAAATAAAAGTAAAATGAGATAATGTAAATAAAGTAATTTACTCAATGTCTAGCATGTATTAAGCGTTTAAGACAAGCAAGTTTTTATTGATTATTCATTTATTCTACAAATATTACTAAGGATCTGCAATGTGTTTTTGTAATATAAAAGCAAATAGTATTTAAAAATTCACTGTCAATCACTCCTACCACTCACATTATCAGGAGTGAACTAGAAGAGTCTATTTTGTTACATTTCCTGCATAGACAGACTGATAGATAGATCTGCCTTGTACAAGCAACCAAGACATACACCAAAACTGAAGACAATGATATACATCATTTAGGTGAAAAGCATTCATTCAATAAAATTTTATCCTGTATCTAATTTGTGCCTGCAAATTGCTATACACTATGCACTATGCACTAGTGCTGTGCACTAGAGATACTAGAGGTCAGATATGACCATCTCCTATATTTTTTCATATATTCAGAAATTGGTCAATTTCCAGAAGAAAAGAAAAAGACACAGTGGAAAGTCTTGCCTTCGTGGATAACTGAATTTCTCTGATTATGCAATAAACAATATGGATAATTATGGTGTATTGCCCTTGGGTCTTCTATATCGCTCCCTTTGCCTTTCATTCCCCTGGGATCATTAGACCAACTGAATCTCCCTTTTGCCCCCAGGAGGAATTTGTCAAAATCATCCAGCTGATACTATCCCAAATTCTTCTTTCCTGTTCCCAACTTGAATATCCCAAACTCCAGTTCAGAGAGACAGAATGAACCATCACAGATGTCCATAAAATTGACTTGGAATAGACAGAGGCATCACACCTAAACCCTCTCTCCCAAAACACAGTCTGTGGCTGAGCAAAGAAGTGAAGGATTGGCAAGGATGAAACGAGTGGCAAGGAGGAGATCACAATAACTGTGGCAACTGCCACATGACTCATGGGATGTTTCATGGGCTACACAAATCATTTTATCAACATCTGAAGATGGGCTGACTTTCAAAGGAGTGAGTTTTCCCTTTGCACCCTCAATGTGATACTATATCATAATGAACATGTATTCTATGCTCCTTTAGTAGAATGTGGTTTTAAGGGTTAAGTTCGATTAAGAATAATAAAATAATCATATTCATTTTTTGGCCTTTTAAAAATCAGGTCATTTTCAGAACAGTTGAGCTATAAGTGCTTGTCCCTCTTCAACTCTAGCTAAAAATCCTTCCTGAATGTCAATTAAAAATGTAAATACTAGTTGGAATTCTGACCTTATGAAATCGGTGGTAAGTGACTCACTTGAAAGAATCTAATAGAGTTTGTTTTTGCCAAGAAGAAAAAAAAATTGAACACTAATTCTGAATTCTCCTAGGAGAAACGGCAGAAGAAATTGAGACTATCCAAAAGTAAGACTTTGCCAAGAGTTAAGGGCCAGAGAGATCTTTGATTTCTGCTGTCTACTGGTATTGCATCCTCTGAAAATAGACTTATACATTAAGAGAGATGTAAAAAAGCAAAACTGCAATGAAAGCCAATTAATTACTGACCAAATTTTCACACACTGAATCCAAACAAGGTTAACTAACTGTTAATATTAGCTATTAACTAAATGTTAATATTAACACTTCTAATCTACATTTTCCTAATAATAATAGTTGACCCTGGCCATGTAAAAGTATATAGAGGGAGAGATATTCTCTGGTATATTATAAGAAGTGAAAGCAAGAAAATAAATGAAGTCCAATGGTACATCATTTTTCTGATAAAATAAAAAATCCCCTGAAATTTCATCTATCACCTTATTAGCTGACATAGCAGTTAAAAAAATTCCTCGAGGAGGTAGATGGGCTGCCTTCTGCCTTTGAGAGGGCAAATGTTCACCAGAACTGAGAGAAGAGAAACCAAACTTAAGTTTAGGTTGTTGTATAGACTATACTTATTTGAAAATACTGCCATTCCTGTAGTTGAGAAAAACAGTATAACATAATTAAGAAAAATCAACCAAAAGCTGAGAGAGTATACGAATATGTGTATTACCAAAGAGGTTTGAAGTTATTTGAGCTAACGTATTAAGAACTATTTTCTGATAGTGCAATGCTTCCTTGTCCAGAGCAGGCAAACACTGTAGATATAATTTAGTCAAACTCTTTGTTTTATGGTTGAGGATACAGAGCAATGTTACAAAGCACAACACTAGAGTGCAAAGTAGCTTTTTAAAATTCCACCACCAAAACAACTACTAAAATGTATATAGTCTATAAACTCAGTTAAAAATATATTGTAAATTCATATATATTAAAATGTGTTCAGTTAGGAGCATTTATTTTTAATGAGTGACATTAAGAGATGACTCCAAAGTCACTAAATACTAATATTTCCAGCAATGCATTTAGATTTATTTCTACAAGAACACTAATCTCTCTGTACCATCAAAGTATCTAAACAAAAGCATCGAAACTTAACAGTTACTTATATAGTAGAGGATAGAGGAATAGAGAAGTACATGGATTCTGCCCTTAAGTTGTATAAAAAGCATCATCTGTAGACAACAAACTAAAGTACCTATGTAATCATTAAGGGGAGTAGTTCCCCTAAAGAGGGACTATTTGAATGCTCTCTCTAACAGTAAGCTCCATATTGGTAGAAACTTACCTGTTTTGTTTACTATGAAACCCCAAGGCCTAGTCTAGGGCCTGGCACAAAGCAAAAGTTCAAACCATATGTTTAATAAACTGATGTTATTAGAACCCTCTTGAGTTTCTAATAATTGGGAATTAATTGAGTAAATCTTGGTACATCCATGTAATTGAATTTGGGCAGATATAAAATACAAATTCTAGAGGTATATTTATTGACATGGAAAGACACCTATGATGTATATTGTTCTCTATGCTAAATTAATAAAATGAGATCTTAAAATCATATAGGTCAACTATGACTCTACTCATATTTTCATATAAGATAGAAAAAATAATGGCTATATCACACATAAATAAAGAAGTACGTATCAAAATGTAACATTTATTATTCTTGGGAAGTGAAGATATAGATAATTTCATTACAGTTTTTTCTTATGTTGTATGTTCTATAATAACTTTTTGCTTGTGGAAATATTAAGTCAATTTTAAAAGGATATTTGGCCCATCTTATGCTTACATGGGAGACTGATTAGGTCAAGTAAAGGTGAAAACTGAAGATAAGGACTCCAGAAAATGAAAAGGTCCTTCACATATTGGTGAAAGTTTAAAAAAGGATTTTGAAAAAAAATAAAAATCCTCCTGGGATTAAAAAAAAAAGACAGAAGGAAAGAGCAGGGAATACAGAGGGGTGTGTGAGGATTGTTCTGCGTGCCAGAAAATAATATCAAAAAAAAAAAAAAGAAAGAAAGAAAGAGCCAAAGTAGGAAAGAGTATCCAAAAGAAAATTATTCTCATTTTCAATAATTTTTATAGAGTATGCAAAAAAAGAGGATGAGATAAATATTTTAACCATGAATTAACCATTATAACCATTTGTGAAAGTGGTACTGAAAAACACTTCTAACATGCTGATAATTATGAGAGAGTTGATGACACTCTGATTTGGAACTATTTTGAAACATTTTTCTTCAAGTGTTATAACATGTGTTAAAGAGAAAATATAAACTTAAAATGATGAACCACAGTTAAATATCCTAAAGTCAGTCATCCAAGAGGCTTGTAGATACAGAGGAATTCTATTTGACAGCTTAAAGTTACAATGTCCTAAATTAAATCTCATCTTTTGGATAAGTCTTCAGTGATATATTTCTAACACTGTATTCATGCAGTTTAATTTTGTTCATTTTCTTCACAATTAAACTCATAATCAGTATAATGATGTCTGATTAAGGCTAAATATTTGCTGCTTTGCTCCATCTTAATGACTTCCACCTTTGTCACTACAGCATTGTCATTTACTTTTTTCTAGTCATTGCTTATACCCTAATGAGTAATGACAGACATGTTGTTAAAACTGAAATAATGGCTGGAAAAGAATATTTCCATGGTACATGGCAACTAGAAATACGGGTTAAGTGGCAAAGAGGATAACATATGGTAATGTATAAACAGGCAATTATTTTTAAACATAAAAAGAGGAGGGTTGCAGAAACCCTACATTTTTTCATACCTTTAGACTAAGGTTAGGCAGGTACTGGTAGAAGAAAAAAATTGAAACTTTGAAACTAACAGACTTACACCAATGACCAAGACAACATTAAATTTTAGCTGCCTATCGGCCTGATCAATGCTCATTCAAAAAGACTGTCTTTACAAACCATAAGTGACTCTTAATCTTACAAAACAAACTGAGGGTTGCTGGGGGGAAGGGGGTTGGGAGAAGGGGGGTGGGGTTATGGACATTGGTGAGGGTATGTGCTTTGGTGAGTGCTGTGAAGTGTGTAAACCTGGCGATTCACAGACCTGTACCCCTGGGGATAAAAATACATGTTTATAAAAAAATTAAAAATTAAAAATTAAAAAAAAAAAGACTGTCTTTAGATCACAAGACAACCTTTCAAATTTTGTAGAAATCACATGTCGTAGAGGCTCCCTTAATTGAATCTCTTCTTTCCACGCAGATGAAAACCACCTAGTAAACCTTAATATTTCACTAAATAATCTTTTAATTTGTCATATTCTCACCTAATAATTTCACTAGGAAAAGAAGAATAAAGGCAGTCCTGGAGGTTTCTAGCTCATTTTAATCTCAAATCTTACAAATAGAGCATTGAGAACAAGTCACTGGATAAAATTTTTCCTGTTATCAGTCAAAGACCATATCTATTTCTTCTTTTAATAAAAAAATAAAATAAAAATGGTCCATGCACCCTATTTGTATAGCTGTCCAAAAACACCAGCAACACAGCGTCTGTTTGATGAGGACAGACTCCCAGATGGATGTGTTTTGCTAAGTATCACCATCCAATGACCAGTTCACTCACCACACATCACAACTTCCCAGCCTCTCCTTAATTTGAGCCCTGTTGACTTGCACAGGGAATAGCACAGAAAAGGGATAGAGCATAAAAGAATATGTAGGACTTCTCTTTCAGGAAATATGGTGGATTAAATATCCTTGGAGCATCACCATTACCAAACACTGAAAATGTTGGACTTTAAAAATTAAGTTGTCTTAAATATATAGCTAGTTCTACAAAGATATAAGGAAAATACTCATAAAATATTAATAAAGTAGAAGTAAATATAAAATTGTTAGGAGTAATTTAAGCCTACAGCTATTATAAGGGCATCTGCAAACCAAGAAATCTATTTCTAATAATTTCCAAAAATATAAGAAACAAGGCATTGTCCACTTGAAGTAGACTTGAAACCTGAATGCATAAAGCTAGGAAAGAAAAAAAAAAAAGCAAACCTCTCTAAAGAATGTTTTACAGTGAAAAAGTAAATTTTAAAATACCACCAAGGGAGATAATAAGGAAATATTATTTTCTGGTCTTAGGTATGTGAATGCATATGTGTGTGTATATTGCACATGCACAGGTTTTGAGAGATATGGTGGTTTTGTCTGTCCAAAATAGGTGGGTCCAAGTGTAAATTCTAAAATAAAGGGGAAAAAATAATAATTTAAAAAAAATTTTTTACCAGTATAAAAAGTCATATGGCACATAAAAAGACCCTCAAATTTTTAAAAAATTCTAGAAATCAAAAATATTGGTAATCATAATAATGTAAGTGGACTAAACTCTCCAGTTAAAAGACAAAGATGTATAGCCAGAATTTTAATTTTTTAAAATCTAGCTTTCATTTAAGGGAAAAATAGAATATTAATCAATTAAACATTATCAAAAGCAAAAGTGTATAAATATATCACATAAGAGAGATTTTTAAGACAAAAAAGCACAATGTTAAAAGGGACCACATAAAGTAATGTTTTCACCTAAGACAAGGACATACCAATTTGAAGCTTATGTATTTATCAACATAGCTTCAATTACATAAAAAGCAAAAATTAATAGAACTACAACAATAAATTGGCAAATCCATCATCATAGTATTGGTTTTATAAAGGTCCCTCTCTCTGTAATTGATAGACTAAGCAAACAAAAGAAAAATGAATTCGATTCAGATGTTTCCAAGGCAATTAATATATCTTATCTAATAAAAATATATAGAACTCTCCTCCCAACAATAAGAAACATTTTTCTCAAGTGTACAGGAGGAATCCATGTAAATTTACAATGAAAAGACATAGAGCAAGTTTGGAAAGTTTCATACAGGTCATGTGCTTAATTTGACCAAATAGAAATTAAGAGAGGACTCAATAATAAGATTAAGAAGATAACTACACATAGTAGAAGATAGCACACATATTAGAAATTTTAAGCATAATTGCAAGTAACTAACAGATTAAGGCTAAATTAGAGGAATTGAACTAATTACTTAAAAAGAAGTGTAACTTACCAAAACTGATACAGAAAGAAAAAAGCCCTGAATAATTAAGGAATGAAATCACTGGTTTAAAATCTTCACATTAAAAAAAGAAATCACCATGCCTATAGGAAATTTATATTAAAATTGAAAGGAACAGCAACAGATGAATGATAAAGAAGATGCGGTATATATACACAATGGGAATACTATGCAGCCATCAAAAGAAATTGAATCTTGCCATTTGCAACAACATGTGATGGAACTAGAGCGTATCATGCTTAGCAAAATAAGTCAAGCAGAAAAAGACAACTATCTTATGATCTCCCTGATATGAGGAAGTGGTGATGCAACATGGGGGCTTAAGTGGGTAGGAGAAGAATCAATGAAACAAGATGGGATTGGGAGGGAGACAAACCATAAGTGACTCTTAATCTTACAAAACAAACTGAGGGGTGGTGGGGGGAGGAGGGTTGGGAGAAGGGGGGTGGGGTTATGGACATTGGGGAGGGTATGTGCTTTGGTGAGTGCTGATTCACAGACCTGTACCCCTGGGGATAAAAATACATGTTTATAAAAAATAAAAAATTTTAAAAAAAATTGAAGGAACACATAATTCCAATGTTACATATATACCACTAGAGACTAAAAATAGGGGACACTCATCAAATCATTTAGAGAGATTTAAACCAGACAAAAGAATTTCAAGAAAATAAAATTATAGACAAACCCACTCATGAATATAGACAAAAAGAGCCCAAATAAAATGCCAACAACACTAAATTCAATAACATATATATATCACGGGCCAAACTGGGGTTATTCCAGATATGAAGACTGATTTATCAGTATAAAATTTATTAATGCATGTCATAATATCAATGCATATAACAAGAAAAATCAGATGACTTCCTTAATATATTAGAAAAAGCATATAAGAAAATTAAATTGACATCCAAGATTTTTAAAACATTCATAACTTAGGAATAGAAGGGAATACTTTGAACTTAATTAAAAAGTACAACCACAGACAAGGGATGCCTGGGTAGCTCAGTCGGTTAAGCATCTGACTTTGGCTCAGGTCATGATCTCAGGATAATGGGGTTGAGCTCTGTGTCAGACTCCACTTTGAGTGAGGAGTCTGCTTGTCCCTTTCTCTCTGCCCCTGCCTCCACTTGTGTGCTCTCTCTCTCTCAAATAAATCAATAAGTAAAATCTTATGACGACAAACAGTACAACAAAACGTACATTCATATTTCCTTTAAATGCAAGAAAAGGATGTTTTCTATTACCATAGTCAGAAAAAATGAGACAAAAAATGCAATAAAATGGGTCAAATAAAAAGAAAGAAAAAAATTATTTATGATTTGCAGATTATAAACAGAGAAACCTGAAACAACGTACAGACAAATTATAAGAATTAATATGAGTTTAACACAATTGCTAGATATGAGATAAATGTAAAAGAATTAATGGCATTTATATTTAAGACATAATGAGTTTTTAAAATCTTCTCCAATAAGTTCATTTATAATAAGAAATAAAATAGCTAATAAATACCCAGTAACACATCTAAGGAAAGTGGTGTATCATCTTCATAGAAAAAAATAACATCTTTGCTGAAAGTTCTTAAAAAAGAAGATTTTTTTTTTTTTAAAAATAGAGTAACTGACCACATTCATGGGATGATTACATTTAAAAATGCCAGTGTTTTAAAATAAATGCTTTAATGCATATCAAAATCATAATACCTGCAGAACTGTCAGAGGACTCGACAAAATGATACTGAAATGTATACAGACGAGATGACATACTTTCCCTGTAGAGCTTAGCACTTATTATAAAAATGTAACTAACATGACATGGGATTAGCAAAAAGATGACAAAGAAATAAATAGAACAGAAAGAATCAGGCCTACAAATATATGTAAGTTTTGATACATAACAGGTGGAATTGTTGATCAGTGGGGCAATAATGATGCTGGAATCTCCATATATGAAACAACAACAGCAACAACAGAAAAATCACCTAATTACCTCATAACATATCCGAAAACTCAATTCCAGTTGAGATAAACACTCAAGTATAAAAAATAAAATCTTGACACTTGTAGAAGAAGATATAAAAAAAGAGCTCTAAGATTTCAAGATACAGAAAGTTGCCATAAAAAGATAGAAACACAAACCATGAAGAAAATGACTGAAGAAATTAAAAGATGAACAAAAACCAGAGGGAATATATTAGTGGTATATGTGATGTTCAGTGCATATCATCAATAAAGGATTGATATCTAAAATTCATTTTAATAAATCATACAAATAAATTAAAAAGACAAAAATCCAATAAAGTATTCAAGTGATATGAAGAAGGATTTTATAGAAGGAATAATGAATAAATATACGAAAAGATACTCAACCTCATTAGTAATAAGAAAACTCCAAATGAAATAGAATCTTATATACAACATATTTGCAGAAATTTAAAAACATGAAAATGTTGTTGAGGATGCAGAGCTTGCCAACTTTCATAAAGGACTTTTGGGAATGCAACGGATATAACCTTTGGGAGGAAAATTTTATCTAACAAAATCAAAGATGTGTGTCTCATTATCCATCCATTCTAATCCTACCCATATAAACTATAAGATAATGCAACATGTGCATTAGGAGAAAAGTCAGAGAATCATACCAGTATTGTATTTAATAAAAAATATCTAGAAATCAAAAAAAAAATATCTAGAAATCACTCAGATGTTCACCAATAAGAAAATAAGCATGATCTTTATTTATTGAAATACTCTACATTTGCAAAAATGACAAACTAGAATTATATTTATCAACAGGGATGAATCTCTCAAACAATATGTTAATCAAAAACATAAGCTGTCAAGATGACATTCTATTCATGTAAAGTACAAAAAATATGCAAAACTACATATAGTGTTTAGAGATTTAAACATACAGTATAAAGTCATTACCAAAAACAAGGGAACAACTTGTACAAATTTAGGACTGAGGGTATCATTTTGAGAGGAAGGGTAATTATCACAGTATTTCTTATATTTAGATATTTTAGATAATTTATATTCATTTTTTAAAAATCCCAGTCTTTTAAAGCACGTGGCAAGATCAACTCAAGATAGCAGATTGAGCACAAATATTCTTATAAATTCCAACATGGCGGGAAAAAAAAGCCCTAAGAAAACAATTCAACACTAACTGTAGCCATTAAGAAGAAAGGATGCCATAAACAAACCAGAAATAAAGATTTCTAGAAGACAAGATAATGATGGATCAAGCAAAGAGAAATCAGAGTGAAAAAACCGTCAACCCAAATGGCCTGGAAAAAAAGGAAATTGCCAAGGTGAGAACGTTTCTTCCCAAAGGAGCTCCAAAGAAAGCAAGCTGAGTCAGCAAATTCAAAGAGCAGGACAATCCTGGGGACAATTAATTAAATGACCATCAGTCAAACAGTCCCTACTGTGCCAATATTGGCTTTCCTTCTCCAAGACAAAAAGCAAAGCATTTAGAAACACTGTCATTTGCTCCCCAGGATAAAACCTTAAGAATTACTTTCCAAACAAAGGAGAATCTTCCCTGAGAGGGCAGTTAGCCTAAATATCCAGGCCAGAGAGAAAAACAAACTTCCACAATAGGCAAGGAGATAACTTAGTAGTATGTAAAGCCCATAAGTGAAATATACTAAATTTCTCTACCCAAGAGCAGACTTCAGCCTATTGTTGTCTATGAACCTCAAAGAAAGCCTTTTCTGAGCACATTTTATTATTCTCAGGTAAAATGCAATATTGGTACAAAATCAAGGCATTAAATGAGAGAATATGTATATTTATATTAATAAAAGGCATAATCCACATAGAGGTTTAAATTTTGTAAATCAACCCAGCATTCAAAGTTAACACTCTTAGATATATTAGGAGATACTTTCAGAAGTTATAATCAAATTAAGATACCTCTACATAAAAAGAATAAAGTACCCCAAAATAAAATTTTAGACATTTTTAATAATAGTCAATAAGCTTACAATGAAGATATATAAATTTTATATGTGACAGAAATTACACATTTTGCCAATTATCCTTTGTAATAATTATAACATTTGAACATTAGGTATATTTAAAAAACTCAATAAATTCTTACAAGTGTTATTTAAATAAACTAGTCATAATCTCAAATTAACAACAGAAAGCTGCCCAGAAAACTTCTAAAGCTACCATAGTCTGAATACAAAACAGGAGCAGAAAAGCATGAAAAAGGAAGTCTCAGAACATCCATTTTTTTATTTATAGGAAATTCCTAAAAAATATATTAGCACAATCCAACAGTTTCTTAACAAAATAATATATCATAACTTTAAATAAGTTATTCAAGAATGCAAAATTATACACACACAATTATACACACACACACATACACACATTGCCAAAAAAAATTAGCAAAAACTTAACACTTACACCTGATGCCAAAATAAATTAGCTAAAACTAAACACTCATACCTGATACTTATAAGAGATACGTGATACCATACAAAGCTAGCAATGGAAGGCAACTTTCTCAACTTGAAAAATGTATGTCCCCACCTCCATACCAAAATATTAGAATATTCCTATTACAGTCATAAGAAAGAAAAGGTTATCTGCTACTACAGTTACTATTCTCCATTGGTTTAGATATCCTGGCCAAAGAAATAAGACAAGAAAACATGAAGAATAAAATGGAAATATAAGAGGAAAAAGTTAGTATCTATTGATGATAATATTGTTTACCTAAACTATCCAAGAATATCAAGAGAAAACTTTAGAATAAAATAGTTCAATCAAGTGGCCAACTAAAGGACAACATTAAAAAAAAAAAAGCTCTTCAATATAGTATTAGTAACGACCTGAAAAAATCTTAATAAATCTCAGAAGGGACCAGTCATGTACTCCCCTTCTCAAAAAACCTGCCAAATCAAAGAAAAAATGCCCACCTGAGGCATATAATTTTTATTTAAGAATATCCAGGATAAAACAAAAAATATTTAAACTTTTCCATAGAGAATTAAAAGGACCATCTACAAATAATTTGAAATGAGAATGGCATCAGACTTTAAACAACAACAACAACAACAACATTGGAAGCTATAAGATAATAAAGCAATGTCTTTAAAATTCCAAGGGGAAAAGTGTTTCCAAATTGAAGGCTATTCTCAACTTAACTATCAGCCAATTATGAAGCAAGAATAAAGTTACTTTCAGTCATGCAAAGTCCCAGAAAAAAATGTAAAGGAAGCTAATTGAGAGTGCTTCAAAACAAAGGAATAGCCCAAGGAGGAGAAGTCCTAGTGGACAGAAGTAAAAGGAATTCCCAGATGATGGTGAAGGAAAGCCCAAAGATGGCAGCTACACTATAGAACTAGAGAACAAGATGGAACCAGAGGTAGAGGGCTCCAGAAAGAATGTGTCCACGAGAAAGGAAATCAAACTAATATTAACTACCTGATGTGTTTGCTTTATTGAGAGGAGTTTCACATATTTGGTTGTGAGTGTGGAAGATTTATAAAAAACTAGGCAGAGAAAAATAAGACAATTACTAACTGGAATAAGGACAAAAATGTTGTATAAAAAACAAAGTTACAGAATATAATACAGCTCATATAAAAACATTAGCATAGTCATAATGAGGTACCTGAATAATGAATTAACTTAGAATGTGATAGAACTGTAATGGGGTGGGAAAGAGAGGAACCATGTAATAAAGTGAAATTCTCATCATGCAGGGTAGAAAGTTAATATGAAAGACAATATCTAACAGATGAACAATGACAACAGAATCTTAACAGTAAAGTGTGATATTTAGAAACACACACACACACACATATATATGGCCAAAGCAACTGCTAAAAATATCAAAAATGTTTGCTTCTGGGGCGGGAACTGGAGTGCAGTAGTGTTGATCCAGAGGTAGGCCGGTAAATGTTTAAAATTATGCTCTCTGGGGGAAAAAACCCAAAACCCTGATTTGGGTCATGTCCTAATTTCTGTGGTGGAAATACTCCTGCCAAGGCTGATTAAAGCTACCAATGTGTCCTCTCTGAAAACAAAGTTGTGAAGAGATCCATACAACTCTCTTCAGCACATCAGTGTTCTAGATCCAAGGACAGGTATTTTTAATATTTGATGTTAAAACTTTGCACATGTATTACTTTAAAAAATACTTAAATGCATTAGTACAATTGCTTAAACTTTTTTAAATGATATCCTTTTTGTTCCACATATGAACACTGGGTGTTATATGCAACTAATGAATCATTGAACACTATAACAAAAATGTACAATGTACTATACCCTGGCTAACTGAACATAATATATATATATATTATATAAAATACATATATTATATATATTATTTATACATATAAATAATATTATATATACAGATATACTTATATATAAACATATATTTATTACTTATAATATTATATATAATATATATTATTACATGATTATATATACTTTATTATATATAATAAAGTGCTGTTTATAAATTTTAAAAAAGTACAAACATTTTTAAATGATAATAATGGTCTCAGTATTACAAATAACAAAAAGTTATCAGATGCCTAGGAACAGATGCAACTGAAAATGTTAAGGATCCACCCCAAGAAAATGAGAAAACCTTACTAATAGTATTTAAAGGCTGAAAAAGAGACTTTTCTTCTTACATGGCAGATTCCATATAATTAAAATGTCAAAGCGTCACTAATTGATTTTTTAATTAATTGAAACCTCAATCTAATCTAAATAGGCTTTTAAATATAATTTTATAAGTAGATTCTAAATTTAATCTAAAAGAGTAAGAATTATGGGCACCTGGGTAGAATAATCAACTGGGCACTGACTCTTAGTTTTGACTCAGGTGGTGATCTCAGGGTCATGGGGTCCAGCCCCCTATGGGGTTCCTCCCTCAGTGAAGAGCGTGCTTGAGTTTATCTCTCTCCCTCTGCCCCTTCTTATTCCCCCCTTCCTCTCCCTCTCTCTCAAATAAATAATAAATAAACCTTTATAATAAGTAAAATAATTGTATGAGATTATAATTTTAAAAAAAGAATAAAGAGTGGGCACCTGCTGTACTATGTTTAAATACACCATAAAGCCATATTCATTTAAAGATGTTATTGGCATAGGGTACAAAAATATACAATACTAATAAATGAAATACTCAAATGAGTGGGGAGAAATTGGACTGCTCAAAATTACATGAGGAGCAATGGATATTCTTATAAACAAAATACTAAGTTGAATTATTAATTTAGACTTCTTTGCAATATAACATTAAAAAATCAATTATAGATAAAAATATAGACATTTTTAAAACTTAGAAGCAGTTAAAATGTGTAGATTTGTCTTTAAATTTGGAGTTTAAACTATCTCTTTTAGATATAAAAGCCAGAGACCTTATAGGAAAAAACACACTGAAATAAATCGTAATAATTTCTAGGGACTAAAATACAACATAATCAAAAATTAAAAGGTATATGGACATTGGGGAGGGTATGTGCTTTGGTGAGTGCTGTGAAGTGTGTAAACCTGGCGAGTCACAGACCTGTACCCCTGAGGATAAAAATATATGTTTATAAAAAATAAAAAATTTATAAAAAAAATTAAAAGGTATATAAAATCAGGAATGAGGATTTGCTATATATATTATTAATCAATACTTATATAGAAAGTTTCTATAAATCAATGAGAAAAACACAAATAACTGAATAGAAAAGTAGTCAAAGCACAAGATCAAACAATCATAGAAGCCAGATAAATAGCCAGTAACATACTAAAAATATGCTCAACTTCACTAATAATTAGGAAAATGCTCAAGGAAAAGATACGGTGATGTTTTACCCACAATACTGGCAAAAATTAAAAAGCATGTACAATAGCAGTCTTTTTTTTTTTGCACTGCTGGTAGTAATGCAAATTGATACAATCATTTGGCAGACAATTTACCAGTATCTATCTAAAGTAAATGCTCATGTCTTTTGTCACAGTGTCTGGGGTCAGGTGTGAAAGTCTATTGACTGTTAGGCCTAATTGAGCAGATGATTCCTCATATCTCCATTTGACTATATAGATGCAGTTATCAGACTATTCTTTTTCCCCAGATTAAAAAAGATCTAGATAGGTCTAAAGTTTGATAATGTGGTATTATCAAAGTCAGAATCCTCAAAATATTAATATTATCATTAATTAGTTACTAGAGGTTTCATTTTTAGTTTATATGAAATATTTTAGTATTTATATGAAATATTTACACATGATTATTTTTATGTATATGTAGCACTAACAGAAAGAAAAATATCAATAGCTATGTTACTGATAGCTTGCTCCATACTCAATGCACGTTTCACTTCATACTTTCCAATAATTTCTTGAGATAAGTATTATTTTCCTCAATTTGGAGATGAGGTTTAGAGAGGTTAAGTAACCTGTTCAAAGTTACACAAGTTAATGGGTAATTCAAGTACAAATCTGACTATCTCCAAAGATCCCAACTTTATGTTATGATGGTAAAATATGAACAGTAAATAAACATAATGCAGTCAAGCATGGTTATATTAAGAATTTTTTCAAGATTTTATTTATTTATTTATTTATTTATCTATGAGAGAATGAGAAAGAGAGAGTATGAGACGGGGGAGGTCAGAGGGAGAAGCAGATTCCCCACTGAGCATGGAGCCGGATGTGGGACTCCATGCCAGGACTCTGGGATCATGACCTGAACCAAAGGCAGTTGCTTAGACACCTGAGCCACCCATGCACCCTATATTATGAATTTTTATTACATAGAATTAACTACAGGATCCAGTGTTAAAATCACACTACTGAAAGATTAAAAACAATCATTCATTGGATTAATATGTGCCGCACTATACAGACAGAGCAAGGGAGGTTTTTTACTTTGTTTTTGTTTTTTTGCAAGGGAGTTTTTTTTTTTATTTTTTATTTCCAGCATAACAGTATTCATTATTTTTGCATCACACCCCGTGCTCCATGCAATCCGTGCCCTCTATAATACCCACCACCTGGTACCCCAACCTCCCACCCCCCGTCCCTTCAAAACCCTCAGATTGTTTTTCAGAGTCCATAGTCTCTCATGGTTCACCTCCCCTTCCAATTTCCCCCAACTCCCTTCTCCACTCTAAGTTCCCATGTCCTCCATGCTATTTGTTATGCTCCACCAATAAGTGAAACTCATGGCAAGGGAGTTTTTAATGTGTTATTCTGTCTCCTCTTAAGAACTCAAAATGTCTGTAACCTATCCAGAAACATATCTGTTTATGAAAAATATGATACAAAAATCGATCCCTAAATAAGGCATTTATTCATTTTCCCCATCCTTCTTTAAGGGTTCCCCCTGTAGATTATGACTTCTTAATGTAATATCTTAAGTAATTCCTCAGTTTGCTGATATATTTAAAATAAAAATAGCACCAGCCACTGCAATATGCAAGCCTGCAGAGCCTTCCCGGCACCAGGAGGATTCTTACTCTCTCCAGTGATCACTGGTCCACAGTGAATGTAAGCATTTACAGACGGGTGATCCCTCTGCTCTTTCTGATATGTCCAAGACAATGAGGTGGGTAGTGCCAATTCAGGTTCCTAACTGTATGACATGGTTCCCGAGGTGTTTATTCACTTTTATTAGTCCATTGTAGATATTGGCTCTCCTCCCAGATTTCTGCTTTGTTTTCCTAGCTCATGTTTGTTTGGACCATCTGCTTCACTAGATCAGCATTGTCCTCTCCAGGTTCTTCAACTCCATTGCTACAAGTTGGAGTCCTTCCCCCACCCCTCCGCCCCAAAGTAATGGCCACCTGCCCCTTATCCATTTTTATATTCAATTCTCTAATTTTCTTCCAGACTTTTCATTTTTTGAAGAAGTCTGTCTTATTTATTGTGATAGTCTAGAATGGGATTTCTATTCCATGTATGGGCTGACTTTATTCAATGCATTATTTTTAACCCAATACTATTCTTTGATTTGCCTTATATCATGTCACTGGAGTCCCTCCTATTAATATATTTACCCAGTTTAATAACTTATTTCTTTCCAGTCTTAAACCAGATATCCAATAGAAATACCAATCTCTATTTTAGCAACAAATTCAACAAAACTGAAGAGCATGTAAGGCACTGTGTGTTCAATCCACAAATTAATCAAGGCTAGAGTAGTTCAAAGCCTGCAAGATAACTAAGGCATAAGATCTAAGCAAAAAGGAGCCATTAGAGCAACAGACCAATTTGTGGCAAAAGCAGGCTAACCAGGGACAGCCCAGCCTCACTGACCAGACCAGGAAATGAGTCAGTCCCAGCACCAGTGAAGATGAGGGACCTGAGAGGTGAAGGACATGGTTTTAAGGGATCGTAGCTGCACAGAGACAGAGTCTTGGAAGTTCCTCAGTTTCTGTGTAAAATCTGATGACATGTCTGTTGTCTGTGCCAAGGCTCTATTCCCAAAAAAGATGGTAAACCAAAGTATTTCCAAAAAGTATTGGAGTACCACACACGAGGTTCCAATGGAGAGGAAGCCAGGCTGTTCAAGTAGAGTTATAACACAAAGTAAGGTTATGCTCATAAAATCAAAGCTACAGCCCTAGTTCGGGGACTTGAGCACTAAGTGAACAAAGCTGGACTCTTACTGAACCTATAGTTTTTACTCAGATTCTAACATTTCACTTATTGTAGGGATCTAATAGCCTTAGAGTCTGATGAACTGAGTCTTCAGTTGGGCCTAAGCAGCCCAAACTAAGAGAAGGATGATGTAGGTCAGAACAACAAACAGGTCACTACTGAGAGGCCTATACAAATCTGATGCTAAGGATTCAAGTTAGAGGTAGAATGTGCCAACACTGAACATATATTCAAATATAGGACTTGTTCTTCATGCCTGTGGCAAACATCATAATTCAATCATAGCATGCTGTCCCACTGAATGCATTCTCTTCATCTGACTTAGCCTGTAATTGGTGCCACAATCACTAATTGATTGCAACTGGCATTCCATTGGAAGTGAAATCAATTTGCTATCCTTGGTTTGCCCTTTTCTTTTTAATCCTTTGCTGTGAGGTCTTTATGGAAAATTTCAAGGGAATATCATTATCTCCTGTGGGCAGATGTAGTTCCTTTACCTATTAATATGAGGAGAAGGTGCCTGGAAAATATCAGAAGTGCTATTGGAAATTCTGCTGACTGATGAGTACTTTTGCAGGCCAAAAAGCATTTTTCAGATCTTATCTAGAAGACAGTTGTACAGATAAATTTCTTTAAATATTCCCATAGTGTCCTGAGTTAAACTTTTGTTTAAAAGAAACACAGAGACAAACACAAGGAGCTTTCACTTACATTTACTCAAATATCCCAAAGGGTTGTAGCTGGAGTTTGGCTATTGAGTGAAAGAGTCTCTTGAGTCTATAAGCTCAAACACAATCCTTTTCAGGGTGTAAATGAAGCTGGGCACAATTAGGCAGAAAACGGTATCTTTAAAGGAAAAAAGAAAGTCTATGCAGGCTGCAGTCCAACTTCAATAAAAAATAGAAGAGAAAGAAATCCTTACCCTTGGATAAAGTGACCTTCAGTGGATGTTAAGTAAGAAACAGCAGTTTTAAGTCTCATGTTCCTTGGATTCTCTTTCTCAAAGAATAATACTCTTTAATATGGAGGAGATAAAATGAACACACATTTTATTTTTCATTTAAAAAATTATTTTGAAGATTTTATCCATTCATTGAGAGAGAGCAAGAGCTCTTGTGTGTATGCTATCAGCGGAAGGGGCAGGGGGAAGGTGAGAGAGAATCTGAAGTAGCCCCCCACAGGACCCAATCCCACAACCCTGAGATCATGACCTGAGCTGAAACCAAGAGTCAGAGGCCCAATCAACTCAGCCACCCGGTGCCCCAATTAATACACACTTTAAAACTCAACCAGTTAACTGAAACAATTGGGCAACCTATTCAGTTGCAATTGTAGATATTCTAAATTCAGCTGGAAAATTTTTTAGTTGTTAAAAAAAATTCTCATCTTTCCATTAGTTAAAGACAAGACAAATACTTCTCCAAAAAAAACACAATTCAGTAGAACTAAATATGATTTCCACAGGGTGTTGATTTTCTTATATATTTTATTATACTTATTTAAATACTACAAATATATTTAGACCCAATATTGCTACATTCTCCAACATTCAGTAGATAATTGAGCAATCATTCTTCATCCAAATTATTTATCTTACTACATCCTTATTTTCTTGTTTCAGTGACCATGGCTTTACCCTTAAGATTTAACAGTGGGCTTCATAATAGGGGAGGTTCCAGAAACCAATTACTAAGATCTTGTAGAATTTAAAAGAATAATTCAAATGGTGCCCAAGAGATTCAGTATATTTATAACACCAAAAAGAGAAAGGTAGAAAAAGAAATTTGAAAGAAACTCCAAAGTTCTTTTGAGTTCAATAGCTGTCTAACTAAATAAAATGTGATGTGAGATTTTAGGGCAAAAGGCAGCAAAGGCTGTTGTGTATTAGTTCTTAAAGAATTGTACCTTCAGCCTGCTAATAGCTGTCATTCCTATAACCTTTGAAGAAATACAAATAGCACCCAGGCTCTGAGTTTACCTCTACCTCAGTGATAAAGCATTTTTTCTTTGTATTTGCAAGTCTTATTCAGCACTTTAGGTTACTTCTTGAAAAACTGCCTACTGGTTGACTGCTTCTGACAGATAAGACTTCTAGACTGCTTTTGACAAAAATGATTGCAGATCACTATTTTAACAAATTCCCAATATTAGAACTACATCATCAAAATATCGTTTGTGCTTCCTGAAAACATATTGATGGTAGGAGCAAAAGAGTCATTACTGCACAGGATAGGAAGTTATATAGAAATTATTCAGTATTCAAATACTTCAAAAATGCCTGGTGAAGGAGTTGGAATTTCTGAATTCTGGAGTTCTCAAATATTTAGTCTTGAGAAAATTATCAGAGATTTGGGTCAAAGATGATCTCTCTGTGTCAGCTTGCTTTCCCATTAGGTAAGCAAATAAACATAAACCCTATCCTTTCCTGGGACATTCCCATCTCAAAGCAAATTATGTAGTAACAGGGAAATATCTCTCTTTAGAAATAAACTTTCTGGACAATTTCTATAATGCAGGTAACTGTAGAAGAAAGATTTAACTCCAAAAATTTTTATTCTTATTACTTGAAAATTAATGCAGGTATGTCCATATCATGGGCCTGAAACACTTAGACAAGTGATAGCAAAACAAACTTTATCTGACCCCCCCCAAAATGGAAAAATACACAGAAGTTACCAGGCGATAGATTTCAGTGTAACATCAAACTCAAATTTCAGACAATCAGAATTGTCCTACAATGGCTTCATTAGGGGGAGAAATCCCTATTTACAGATGCTCTATAACAGAAGCTTTTAAAGAAATAAGGTAACTGGCCCAGCATATAATCTAAAGTTCAGATTCTCAACTATGTACTTCACCAGAAAAAGAGACAAATATTTATCTTTAGTAGAACCTGACAAACCACTTCCATTAGCAGGCCTCATTTTTTTTTTTTTTTTCATCTGCGCAAAGAGGGTTCAAAGAGCATCTTGGTAGCTCAGTTGGTTAAGTGTCTGCCTTCAGCTCAGGTCATGACCCTGACCATGACCCAGCCCCCAAGATGGGCTCCCTGCTCAATGTGGAGTCTGCTTCTCTCTTTTCCTCCACCCTTCCCTCTCCTCCTATCTTTACCCCACTCTACCTTCCTCCCCCTCCCCCCTGCCTTGCTTGAGCTCTCTCTCTCTTTCTCTCAAGTAAATAAATCTTGACAAAGGAAACAAATGGTTCAAACAAAAGGTAATTGTCAAGTATGTGCATTGTTCCTAGTTCACACAGGACCAGTCTGATGAGTCATGGACCTTACAAATTACAAGTCCTTTCCCCAGTTTATATGGGTAATTGGCTGGAAATCTGTCTTTACAAATTATTGAGAGCTGCTAAATATCCTCTTGAATGACTTATTAAATGTTTCTAAAGTTTGGAATTCATAAACAAATGTTGGCACAGTACTAGAGCTTACTGAGGCTGAAATTAGGTATTTTATTAAATTTGATTGTTACACACAGCACTGGGATAAAATGCGGATATGATTTCATATTCCCACAATTACAGGGAAGGAAGCTTTGTTGATAGATCACAAACAGGAATGTCTTGAGTTGACTGCAGCTTTCACTTGCTGTTATTATTATTTAATGATACATTATGGTTATATTAACTTCATCATTATTAACTGAGTTCATGTGAGTTGTTGTGTTGCGGGCGAAAGTGCAACACTTTCACTTGGATTCATCATTGATAATGTCTGCAAAATACCATTAACTAGTCTTCCACATACTAGACACATGACTCCATGGCAATAGAAAAACAAATCAGCCATACTTCTATTGCCAAAGTGATGTAATATTGCATAGAGTAGTAAAGAAGCTTCCCTAAGATATATTTGCCGTGTTTCCTTTTCATCACTAGGTGCCTGGTCTACTAGAATGATCATCTAAATAAAATGTGTCTTATGCTGGCTAACCAAACATAATTTTAAAAATGTTTAAAATAGAGTATGTCTCAAAAAAATTCTAGAAAGGTATATTAAGCATATAACAAACTGAAAGATTTCTAGGAGTATTCAGAGCTCTACTTTTTAATTCCAATTCTACACTGTGGAAATCCTTCTCATGTTGAGAGTGAGTTAACACCATGTTAACTTATAAGGAGAAAGCTAGTCACACAGCCACCATTTTTTGAGAAGAATGCTTCCTTCTTCAGACGAATCATGAAGAATCAAGAATAGAGAAGTGACATGCTCCAGTCACTGTTCCAGCTGCTACATTTCAGAAACAAGGAGATTTACCACCAAGCACTTAAGTGAGAAAAATCAGACTAGCACCTAAAGTGACTGATAGCACTCTCACCTCTGGCAAACCTCAAAGTAGCCAGAGGGGAAGCTTTCAGATAAAAAAATAATAATAATAATAAAAATTTAAAAAAAAACTCCAAAGACCTGAAGATACAGAGTTACATATAGACTTATATGTAAACAGGTGAACAACAGAATCAAGAACACTATTACACAAGTAAATAGCAATCCTGATAGAGAAAATACTATCAAATGAGCTGTGAGATGTTTTATGTCTTAAATCTTGTTTCAAGCTAAAATTCTTTGCTTAGTCATCATAAAGAGATTTTCTTAATTTGATATATTTATTTTAAACAAAGAGATGAATTAGAACACAAAAATTTCAATTATGAGTAAATCCCTCCTCCCCAACCACTAGCCCTGGAGAAAAACGGAAGTACAAGGCAATTTTCAAGTTTGCCACAGCCATCTGATGGATGCTCCCTGAACAAAAGCTATAACGTCTCAGAGCTCACAGGAGTCTCTAGCTCTTTATCAGTATCGTATGTATCTCAGGGCTCACTAAAGACTATTCTATAATCTACACATACATAACTGTTTTTTTGTCAGACCAGGGAACTGAAATCATATGTTCTATGAAAAATGCAATACCCATCTTAATCAAATACATTTAAAATAATGTAAAGAAATACTAAAATGAGAATTAAGGTTCTCAGCTTCATGTCTTGACAACAAGACAAGGTGTTAAAAGGTGTAACTTGCTTCTAAGAAGAAAATATTAGAAAAGAATGGAATAGAATTAGAATGAGTTACTACCTGGAATACCCAATAATCCATGGCCCTGTAAATGTTGACCATAGTACTTGTGAATAACTTAACATCAGAGTGAGTGAAATTATTAAATTGCTTGTGAGTGGTAATTTCATCAACACGTGACTGACAAAACAACAAATCAAACCAAAGTAATTGAAAGTAAAAAAGTTGAACTGGCACTAATTCTGTTAATAGTGGCATGCTGGGAAAAAAACGTCCCTGCATTTGTACTTTCAAACAATAAGATGAAGTCAAATTATGAATGATCTTCAATAGTTTGACTTTGTTTGGATCATTAACATCACAGGCAAGAAGAGAACTGGAAAATTCAAGACTTATAAAAATTAGCCCAGTAGTTTTAATTAGATTGAATATATTTCTTTTGCTGGTAAAATGACAACTTACTAAGAATATTAATGGATTTTATTACCTATGCTTATAAAATATTTTTACAAATATCACCCCAAAAGGTCTGGTTCTGTTTTAGTTCTGTTACTATCTTCCTCAAAATATTCATTTGTTGTTGCTTTTTTCTTTGGTCAAATATTGGAACACTCATGGGGATGCTCTGTGTTTGGAACATCCAGTACTAGGTACAAAATGCAGCATCAAATGTCTCAAATATAGTGAGTAATTACAAAACACTGTACAGTTTTAATGCTTCAATGGGCTTTTCATTCAGTACTTTAGTGAACTGAACTCAATCCTTACAATTTTAGAAAATTTCTTAGTAGGAATGACTTTCTATGTGAAGTCTCTTAATGAACACAGGGCCCAGCACTATAATGTCACTCTCTAATTGAATCTATTATAATAATATTATGTCGATGTGATGCTACTCAACTACCATCAGTAAAACATGCAACATGAGTTGTTCTAGAAAAGTTAGTGGTACATAGGTTTTTTTTCCTAAGGCCTAGGGATAAAATGTGAGGAAGGAAATATTCACCAACCCATCCATCTTGGCTTCCTTAGCACATTACAGCCAAATCAGGAAAAGAGATATATAAATTTAAAGCCATTACATAGGTTATTCAGGCCAAGAATACCAAATTCTCAGAGAGAAGAAGGGTTGTAGGACTTAAATTATCCATAGTGACTGCCTAAGCTGATAAATGTTCCAGATAATTTCTAAACTCTCCACTTCACTTTGTCTGTGTAGCTACAACTATGTTTAGAGAGTCCCACAAACGGCTTTAAATTGACTCATTTGTAATATACTGCAGATTGTACTTTCATTTATTACTGGGTGTTGCTCTGCACTGTATCATAACTTCAGCCTTTGGACAGCAATCTGAACATTTTTCACCAGTGGCCTCTACTTCATAGAAAGTACTATGTAGTTATTACCTACCAATATAAAAAACAATTTCAGTAATTTCAATGGATTATCCACATAACAGCTTGTAATATTATTTTAACACACCAAAGTTAAAATGAGTTTGCATTATTTTTAACTAACTATGAAAATCTATCCAAAGATTTTAAATGAAATGATGTGTCCCTCAACTGCACAGAAGTTGTCATAAGCCTTATATCAGAAAGCCCTTCTAATTCAACTTTTTTTAAGCAATTATAAATTAGCTGTCATTTCCAAAAGTTGGCCTCAGTTCAAGAATAAACTTTCCAAAGTAATCAAACCTATTTTCAATATACATGCATCATAATATTTAAAACTCTTACCTTTTTTTTTTAAACTAGAGATTTTTGTATATAAAAGCAATGCTTAAGAAACAATCATTGCATCATGTTTTCTGTTTCCATACTGGATTTTCATAAATATCTGATTAAATTTTTTTTCTGTGATCATAAAATTCTACAATGATGTGGATAAATAATAATAACCTTTCCTAGAATCATTTTGGTAATGCAACAGTATTTCTGAAATGGAACCTCATGCACTTGAAGATTCGCTTTTGTTCACTGCTTAGTTATTTTACACCTTCTTCCCCAAAACAGCACAAAGCTATTAGAATGGCTTACTAGCTTTATCTTAAATTTTGCCAAGAATTAGAATGCATGTGGCCTTGACCAATCTCATTAGCCTAATGATAGTGAGATATATGAGGTTTTTGTCATCCCACCCCATATGGGGTCTGGCTTCAAGGGAAAATGCAGCCATCATAAAATAACCTCAGCAGATAACAACTGCACCACAGTCTGTTCTAACCAAGGCATCCAATCTCTGCTAAATTTACACATTCTTGTTCCAAGCTTACGTTCTTTGTTTACACAGAAAATATCTGTTTCATTTTTTCTCTCTTTTTTTGGGAATACATCAATTTTTATGTTTATCACTCAGGAACATACTTGAGTCTTCCTGAAGATAATGTACCTACATGGTTTCTAGCATACGAATAGATCCTTGCTTTCACACCCATCCTTCTCTTTCTTTACACATACACTCAAAGGCCTCATTTAAATCAGAGGAAATGAAAGTTCCAGTTTAACTAGTGAATTTTTTTCAATCAGTATTACCAGAAATGACATTCTTGCCACTAGTTTTCCTTCTTAAAAAAAAAAAAAAAAAAAAAAAAAAAGGATTCATTTCAGGGTTTGGGTTCTTTCCCTTCCCTCTTCTCTTCCTTTTCCCTTCCCTTCCCTTCCCTTCTCTTATCTTCTTTCCTTCCTGTTTTATTTATGATGATTCTTCTGACCTTAAATTGGCAAAGAACTATGCGTACATGCCACAATGTTCCCTACATCATTGAATCCCTAAGAACCAAGTACTTGTGTATAATTTCACAAAATTTTGTCAGAGGACAGATGACTTAACCCTGTAACACATTAATGACATTTATTGGCACCTTTTCACGCACTTCTCTGTGGAAACATTTTGAGGAAACACTCTCAAGTTGCCAAGTCATCCACATAGTCCCCCTTTATATTTCCTTTACTTTGATTTAGGGGTAAAAAAAAGTCATATCCATTATAATAAAGCGTAATGAAACTTCTAAACATTACAATAATTCTAGTTGTCATGATCTCTCATTTTGACGTTGGCAATTATCCTTATATATATCCAAGATAACCTATCTAGTCTAGACATCACTTCTTGTCCTTCTCTTTTTATAAAAATTCTTATACCCATGCCATGACTTTCATCTGAAGATCTCAAAGTGGTTTTTTTTTCTATCTAATATGACTTTACATTCTCTAGAGAACCAAAGAGGTTATTATTATTATTATTATTATCATTATTATTATAGCTCTGGCTTTCTTTTCTGGCTGAATTCTGGTCAGGTTGCTATAAGCATGGATTTGAATACACTCTCTAGCAGCTTCTATCTTTCCACTTTTAAAATGGTTATTCTTTTTAATCCACTCAAGTGCATTTGACTATCATTTTTAAAAATCTTTTTTTTTTTTTTAAGTCAAAATGCAACTCCCTGGAAACCAATGAATCTCATTGCCACGGTACGGTAGGTTCTCCTGCTTCGAGATCTATAATCATTTCTTCAGTGTCAGTAATAAAATGCTTCAGTAACCTCTCCCAGCCCCTTGGCAATCTGCCCACTAGTGTCAGGCCATTCCCCCTGTAATCCTGCCACTCAAAGAGCCAGGAATGAGGGAGCTGCTTCCATGGCAATTTGGAGCATTGGAGGCCCGGAAGTCTTCTGTGTTTCACATAAGATATTAGCTAAAGAACATATATTCCATAATTAAGAAGCTTATTTCACTGTGAGCGTCCCCTGAGACCATTTTCCCCTCCCATATTGACTTGCCTATCAACATATGGCCTTTCTAGATTAACAAGTGATTTCTAGTCCTGCTTTATTCCATCCAATGAACATTTCCTTGTTACCTTACCCAAGATCACACAAGTGCCCAGCTACCCAAATTATAGTTGTTGGAACACTAAAGTGTACATGAACATTTGCATGAATCTGCAATTTTATTCTTCCTTCCAGGCAGGCCAATTCACCTACACATGTGTTACATTTACTATGTACAAAGCACTGGGGCAAGGTACTAGAATACGATTAAGAAAATCCTACTCATGCTCTCAAGGAGATCATTGTCTAATGGAGATAACATACATAAATAGGAATATAACAAGATGGGAGGTATATGGTGAGAAGTGTTATAGGATAGTAAGAGAATATGCAGAGAGACCCATAGTCCAGGTGAGAAAGGCAGTGAGTAGGTGAGGAAAGCTATACTGGGGAAAACAAAGTCTGAGCAGAGATGTACACAATGAATAGAAATTAAGTAGGCAGAGTGTAGGGAAAGCATGCCAAAGATAAGGGAAGTATGAATAATGGCTTAGAGCTGATAAACACAACATTGCACCTGGGGAATTACTAGTTCGCCATTATTAAAACTGAAAATCTGAGACAAGTATGCTAGTAAGAAAAACAGAAGACATCATTGTGAACCAGATCTTGGCTATATGCAGCACTTTGAACTTGCAAAATGGATAATTAAAGAGCACTTCGGTTTTTTATGAACTGAAGCCTCAAACCTGAGTGTAATATTAGTTTACCACAAAGTACTAGCAAAGTGTGTTCATGAAGCCTTCTTCATGAGTCATTCTAAAGAGTGATTTAAAAGAAAAAGATAACAGCCCAACAGGTCAGTGAAAAAGTCCTGGGGACTGAGCTGGTTTAGGGCAAGTTATCCTCAGCAAAAACGACCCAGAGTAGGGCAAGTATTAGCAGCTGCCAAAAAGAAAGTAAACTGAATGATAGTCTATTCCTTTGAAATGTTATATTTATGGTCCATGAAATTCAAGAAAATTGTAGATTACTACAGAGACAGAGACCCAAACATGCATGACCCATTATGGACATCCTACTGTGCTGCATCACACCCAGGGTGATGTGGATGTGTATGCTAGCACATCCCTTCCCACAAATTTCTCCCTCTTTTCAGGACGGACTTTCCTCATCAGGTGAATGCACTCTGCTCATCAGTCAAGCATGGTATGCTTACAAGAGAAAGAGGTCAGCAAAACGTAAAAAAAAAAAAAAAAAAAAAAAAAAAATGGATCTCCCCCAAACATGAGAAATAACAACACCCTGTATTTCCTACCAGGATTTCTTAACCAACCAACAGAAAAACAGTGTCCATATATCATAGATAAGATACCCGATTCACAGACCAAAAGATTATGCAATTAACTGAAGGTCATAGAGAAAATCAGTCATCTGAAGATCGGAGCCCAGGCCTCTGACTCATGGTTTAAAATCCCTCAGTATGTCACTTTATCTAATACTGTGGGTTAATATACAACTGCACTTTGCCAAAATCCTTTCCAAAAATCTTTAGTTTGACATTGATCTTGGATAACAGATGATGCCTGGATCATAAGGAAGATTTTAGACTTTTTATCTCTTTTTTGCGATAACAAAGATCTGAAAGCTTTGTTAAGAAAACTGGTTATGAGCCAGTATCCATTCAATCCTCTGGTAAATGTTCTGAGAAATAGGAAACCATAGAGTTAAAAGGAGGGAGCTGGTAGATTTCTAAGACAATGCTATCCCTTCAGAAGATCTGTAATTCATATATTTTATAGTCTACTTGAGACTGTGTTCCACAGCATTTCTTTTAGTCCCTGTGAGCTCTAGCAGCAGTTAATTGACCAGGAAAGGCATGTATCATTCCAGATCTGTCATTTAAGTAGAATGGTACTGTCTGCATAATTTTTTCTGCATATTTGGACCTAATAGGATTTAGAAAAGTTAATGATGGGGCAGGGAAAACATACAGAGTTTTGAGTAGGTCTTCCCACTAACTTCCTACTAGAAATAGGTACTAATGCATAGCAACCCATTATGACAATTCCTTAACTCTTAAAAAAATTGATATTGGAAATATAAAATTAGAACACATTTTTACCAGTCAATCAAGTCACATTTTGTTTATATAAAAAATTATATGGATATATTTGTTAACAAGTCCAATAATTTATTATGAATCAGTGAGGTTGCAAAAGAGAGAGTAAGATGTTTCTAATTCTATGTATGGTCTCAATGGTCAACATAATTGTGATACACAGGATTCTTGAAATCAACTCTATAATATAGAACTTAGAACAGTCCTATCTAAATACTAATTTTTTTTGCCTTAACAGAAAGGCTAATAGAATGTATTTTGGAAGAAATATCAAACAACACCCACTCCAACAACCACTTTATTATTATTATTATTATTATTTTTTATTTGACAGAGAGAGAGATCACAAGTACGCAGAGAGGCAGGCAGAGAGATGGGGGGGAAGCAGGCTCCCTGCTGAGCAGAGAGCCTGATGCGGGGCTCGATCCCAGGACTCTGAGATCATGACCTGAGTTGAAGGCAGAGGTTTAACACACTGAGCCACCCAGGCGCCCCCCAACAACCACTTTTTTAGGGAAATAAAAATTGAAGCCCAGGAAAATCTTTTATGAGTTAAAAGTCATGACTTGAATCCAGGTTTTGTTTGTTTTGTTTTCTCCAGGCTGCACCAAGGAGCCTTCTTCAACTCAGTTTCCCTTCCTCCTGAGACTGACTTGTGCTTCCCCAAAGCACATCCTTATATAAACTTCTAGCCTGAGTTACAAATGATCTTTAAACCTTTAACTACTTTATTTTTTTTTAATTTCCAATTTTCTTGACTGCTCTTTCTCTCTTTATTTTGGTGACCTTCACTCCTTTGTAACTACTCATTCATCTGTTCAAAAAGGCTCCCTTGACTGTCATGTCCTTCCTCTATTTCTCCACATGCCACTAAGTGATTTTGTTCTGACATGGCCTGCTCAGTCTGCTTTGCTGGCACCACTTTTTCCTTCCACCACCGAAACAGGAGCATTTCTCAAGGATGTTGTCACTTTTCCTTTTGAAAACTTCTTTACTCAAAACTTTCATCCAATTCCACAATTTCAGTCATTAGCCTCTGTGGCTGAATGGCAAAGTGGCATCTCTAGCCCAGATTTCCTCTGGGTCAGGACTTGGGCCACCTTCTTCCAGCAGGTGTTTAGCAGGAAAGCTCAGATCCACTTGAAACCAGCCCCTTCTGAAACTGCGAATGTATTCTCACCCAACCGACTTCCTCTGAAAATTTTCCTTTCTCAGTACAAAATGTGATGACACCCCTTCAGCAAGGCCTTAATGCCAAGACTCATGCTTAAGAGAGTCCTCTGATGCTCTGGGTTAAACAAATCACCCAGTGTTACCAATTATCTCTGCACATCTGCTCCTTCTTTTCTACTCCTACTGCTTCTGCTTTAGGCTCCAAAGCCTGACCTATTTCTCCCTCTTCCCTCTGGCTCAATTATTATTGTAACAGTCTTCATCATATAGAAAATTAAAAGACTAACACAGTGGGTACACAGTCTGTACCCACAAACCAGACTTAATAATTTTTATCATTATATTTTCTTTTTCTACACCTGAATCTAGATGAAGGTATAGGGATAGAGACAGGGATGAGTGTGGGTATGGGTTTAGTTAGAGATATAAATACAAATAGAGATAAGACGTAGACAGACACAAATACAGATATACAAATATGCATACCACATATATGCACACACACACACACACACACACACACACACACACACGTTGTGCCAAGCAATCTCAAAGGGGCTGATAATCATGAGACTTCTCAGCACACATCACACAACTCTTAAGAATAAAAATATTCTCTTATAGTACCACATTATCATTATCACAACTAAAAATTAACAGTAATAGACTAATATTACCTAAAATTCAGTCCACATTCAAATAGCCTCACTCAGTACCTCAGTTGGGTAAGCATCTTGATTTTGACTCGGGTCATGATCTCAGCGTTGTGAGATCAAACCCTGAAACATGCTCCATGCTCATCACGGAATCTGCTTGAGATTCTCTCCCTTTCCCTCTGTCCCTACCCCTGCTCATGCTTTCTCTCTCTTGCTCTCTCTCTTAAATAAATAAATAAATAAAATCTTTTTTAAAAATAAAGGAAAAAAATAGCCTCATTGATGCTTTTAGCCCCAATGGCTTTTACAGCTGTTATTCATTTTGTTAAACTATGATTAAATCACAGTTCATAAGGTGAAGTTGTATTTGATTACCCTATTTCTTTGATCTTTTTACTTCCCTCTTTCCTGTTTATTTTTCATAATAATTTACTTTGTCTAAGAAAATGTCAGATAACCTAAATTTATCTGATTGTTTCCTTGAAATACCATATATCTTTTACCTCTTTCCCTTATAACTTGTAGAGGCTTGGCCTGTTCCAGTTACTCTCTAATTGGTCCCCTTTATGACACCTAATTTTCTCAATCTTTTATATACCAAATGAATCTACTCTCCTTATGCTTTTATTCCTTAGCTAAAATCTTCCCTGTTCCCACCCTTCGGCACCAACCCTTCCCAACTACCATTCCTCCTGCATCATAAAATCCAGGCCCTTTCGTTTTCCTTTTAGGACCCTCTCAAGCTGGTCCTGACCCACCTCTGTGGTTTCATCCCAACTCCTTCCCTTTTTAAATCTTTGTTTCAGACGAATTACTTGCTGGAGCACACAGTGTATTTCCCTATCTCTCTACTTTTCCTCTGTTTGATTTCAGGACATTGTCACCTCCAAGTCCTACTTTCAAAAACCTAGTTCAAATACTTCATGAAGCTTCTTCTCCAGACCACTCCAGTGCTTACAATTATTTTCTTCTTCTGAACCCATAGTCCTTAATATGCATGTACTATCATTCATTTGGCAATTAGTTAAATGCCCTGTACCACAACAGTTGTTTAATGTTTTCTTATAGATTACTTATTCACCCAAACTATTTAACCTTTTATGTACTGTTATATTACTTTCCACCTTGTCCCTCAACCATATTTTACGTTCCATTAGTACAGGATCCACACAAAGGCCTTTTTAAGTTGATGCATAAATCCATATAATAATAGATACTCAATAAATATCTGTTATCTGACTTACCGATCCTAGAAAAGAATAAAAAGACAAATGAGAAATCCAAATTTATAGGTTGGAAAAGGCTTAATCTCTGTCAAATCATAACTAATAGTCAATAATTACTTTAAATTTTCCTACTAACTAGTAATAAATCCAAATGCCCAACTTCAGCGATTGTTGGCCTAATGTAGTGGGAAAGAACTGGAAGTTAAAGGACCTGAATTCATAATGACACCTTCCCAGCTTTTGGGAGGGGTGGGAAATGAAGTAATAATTATACAAGTAAATACACCTAATCCCTAGATATTGTGATGTTCTCAATATTTGTTAGTTGAATCTAATTTCTGAGATTTCACTCTCTTTCTTGAAGTGTAGAAGAAACAACAATGAATTTTATGTTAAAAAAGGCTCCTCAAATGTTTGAAATCAAGTCTTTCTGAGAATTTGTAGGTAACTCTGAATATTAAACTTGCCAAAAATGTGAATACTCACTGAACCGTCTAGAACACTATTATCAACTTGCTTGGCAACGTGACTGCTCTGCTCATCTTAGAGAGGAGAGAGAAGTTCACGACCAGAGAAACTGCATGAATTTCAGGAGCAGACTGACCTGGGTTGGTTCTGTCTTAACTACCTACAGTTTGATATACACATACAACTTTCCACAAGATGTAGACAACAACATATCTAATTCAAAAGTACTATTATGAGAATAATAGAAGAGAGAGAATAATAGATAATAATAGAAGAGAGAGAAATGAGAGAATCCTTGTGAAATGTTTAACCTAATGCCATGTGTATGTAAGCACTCAAAAAAGGGTTGTCGTGATGATGTTTCTCAAAACAAACCCTAAGCAAAGAAATTCATTCCAAAGTTGTTCTCAAGAGTAATACTAGATGGAAATTTCCAAGCTATTTTTTCCCACATATTACTCCTCTGTCACAGCATGTCCTATCAAGTCAGGACCTTCCTCACTGGACATTCTCTCCTCCCTCTGAGTCCTTGCCTGTGCTGTGCTTCAGCTCCTAGAGAGACATCTTCCTCTTCATCTGCCCAAATGCTAAAGATTTGACTCCATATCTGCCTTTTTCATGGCCATTGCCATTTTTCAATCTATGATAACCTTGTCCTTCTTTGACTTACCCAGTGACATTCATATCATACTTAGTCATATATGTTGACTTATACTTGTTTTTCTCTAAACAATAATATGTCTTTCCTACCAAATGAATTACAAAAATTTTGATGGCTAGGATGATGCCTTATTCTTAACCTAGTTCAGTGTCAAAACAATAATTATTTGTTGAATTAAGAATCATGATTAGGTAACTGATCATGACAAAAGCACCTTCTGGAAACTCCAGGATTATGTAAAACTTTATATAGTGATAGTTTTTATACCTAAGTTATGAATCACCCTTTCAAAGGTAGTTATAAAAAATAAAAAATTAAAAAAAAAGAAGAAAGACATACTAAAACTGAAAGAAATTGGACCAAATTGGAACATTCATTTCTAAATCTCTCTTATCTCCATGGGCCTTTAAAGTGGCAAATCAGAAATTTGAATCATTTGTGGAAAAGTGGTGTTGATTTTCTTTCTTTCTTTTTTTTTTTTTTTTTGCTTGACCAGAAATGTACTAGGATTCTTCAGACTTTAAATGACAAGAACCTAATCCAATTCCTAATCCAGTTATTTTAAGGAAAGGGGGAAAATTTATTGGTTTATATAACTCTGAAGAATAGACTTAATTTTTGACTTTTTTAATGCAGTTCAACATCAAATTATATCAGCAGGACTCAGTTTATCCCTTAGCTCTCCTCAGTTCCAGTATTAGATTCAGAGGAAGTCAAGATGGTGCTGCAGCTCCAATCTGCATGCTTCCTGGCTCAGTTCTAGAAGGGTAGCAATCTCTTCTCCAAAAGTCACAGAGAATGTCTCATGAAACTTGGTTAGCTCTAATGGAATCTATGACCACTTTGGATCAAATCGCCATGACAAGAAGAGACAGCACATAGACCTTCTGAGGCCTACACCTCCACTCTGGGTCAGAGGTATTTGTTAGTTGGTTTCCAGGGATCACACAGACATGGGGAATGATGGTTTCTTAGAGGAACATGGATATAGGTATTAGAGGGTAGGTGAATGCACACCACAGAAACATTTCCAGAACTCACAGTCTGTACATACCTAGTAATCTTCCAATAAACTCATCCCATGACTTAAGCAAGCCTTAAGCCTCATTGCATGCTAGGATTGTGCTTCCAAGATTTTTTGAAATCATGATATACAGAAAATAATAGCAGTCCTGTGTTACGCTGAGGGAAGAAGGCAGCTTACAGATAGAGGTCAATGGGTGTCCCAGCCATGCTAAGTATTGAGGGAGTCTGTGTCTCAACACAGCACAGCACAGCAGCATGTGGCTGGGGAAGATCCATCCAGGAGGCAGTTAATACTGTGGAAAGGCCACCTAATCAAGTGAAGTCTCACGTCATGGCTTTTAAACCAGAACACCACCTAACTTGCTGTAAATAATTGAGACAGGTCTCAATTTCTCTGTAATTTTGTGTCCTCATTGGTAAAATAGGGATAAATAATACATACCCAGCTTACCACACAGAACTACTGAAAAAAACTGCATAAAAAATGCATGTCAATGTACTTTACAAACTACAAAGTATTACACAAAGGTGAGGCATTGTTTCTATTTTCTAGGACTCAGTTTCCCATTTGAAAAACAATCTGGGAGATAGGAGACCTCTATGACACTTTCTTACTCTGGATTTATACTATTATTTGATTCTGCTTCATAGCTAAATGACTCCACAGGGGTCAATGAGATTGCTGAACACAGATACAACCAACATCACAGACACTTGTGGGAAGAACAGGCCTGTCCAGGATATACATACCTATAAAGCTTGAATTATTGATCCCATTACATTAAAAGACACCTGAAAGAGCACTGAGCATCATTTGCCTAAACAAACACTAACAACATAAAACCAGTATTATCCAAAACCCTAGTGAAGTGTTCACAATGGTCATATAATTATAAACTTCAACCCTTAAGCATGGACAAAGGTTAAAAAGAGCACAGAAGCAAATTACAGAAGTAAAGGGAACAGAAGATCTGGAAGGCAATCTGAACAAGGAGACAAGACACAGCATGCTAACTAGACAGAGAGGCTGACTTCTTCCAGAATGAAATTACGCTCCTCCAAAGTTCATGCTGCCGCAGAACTATGCCATGAATACATGGCATATGTAGAAATGTTCACTAGGGCACACACAATCCTAAAATCAAGTTCAGTGAGTTCTCAATGTCCTTTGCAAAGGGAGAAAATAACCAACCGAGGCCACAGGAATGCATTGATCCCCTCTTTCTTGTTCATACTAAAGTTTTCCTGTTCCAAAATAGGAAGATATAAAATGAAAAGATTTGAATTTTACAACTTCCTCTTTGTAACAGATTCCTGCAGTGATACACAGTGGGAGAAAAGAAGGAATTGGGGTCCAGATAATTTCAACAGAGGCACATGTAATTAGACATTATTGGAATTCTGGATAGTACATTTGGCATAAAAGAAAACAAATAAAGAAAAAATACACAAAATTCAATGACTTCTTAAGCAGATTCAACATACAAAGATATTAGATTAAATATTTTATATAATCTCAGAAGGCCCTCAAAATGAAAAAAAAAAAAGATACAGTGACTACACTTCTGGGAACAATATCTTAGCAAAATCCTGACTCCCCATGTCTAGCTTCTTTCCCACTTTTCCAGTGAAACGTAAGCCTCACAAATATCTCAGTGCCTCAAACTTTGTGTTTCATAATACAAAACAGCTAATCTGGCCTCTTCCTGTCAATACAAGGACATAAAGAGTATAAAGAAAAAATGTATGTGAAAGAGCTTTGGGCTCTTTATAGAAAGTTAATAAAATATTTTATTAGCTTTACACAGCCAGTCATTAGCTGGACATCCAAGTTGGCAGTGTGTTAATGTTCTCAACGGATGGATCCAATGGCTACTTTGATCTCCTCTACTCTGAGAATCAGTGCCACATATACCAGCTGTGTGAATAGTCAGTAACTAGTTGCCATCAGTTAGCTGAGTGAGATATCAAACCAAACGTCATTCAAACCTCATATCACTACCATAAGATAAAGCCCTAAACGCCCACATCCCAATCATAAAGTACAAACATGACCAAGCATTCTACCTTTTCAGCTTGTGTTGTTAACTATCAAATAAAAGACAAGATATAGGATGGGCAGAAATCAATGATTCGATATGGGTGGAAGAACCTAGGAGTATTATAACTCCTCAGGGAGTAACACTCATCCATACTTAGACAAGCCCCAAATGTAAGTTACCAATAATACCTCACTTCCCTCATCCCCATATTTATTAGGAGCTGAGGACTATGAGATTTATTGTAAGTAAAATAGTAAGTCATGATGAGAGAGATTTGAGAAAAGGTTTAATGTGATTTGACTTCCATTTTCACGGGATCACTCTGGGTGAGCAATATAAACTATAAGAGGCAATGGCAAAAATAGGGAGACTAGTTAGAAGCCTAGTGCTTTACCTACTTAACCCCTATAATTTATACCTGTGTTTCATTTCTTCAGGGAAGTTTTTCCAATCTTTCATATGCTCTTATAACCCAAGAATCTGTCATTTATATAGCTTTGTCATCCTTGCAATTTTATATTTATTCGTGTGGTTATCTGATTAATATTTGTCTCCACTGGTCAATGACTTCCTTCAAAAGGACTCATTCTGGTTTTCTCTTCTCCAGTGTCTAGTAGAGTACAGAACATGGTTGGTGTGCAATGAATACTAGGGAAGGAAAAGGAGAAAGGGGAAAAAAAGCAAGGAAGGAAGGGAAAAAAGAGGGAAAGAAGGAATGACAGAGGGGGAAGAGAGGTGTAAGGGGGAAGGAGGGAATGAGAGAAATATATTGAGTTACTTCACACACACACAAAAAGTCACGTTACCAATTCTGGTATAGTTGCTCCAAAATGATGCAATAATCTGGGGCAAACAGGATGATTTTTTGCAAAGGCCATGGGAAAGGTTAGTCTCTATCATCTGAGGGAAGTATGGATCATGAAGCGACATCAGTAAAAGCTAACATTTATTGAGAACTTCCTAGGTCCATTATCTTGCTGAAATTCTCAACAGTCTTAAGGGGTTTGTATTACACATCTTTCAGATGAGTAAATGTACTCAGAGCAGTTAGTTACACAGCCAATAAGTTGCAGAGCTGAGGGTTCAGACCTTCCTGCTTAGCTGCCATGCACACTGCCTCTTGCAGGGACTTTCAACTGCAATTTTATTAAAGATTTACTTCCTGCAATCCCATTCCTGAAATTCCATTGTGTCAAACAAATAGCAGGGTTCAAATGTAGATGAATTTCTGCTGCACGTCTAGTGTGTACATATCCCCCAACAGAAACAATTCTAATCAGTGTCACACAGTTTCATTTGAAATTTTAATGAGGCACAACAAGCAAAAAGGAGGAAGGGAAGAGAATGGAAAATCAGAGCCACCTAATAGTAGAATCTAAAAAATTGTATTTGCTGCAGTATTAAAGCACAAAACGGAATCTTTCATTTCTAGCACCATTTAAAGGAACTTGGTTTGTTTCACTTATTAATGAAAAATATAGTTTAATATCACTTTGAGGCATAGAATAATTCTTATTTCAGATGTTCCATAAGAACAATAAGTGCCACAAAAATGAATCTCTCCTTTTGATAAATCTTCAGAGAGAAATAGGAGAAAAGTCAATTTAAGACTATACTTTGGAGTTCTTTCATCATAGCTACCTAATGAAACATGGGGTTTCTGAAATATTTATGAAAACTTTCATCATTTAAATATTTTCAGTGAATTTCATGTTTTCCCATGGAGAAACTTTCCTTTTTTCCTTAAAAAACATATGTTTATGTATGTGTGTGTGTGTGTGTGTGTGTGTGTGTGTATACATATGGTTAGAGAAGCCAAGATACCTGTGTGTAGAGGTATGTATCTATCTATATCTATTTATCTGTTTCTGTATCTATTCCTCTCATAAGCATCTGACAGGAATGTAAACAGGTTCGACCTTTTGCCAGGCAAATAAGAAGCATACATCAAGTTCTTATAACATTCATACTTTTGATCCAATAATATAATGTCTAGGCATTATCTTTTGATAATATAGAAAGATTTAACTATAAGCATAGTTATGCTGGTATGGTTTATAGTAACAACAACAAGGAGGTAATCTATCTAATAAAAAGTGATCAGACAATAAATTACAGCACATCTGGATACTGGAATACTATGCAGCCACTATAAATGATGCTGCAGAAGCACATTTGTTGATATGGAACTATGTTTAACAGTATATTATCAAGTGAAAACAAATGAGTTTTAAAATAGTAAGTGTAAGTAGCATATTTCCACTTTCATAAAAACATAAAAATTATAGACAGAAATAAGAATGAGAGAAGAGTTACCGAAAAATATTAGTTATATATGGAAACTGAGATTATGGAATAAATGCATATGTATAAATAAATAAATAAATATATATATATATGGATGGATGGATATATATGTGTGCTTATAATTTATGTATGTAGTGTGCATGTGTATATATATATACATTATACACATTACATATATACATATATATATTACATATATATGTGCATACCTGATTTTCACAGTTTTCCAATGAAAAAAAATTGGCCAAGGTATATGTTTCTTTCTAGAAAGAAAACTACCAATATTAAATTTTTAAAAAATATTTTATTTATTTATTTGAGAAAGAGATAGCATAAGCACAAGCAGGGGGAGAAGCAGATGGAGAGAGAAAGGGAGAAGAAGCAGACTCTTCGCTGAGTATGGAGCCTGACACAAGGCTCGGTCTCAGGACCCTGGGATCATAACCTGAGCCAAAGACAGACACTTAACTGACTGAGCCACCCCAGGTGCCCCCCCACCAATGTTAATTTTTAATTTAAATCATTATAGTCAGTTACCCTTTAAAAAACAAAACAAAACTACGAGAAATAAAATGTATACAGCCAAAGTCAAGAGCTTAAGGTATTTAGTGAAGATACAATTAATAAAATAAAGTTTACTGAACAGTGTAACCATAGATAAATAATCACTGCTTACTCCTTTCTACAGAGATATCCTATACTAGCCAATCGTTTTACCTAACTGCATTTTCCCTAGGTCATTTAAGAATGTTCAGAAGCTGCATCAAGTGTCTTCCTATAATAAAAATACCCACTGTGTTCTCACTCAGCTTGTTAAGAAATCAAAGAAAGAAATTAAGTTAGTTTGGCATGATTTGTTTTTGATGAGCCCATGTTGCCTCCTAATTATCACATTATTTTCCTCCAGATGTTTGCAAATTGAGTGAGCACAGAGATTCTCTTTGTTGAAATGCACCATGAAAGCCCTGGACAATAGAGTATGTCTGAAAGCTTTTGAGTTACTAGGTTTTCTAGTATTTTAAAATGGAGCTTATCTGGCTGAAAAAAAAAAATGTGCACATACTTCAAAACATGACTATTTAAGATTAAAATTGTCTATGTAGAAGTTACAGAGCTAACGATGAAAAAAAAAAAAAACCTTCCAAATCCTATACACTATGGAAGTCCCAGAATCATGTGCTCTTAACCATTCAAACAGACAGGGATAGTAGTGGCATGAAAACTAGAACATATGCTCAAAAATACACGGCAGATGCAAATGTATATGGCTATAGGTAAAAACACATATATATATTTGTAATTTGGCAACACACTGATGATCTTGATTATGGTTTACTCAGTTTGTGCAGTTTTGCCACAGCATATAATCCCCTAGGGCACAACTGAGATCTAACTTTCATGAAAGGTAAACAAGGAAATAAAGCTGCATTTTTTCAATACTTTTATCTAATATCAGCAACAGCAGTGAGTGGACAAAACGCTTGCCAAGACTGTTGACCTCTGTGTCTCTTTATCTACAAAGCAAGGTTAATGATAGCAGGCAGGGAAAAGGGTTTGATGAATGAATGAGACATATTGTGAGACAGAATGCTAACAAAATAAGTGGTTATCTCATATCAAAAAATCAGACCATAAACATGGAATATTTTAAATATTCACTTTGAACTGTAACAGAAGTGGAAGCAAGAGGCACTGTAAGGCTGCAGAACAGATTAGGTTCTCTTCTAGCCCAAGAGATATAAATGCCCATTAATCCACTCTTGGCAAAATTGGCTGTCAATAATTTTATAGATCTAAGGTGATAGCCCTGAAATGCTTATAAAATTACAAGGGACTCAAGTTTCTCTTTATGCTCCTACTAACCCTTCCTCAATCTCCTCGCCTCACAAATACTTTTGAGAGAACAGGAGAGAAGCACAGGTTTATAAAACAAAGAGACAAAAACCTGTATTGTAGCCAACACGCCTGAACTGTTTGATTGTATCACTACAAATATTCAAAAAGGAAAAAAAAGAAGAAAGAAATAAAGGGAGGAACGTAAAGAAAAGGAAAGAAAAGAGGAAGGGAAGAGAAAATAGAGAAGAAAAACTCAAAAATGAACGCACCTATAAAACAAACTTCACATACTCATTTAACTTGGTAACACCCTGACTCCCGGGGAATCAATTCTCAATATTTTCTACTACAGAAAATGTAAAAAACTTCACAATCTTGAAATGTTGTAAGTACATCTGGCTTATTCTGAAATCACATTTCCTTCCAGAGTTATATATGTGCTGAGAATGCCCTGACACCACAAACTGACTGCCTAAAGTTTTACTGGTGAGACCATTTAAAAACAACTCACCATGTTACTACAGACTTATTAGTACTGGTGACAAACAACAAAGCCCTGCTGAGAAGCAATGCGGAGTAGATGGTCAGCTGTATCTACTCGATAACCAAGGATCCCATTATCACTTCACCATGAACTTGATTCAAATTCAGCAAAATTATAAGTTCCAACATACCAATGGATTAGGTGATATAGTTAAAAAACATATGTGTTAAGTGTGCCACAAGGATTCACTGCACAGAACACAATCTTAATTTTTCTTTTCCCCCTTTTATTCACAAATTCCCACTAAGCATTTAGGTTTCTCACATGGACTCGAGTTGACTCAAAATCCTCCACTGAGATTCCTTCACCTGATTGCTACTAATAACGATCCACATTCCAAACTACTCTGCTTCCTTTCTCTGTTAAGATTCTTGTTTTATGCTCATTTCCTCACAGGCTTGATCTCTGGCAGGTAATGTGTACAGAATGATTGCTCCTTCCGTGTAACATATTTATGTTCTAAGACACTCTCTGAAGATGCAATGATTTAAAGAAATATTTAAAGGAGTATGAGGGTAATATGAGTCCTAGGGCTAGGTACTAGAGGGAGATTTTGCATAAGAGGGCCTCACAGAACCCATTAAGTCACATCATGTAGACAGCTGCCTGTCCTTCAGTAAAAAAAGTCATAAGCTATAGTGCCTTGTAGTCCTTCTAACATGCTAAGCACGATGTAATCATAAATGAAGATTTGGAAATAGACAGTAATGGCATAAAAACAAATGGGGAGAATGTTGATAGGTATATAAAATGTCATTGAGATGTAAATTCCTAGGTAATTTCACCTTCTTGTTGTGTTACGGGAGAGCACTTGGATTATATATGGCTATGTAGACCAAGCTGTGTTTCGATTCATAGAAAGACACTCAGTTCTTTTTGGAAAGTTCAAGGAGAAATATTTGCCACTTCCCTTAACTGGAATTGTCCCTCTGAATGCTGATAGCCAAATGTGAAATTGCAACCAAAACTGTCTCAAAAAGACTATAAAGTGCATTTATTTCTGTTAGCCATTTTCCACTTATATTGCTATGAATTCTTCAATGCTATCACTCTAGCAAACAAATAAATCAAAATTAAAGTTCAAAACTCTTTCCATGTCTAACAGCCCTGACTCTAAATCAAACAAGTAAATTTTAATAATGCAGTATCTTCTTCACCAAAGGATCTGGAAGTCTGAATGGTAAAAATAATCCTCATTTATCTTAATTATGAAAACGTTTCTCCTTTACCTAGTATAAAGTAAAAGACAAAGATAGTTCTCCCTTAGAATGACAAAATCAGAAAACTGCAATCTCTGTTATAATGAAATTAATAGAAAAAATAACTCTGAGAGCTTGGCAAATATATATATATATATATATATATATATATATACACACACACACACACACACACACACACACACACACACACACATACATATATAAATAAACTAAAATTGTATCATGTTAGATCATTCCTTTCCTCCCATAAAATAATGGGACCACTAAAATCCAGGTGCACTATGGAGGATTACGCAGGTGGGTAAGGATTTTTCTTTGTAATATTAGTTCAAAGATAATTGTCTAAAAAGTCATCAATAATAACATACTTTATACCAAGAGACATCTTTGTCCTTAAGCCCTCCTGAGAGTTTTTCAAAGTACTCCACAGTCACGATCCCAATCTCATTCTCTCTCACAAGATTGTTTGCGTAACACCAGTTTCTTATTATTTGAGTCAATTCTACGAATTAGCTAAGGACTGTTTCTCTTTCTTTTCCCTTCTATTGTCAATCTTTTAAACGATTTCCTGATTGTTATATTCTACAGCTACAAAGGACTGAGAAGAAGCTCTTATTTATAATGCCTGCTCTATTTTTGGAGCAAAAGATTGAAAAATCATCAAAAATAATGTTTTAGTTTTTGTAGTTGCTTATATATATCGAGTTTCTAAGCTTTTCCTGGGTTAGCTAGCATATGTGGTATACATCAAGTGTACATAAAAAAGTCTAGAAAGCCTGACATATATCTTTGGACCTATATTGTGGTTAAATACACACACACACATACATATTCCTGGCTCTGATTTAATAATGTACCTACTTATACTAGTTATTTTAAAATATGATCCCAAACTTCCAAATGTAGTTGTCCATCATATGATATGATATGGCACACTGGGTTTATATATATAAATTATTGAAATGAAATTTATTAAAAAACAGTAATTTAATATTAAATTATTATTATTGAAATTTGTATTTAGGATTTCAACCTATCTTTGGGGAAACAAAATTCAACCTATAACAGTAACCTATAAAGACATAGCCAACTATAAAAACTATAACAAAACAAAGATGTCTAGCAAAATATTCCCAAAGTAGAGTTTCAAAACCATTGCAATGAGGTATATGGAATATTCTAAGTATTTCCAAGAGGATTTAATGATGAGTTTGCAAAGAGAAGAACCAAGGTTTTTTCTAGAGCTAAATGACTTCTTGTCCTCTTAGGCAGTTCTCCTAAGAATAAGTTACAGAAGTCTGTTGCATTAATAACCAAGGGCAAAATGTAGTCTGTAGTAATTATACTGATAACATGATCAACTAATGAAGTTCATTAGTCTAGTTGATGGAAACAGGGATTTATTGACTTTTTTATTTGCCACTGGTAAATGAGTACTGTATAGCGATTCACCATCTAGGCAAAGTATAAAACAAATGCATTCTTTCAGCATCTCATTGGTCTTAATTAAATTGTTCCTTTAACTCATTTAGCTAGAATTATCCAGAGCACATAAAATCTAAATACCTATTTAAGCAATAATACATATAAGTACTGTATTAATTATGGATAGGCCAATTATTGTTACAAAATTCAACACAATCCAAAGTGATTTCACACTGCTCAGGGTCAAATGTATTTGAATTAATTTTATTAATATTTACTATATCCTTAAACATCTTGGTCCCAGAACAAACCAGAATCAAAGCTCCAAGTAAAACTTCTCAAAAAGGTACGGCCTCAGACTATAAAATTTACTGAGAACAGATTATATCCAAAAGCTCCAGAAAATAACCAATCGTTAAACTTAATGTTCTACTTCTTAAGATGGAAAAATATTTAGGAAATAGAAAAAAAGATCTCTTTCAATATTCTAAGAAAATACATGTCATCATCATCTAAGCACAGTTTCCTACCAATTCTATGTCCCTTTAGCTTCTTCGCAAAGTGTCATCAGTATCACTTCTTGATTTATACATATTCACTGATCTAACAGGATATACACTTAGATTTGAACTAAGGACCTTGTGTAAATATTTCGAATTTACCATGTTACAGAGACAATCCATCTAACAAGCTTTTGAAAGGCAGAGTGTGGGATGGCAGTAGTTCTATACCTTTGCCCAGAACAAAAAGAAGGTCAAAAACCATGCCTTAACTTCTAATGCCTGGCAGGGATTATATGCTGTGCTTGTTCCAGACTGTTTTCTTGATCCCCATTATATTGTTAGCTCAGCAGAGAAAAGAAACAGTTTTAAAAATTTCACAGTAGGAAGTGTTTTAATATTGAGTGGTAAATCCCCAGAGACAAATGCAAAGTATATCCATGTTAACACTGCCTTTGAAGCAGGCACAAGATTGTTAAAAAAAAGTAACTTGGGTTCTTTGCTTTGGTTGAAATTGTTTGTGGTCTGGGGTTTTTTTGAGGTTTGGGAAAAGGAAAAGTGTTTTCCATAAAATAGAATCATTTTTGTGTTCTTAAGTATTTTATACTGTATCCAAACTATAAAGAAATCGTCCCTTCCATCTTCCATCCATATTTTTAAGATTAACAATGTAAAATAAACATAGAAAAAGAGTGATATTAAACTGAGTACTAAACACCTCAAAAGGTAAACTTCTTGTTGTGCCATGTTTAATAGCATCACTGTAGAGCACTGCTACCCCACCCCCACATGGGCAACCAACAAGAACTATTTTTATATATTAAACAAAGGAAAAATGATGAATATTCAAATATGATCTCATTAATGTTCCAGAATGACAGAATCTGCCTTTCAAGGAAAAAAAAAATATGGTCTCATTTTATTCATTGTATTGAAGAAAATAACAAAGATATAACTACAGTTTCTGGAGATTAAAATCAAGAATGGGTGTTTTTTACAAGCCTGGAAATAAAAATATTAAGATCGTCTGAAACTTCCATACATCGCCTTCTGTAGCCTATTGATGTTCTTCCTTCCTAATCTCATTTGATTTTTATTGTCCTCACTCTAAAAGATTTCACTTATCTATTTTCAAAAGTGCTTAGGTTTTCCGTATCCATTGCAACTCCTTTGTAGGCAAAATTGGTATTTTGATCTCTGACGTTGAACATCTGCAAACTAAATTTATATGCATGATAATGACACACAATCATAAAGGATGTGAAATAATCTGTCTGTGTTACAACAGATGTCAATTTTTGTTGCTTGTTATTACTAAAAGGGGAAATGGAGCTCCTCTCTGTGACAAGTAATGTTGCTTCTAATTCCTAGCAATAAATGCACCTAGAATATGTGCAGAAGTGGCACTCAGCCTGAATATCCATCACCGGTTTGATTGTTTGAAATGCATCTGGTCCCTTTGAGGATATATACTGTGATTACCCAGTTCAAGCCTTTTCACACTATTGTATGTGTCATCAAATGACAGTAATGAAAATAACTGCAACCATTATTATAGGTTTTAGGACTTTGCCATCTGTTGAGTATTAGCCTTTGCCATTCCCCAACTGGCATTCCATTGAGCCAAAATTACAAAGAAGCTACCCCACAACACTGCATTTTTATATCACCTTTCATCTCCCACACACCAAAGAGAAGGCATTCCTTAAACAGTCCTATCAGAATCTAGTAATTAAGAATGAATCTGAACTTGATGGATGAACTCACTTGATGTTATTTCAAATCTTAAAGCATAAGTATATAGTCTTAGAAATAAATTTGGCATATGCTATGCAATTCTGAGAATTAGCAGTGATATGTAATGTTGTGATATTTAAAGATCAATCTAAAATGGTGAAAAATAACAAGTATGTTTTTATTTCCATGTAATGCAAATTATTTGAACATACCCCATATCTCTTATATGAAATAAGTAAGTAGGATTAGGCTTATTTTAGGCTACAGACTTCCAGTTCATCAGAATGTCAGCATTCTGACTAGCCACAAATATGTGAGGAATTTGTGTTCACAAATCCAAAGATGGATATTTGATTACGCTCTTGTCAACAGTAGTCTACTACCATATTAGACCCAGACTATAATACCTTGTTTTAGAAAGGGATTCAGTATAAATTCCAATCACAAATAGGGTATATATATTATGTGATAAAACAGAAGAGATTCCAAAATGAAAGGAAAATTATAAACAATGAAGCTCAAATTTTGACTGAAAATTCTATTTTCCAATATTGTTAGTTTGAAAGTCCCTTCTGCATCAACCAATTTTAAACTAAAATCTGTGAGAAAAGCAATCTGTTTTGAAGCTACCGTATCATACAGTAAGAAAGCAGAATCAGTGCTACTGAAGAGAAAAATGCAGATGAAAATTTCGCATTTCTCTAATTACAACACCTATACTCCATCTGTACTGCCCCAGAGAGTCCACTTCAGGCTGGGTACGCCATAAGCACTCAAAAGATACTTGTAGAAGGTAACTGGAAATCAAGGACAGAAAACATCAGGGATGGCTATTGAGAATGTTGAATCAATAGGCATTGAAAAAGATACAGTGTTTTCTAACAACTGAATCCAAAATCATTTCTTATTACATGAAATTCAAAATTTATTAAGTAGCACAGAGTCCTAACCAAGAAAATGTTCCTCACAGTGAAGCTAGCTGCCAGCTCAGTTTTTAGAAGGGATAGAACGGCCCATACTTTTTTTCGTTTTTTCCTATAGGCACTGTTGCTAATAATGCAATGAAGCTAACATTCTATCATCATTGCATGTGTCCCAAGAGACAACAACAATTTGGGCCATTCATTTTAAAGAATGAAAACAAAACAAAACAAAACACAGATTTCAATATAAATGTATATATTTTTTTCAGGCAAAACTGAAGACTAACTGTTCCCAATTAGTTTGCCAGAAAATAAATGAGGAAAGAACACTACATAAGGGAAAAACATAATCAGGTGCCATTTTTTTAATTAAAAGAAAATTTAACAAATAAAGGGAGAGGTACTGAGGAGAATGCATAGTGTGACAGAAGATAAACCATACTATTTCCTATTAGGTTCTTAGAAAAAGTAAGAAAAGTATGTATCTTTCAATGTCAATTGGAGAACAACCAAAAAAAGTAAAACCATTTTCTATCCAAAAGTAGACTTGGGAAAATAAATCTAACCAGAACAGGTAAAATCTGAAAAAGTACCATGAACTGTGGAAGAGCTAAGCAAATGACAAAGAGCACCAATAAAACCCAAAATAATTATGGCAAAACTGAGTGGTCATCTTAAGTAAATGGGTGGTATTCTGCCTGGAATGTAGCTGATGACACAATTATTGATCCTATCTTGGTGATGACATGACCAGCTGAACAAAAAAAACAAAAATAGTAAGAGGAATAATGTCTCAAAAGATTATAGTGGCTCTTGAGGTCACTAAGAACACCCTGTAATACCAACTGCTGCCTGCAATAATATTTACTTACTGATTTCTAGTCAAAATGTTTTATACTCTCAAGTAAGTTTCAAAGTAAGTTTATTTTCTTTGAAAATGTTCCAAAGACAAGTCATAGCCCTTTGGTGTTTCACCCATGCATGTTCCTTATTTGTGGTCAATAACAAAGGATTCCGTTCAACGAATATCTCTTAGGAATGACCATATTCTAGGCACTACGCTAGGAAGTAGCAAATGACACAGGGTAAATGGGACTCAAATATCGTTCAGTCTGTGCTAGTATAACTCCAACCACCAGGACCATGACATCAGAGCCACAGTGGCCACTTGTCTTTGTTTGGATTATAGGAGAGTGGGAGAAAGTGAATGAAAGAAGTTATGGCAAGAAATTATGAGAATGATAATCCCCTCTGTCCAGATTTACAATATAGTGGAGAAAGGCAGCATGCAAACATAGAGCTAAGGTAAGGCTGACTGAGAGACATGCTTAATAGAGAGAAATGAGCTGTGCAGCTGAGTGATCAAGGCATCAATTCTAACTGAGGACATTCTGAGGGAATGAGGAATTGAACAGGCACAGCAAGATGGATAATGATGGGAGAAGGGCATTTGAAACAAAAGGTTCAAGCATCCAGAGCAGTACCTACTCAAATGACAGAGATAGAGGACAGATCAAAAGGTTTAAGGGAGATGTCAGAAAACCATGAGGTACCTTAAAACTCAAGCCAAAGAAACCTGAGTCTGTTCTATAGGCAAGCCAAGACAAGTAAAGATTTTTGAGTTGAGTGGTAAGGTGATCAGTCCTCTGGTTCAGAAAGAAATTTTTGGAAAGCACCTGTGGACCATTTATAAAGCTATTTTAAATACAGAGAGAAATCACTAAAAGAACATAAACCAAAATATTCACAAAAGTGGTACTTTTGAATGACAACAGGTAATTAATTACCTTTTTGTTTACTGATTTTTCTAAGTGTTTTACAATGAACATGAGTGGTATTTGTATTTTTAAAACAAGTTGTATACTTTTCTGATATAAATGTCCATCAATATAGGTACACTATTTATTATTACATAAATATAAGAGGTTGGAAGCAGACAAAAAAAAATCTAAAACCATGTAAGTATTTAACTTTCAGTATTGATTAAGCCAAATGCAGCCATTGGTCTTTGGTCAGGACTTTTACTGAAATTGATTTAAAGCCAAATATTTCTAGCAGCCAGCAAATGATGGCACTTTCCCGAATATCCTGCAGTCTGGTCCTAGAATAGCACTGTGACTCCTTGAATTACAGGAAGAAGAACCAGTTGGATCACAAATCTGGGAAGTAAGGACATTTCTCATCACTAAGCAGGAAGGCATAGATAAGCACAAGGGTACAATGATTTCCTGTGCTTTAGGGAATCAAGTCCTGACATGATATATTCCAGGGAGACTAGATATCCTTTCAAGAGCTCAGGTCCCATTTTTAATAAAAGGCCATCTAAATATAACACTGAGGAAGACAAGGATCAGCAACACTTATCAGTCCTGGTCAATATTACTTATACTCCATATAGGGAGAAAAGGAAAAAGTGAGGGGATTTCTGGGCAATAGTGTCAGAACAGGTACAGGACACGGAGAATGTTGGTAATTTCAGGTGTCCCTAGATATACCACTTTGGTGACATGTTTAAGTTTTTTTTCTCCCTTAATATATTAACCAGTGATTTTAGAAAAAAAAATTCTTTTCGCTTCTTCTTAGACTAGTTCCCGTATTACCTAACACTAGAGTAGATTAAAATTCATATACTAAAAAAGAAGTTTGATTATATTTTTAAAATTTCTTATTTATTTAAGTAATCTCTATACCTAGCATAGGGCTTGAACTCATGACCCTGACTTCAAGAGTTGCACACCCTTCTGACTGAGCCAGCCAGGTGCTCCAAAGTTTGATTACTTTTTAAAGTGATATTTCTTTTTAAAGTGTTAAAAAAAAAAAACACTCAAAGAGGAGGAATGATGGCAACATTATATAAACTTCAAGAAGGAAAAGTTTGTGAATATGTGAATATGTGAATATGTGTATGCTTGCCAAATACATATATATATATATATATATTCCTTTTACAAATGGAGTACTTGCCTTTGCGTGGAGTCTCCTGAAGAGAACAAAGCAGTCCATTTATATTATGTAACAAAATTTAAATTTTCTTCTCAAATCAAAGGTTAAACATACATTATTAGTGGCGTAAGAGAGAAAGTTCAATGAAAGTAAGTGCCCTAAAGTTCAGGACTTAGAACTGGTTGGTCACACCACATAATCTACATATCTGCTTTGGACACCTGTGTCCGATCCCCCAGCCTGTTGTGAGCAGACAGAGCCTTGAAGTTGCTCAGGTCCAGACATTTGGTCTTTTTTCAGTACTTACTTACGAAAAAATGAATGAATGACTCCAACTTTTCACTTGAAGACTGAGATCATATAAATACATATTTTCTTGGTAACAGATTTGTGGAGGTTGGAAAACACCCTCTACCATGCCACCTCCTCCTCTTCGACTACTAATATCCTCCTCAAGATACTTCTTATTTCCCCTCTCCTTTGTTCTTTTATTTATTTTTTTTAATATTTTATTTATTTATTTGACAGACAAGATCACAAGTAGGTAGAGAGGCAGGCAGAGAGAGAGAAGAAGAAGCAGGCTCCCTGCCGAGCAGAGAGCCTGATGCGGGCTTAGATCCCAGAACCCTGGGACCATGACCTGAGCCAAAGGCAGAGGCTTTAACCCACTGAGCCACCCAGGCGCCCATAGTTCCACCCTTTTTAAAAAGATTCTGCTCATTAAGAATTTCAAAGTGATATTTTCTGTAATTGTAAATTTGTATCTGATGTAAAAAGTACTCCAAAGTACTCAATAGGTCAATGCTGCTAGATTTGGTAAGGTGCCCAGAGTGACATGTCTTTCAAAACAAAGCAAATGTCTGTTTCCATAAAACTTATTTGTAGAATATTAGTAACAGAAATAATCCTTTAAAATAACTCACTTCTTATTTTATAATAATATAATCAATAGACTCACTATATATCAATATGATCAATAATCAATCCCAGGACCCCGGGATCATAACCTGAGCCAAAGGCAGAGGTTTTAACCCACTGAGCCACCCAGGCACCCCTGTTCTTTCATTTCTTAAGCTCTTTCTTCAAAATTAATATCTGCTTAATTATCATAACATGACTAAAAGATACATAAATAGTCCCTCCTAAAGCTGAAAATTCTATTCACTAATACACTAACAGCAACGATCCCTCCCCCTCCAAAAACAAATCTCTATCATAAGAGGGTAACATTGGCGTAAGTGAATATGAATAAGGTTGGTTAAATCGCGCTCTATAATGGTGCTGCTTGCCTGCGCTACTCGTGCTAGCCTACAGTATTAGTTGAGTAGACCATGTCTTGACCGCTAACTTTAGTAGAGCTAGAAGTGACTACACCTAGTAGTTGACAGGCAGATGAGACAGGCGGGCATCAAAGTCAGAAAGACAGAATTGGTACAAATGTATGTTTGCCAAACAGGTAATCCCGAGTGACAGAACCAAAAGACATGAAATGGCAGACACCGGTCCCTATCAGATCATAGTGACTCTCACATGCTAACCCAGGAATCTCAGTCCTTACTGGGGGCCATGGAATACTATTGTACTTATCAAGCAGAGGAAACAGAATGAAACTTGTGACTTACAAAGTTTCATGCAGCAGCACAGTGGAAAATGAGGTAAAAATTTGAGACTATAAAATGGATACACAAATAGGCAAGAGAAGGATTCTGAAGACCAGGATAGAAGCAGTGGCAGAGAATGGTTAAGAAGATAAAATCATAAACTGTAATGACATCTGTGACTGCTATGGCATTCTCTCAGCATAAATGTCCAACACTGCTTATAAAAATCCTTCTCACTCTCAAGCTTTGGTTCAAAATGTTACTTCTTCCATGAAGTCATCTCTTTGAGAACTGTTCCTTCATCTGCTCCCCCACAGTCTTTCGTTTGTCCTCTCATAACATTTAGTTCTTACTGCCTTCTATTACAACTAGCTGTTTACATGTGTACTACCTCCGTTATACCACAAACTCCTTGAAAGAGGGGCCTTGGCTGATTCATCTAGTTATCCCCCTTCACCCACGAACATCTAGCAGACTACTTGCATATAATAGTTTGGATGAATAAATACATAAATTGAAATCCCTCAAAAAATACTTTGTTTGCTTTGTATTGCTAGAGAGATAACCAAATCCCAGAGCCAAAGGAGGCATAAAATAATGAGAGGCAATCAGGCTAATTTCAGAAGACCCAAAGTCTGCTACAGAGAGAAAAGAAGTAATTGAAACACAAGATGTTTTTAGGTAAGCACTGATACTTGTTTCTTTATCAAAATATTTCTCTGTGCATCTCCCTGCAAATCATGACAATAGTAACAGAGATCCAAGGGCATTTTATTTGTAAACTGCAAACAGATAAACACTGGCATTACACAAAGATAACTCCATGACTCACAGCCAAAAAATCTCGCCTGCTTCCGTTCCAACATTAGAATGGAAAAAAGAAAACTTACTCTAATGGTTCCCTAGTTAGGAATAAACACAAGCCTTGGATCCAGAAGAGTTTAGTTATTAAAGAGGAGGAAAAAGTGGCAAAGATAACAGCTTCTCTTTAATTACGACTCTACCACCAAGGAAAGGAATTATGTCTATTTTCCCCAATATTAACCAAAGAGAAGATTGGATACTGAGTTATTCATTAACAACTTATCAGGCATTTTGGATCTCATAATTGAGAAGGGATAAAACACAAAAGGAGGGCTGTCTAGCACTACTGGCTTCCTAAGAATTCCTCAGTATTAATACCACTCCTCCTAAATCCCTTTGAGGATTGCTGCTTAGATGCTGAGAAAAAATAATTGAACAATTTCATGGTGACATTAAACAGCAGCTCATAATTGACCTCAATATGAATAGCAATAAAGACAGAGAGAATGACATATGCTCTATACCGTGAGTATGGGCAGGATTCAAATCCTAATGCCTTTAACTCCATCAAGGAAGGAACACGGGAGAAAACTGCTTAATAATCACCCAAAGGCTATTTGCTTTCTAGAGCAGAGCTCGAGGTTTTCATATCACCTCTGTTAACTGACTACACTGAAATGATAGGACCACTGTCTGCAGCAAAAGAACTGTCACATTTGCATTGATCCAGGAAAAGACCAATTTGGTAACGCCACTTGTTTCCTAAAAGGGCATTTCAGTGGCCAAATCAAAGTGAAGTGTTGTGCAATTTTCTGTATAATCAGCATTAACAGCTAAAGAACAACCAGCCTTCAGAGTAGGAAGGCATGTTGCCAAGTATAACTCGTAAGTATAAGCTGCTCCTCAACCCCTCCCTGACCATCCTCCTTTTATATCTCAGGTTTGATTGTGTGAGCAGAGCTGCAGGCATTAACTCACTTTTTTAGACAAATCTGACGTCTGCATGAGTAAACAAAGGGAGGCTGTTTGGTTTTTGACACTGACTCCCCGAGTATCTGTCCCCACAAAATAGATCATTCAGCGTCAATTTTAGAGTATCTGCATATTCAAATGTGTATTAAAGGAAATTTGAGACAAAGAAGAAATAAAAAATATTACCAGGCAACTCATCTAGTAACTACAAACTTGATTCAAACTCACTATCTTCCCCTCAAGCCTGTTCTTGCTCTTGTATTCTCTACACAGATGCTCCTTCATCACTTCCTTGCCCACCCCAGAGCTGGTATTGACCTTGGTTAGATTCCCACACGGGCCTCCCACCCATCCCATCTGACCACCACAAATCTGTCCACATAAGCAATCAAGTTAATTAACAAATCTGACCCTTTAATGAATGAATCTGACCTTTTAATGAATGAAGCCCCTCATTCTGGCTGAAAAGACCCACATTTTCTGGTTGTTACCAATCCCTTTATTCTTATTTCTGGGACATCCCCCCTCACCCCGCCACATTTAACATTTATTGTTACTGAACTATTTGTAGTTACACAAAATTACATTGCAATGCCTGCATTTCCATGTACTCTTCCCTCCACCATGAATGGCCATTCCAATTTGTCCACTTGGAAAGCTAATACTTTCCTGAATGTCACTGACCCTGTAAGTAAGCTCCTTCTGTAAGGTAAGACCACCACATAAAGAATATTGTCAGTCCCCTCTTCGTACTGGTCCTGTCTTCTGTGCATTTTTGCATCTTTGATTGCATTTACCCTACCATATTAAAATCATGTTTCCTGTTCTCTTCTTCCAAATGGTGAGCTCTTCAAGTGCTTCTCCTAAAATAAAACACTAATAGGAACATGGGCTCTGGAGCTGGGATTTCAAATCCTGTGTGACCTTGGGCAAATTACCTAACCTCTCTATGACTTAGCATCTCAACCATAAAATGAGGATTATGACAATATTATACTTTAGAGAGCTATTGTAAAGATTAGAAAGCTTGATTTCTGTAAAGCATAGTAAATGTTTAGTGACTGTTAATTTTCAGATTGAGAACTCAGTGGCATTCATATTTAATCTCCAATGGACTTATGCTGAAGACACAGACATAACAGTTGGACTGGATTGTGCAAGCTGATTTAAGGAAAGAAATAATGGCAAAGTTTATTCTAATAGAAACACCCTGGCAGTGGTTGATGCAAGATTTTGTAGGCAGTTTTAGCAGGAAATGTTCTTCTAAGAGCCCCCAAAACTAAATGGCCTCATTAACTTTTTCCAGTAATATTCTGTACCTTTTAAAACTTTGATTCTCGAACATACTCAACATTTTTAGGGTTTTATTTCTGTACCAGCATGTCATTCTTGTCCTAAACAGAACTTCTCCCACGTAATTCAGAATGAGCTAATGAGTTTTCTTACTTACTTACCAGGAAATAACTTCCCAATCTCAGCTTCACTGTTCATACCTTGGAAAGAACACAATTTCACTAGTCCTTAACCTTACTTAATTTTTTATATCATTACAACAAAGGAATAATACAAGACCCCTGAAAAAAGACATAATGCATAAGTGAACATATGCACTGTTTGTCTTTTCTGTGCACACTTTAAACATATCAAACTTCAAACTTACATACTAAGTTCTTAAAAGAGTTTTGAATGTTAATACAATATTAATGTATAAATTCAATCATCTGAGTACTTTAAAAAAACACTGAATCTGCTATTTATCTGTCCTCATAAGTTTTTAAGAATAGAAAACACATTGTAAAATTGAACCATAAATGGGTACGTAACCCATTAAAGTAATGATGAAGGATGGTCTTTGTTCAATGCTCTTTTCATTAGGATATGAAGGTTTAAAATTCAAAAGAAAAACAGTCTCAAATAAAACACAGAAAACAAGAAAACTAAGCTCAGCTTAAATACACTCAGAACACTGTGGAATCTATAGGAGTGAGTCACATCTTCACAATTGTGGGAAGGTACACGATTAGAAATTGAATTTTATCAAACACCTTCCAAACAATTCCTAGCAGATTCAGTCAGTATCACATACCAAAATGCCAGTTTGCATTTATAGTGCTTAATGAATCTCCACAATACAGGCTTAAGTATGAAATCCATATGGGATATACATCTACATACATCTACATATATGTATGTATGTATATATGTATACACATATATATATACACACACACACATATATACACACACACACATATAAGATTTTGGACAACTTCACCAAATTATTTCCAAGTGATTGTCATTTTTCAGCTTTTCAACTTGTAGTAAATATGACTTTTAACATCCATTTTTTTCTTAGGTCAGAGTAAATTATTATTTGTAAATCCAATCACATTTTAAATTTTCTAAAATTTGGTTCATACCTTCTTTAAATCTGTGAATGTTGTCTTTATTTCATATTTTCTTATATTGGGGTTGTGTAAAATGAAATAAGCCTAAATTCTTAGAATCAAATGCTTATTCATTTATTTATTACACTGATTTATACTACAGAAAACTAACTATAACTTTTAAAACTACAGACAAAAGTGTGTTTCCAAAGAAGATTGTGATGATGCTGTGATTAAAAAAAATTTTGAGGCCAAATAATTCACCAAAGTGACCCTCAGTTTTTACTTACTGGTATGAAAGTTATAACTTCTTATTTGTCAAACTAGGTGGCTTTTAGTCAGGTTCGAGAACACTTGAGTCTCACTTAGGCTGGCTCATCTTTTGGCTTCTCTGCCTCCTGCCTTGCTAATTAATGAAAATACATACTCAGCCTGCAGCAAATGCAGGGAGTTTATTCCCAATGAAAACCTAATGAAAAAGCTATGCCTCCACAAGGCAATAATTTGTTTAAATTTGAGAGTGCCAATTGGAAGCAGCATTGGTTCTTTGGGGACACCAGGGCTCTATTAAGTACACTTTTCCTTCAGTGAACCACAGTAAAGTTAAGTCAACTTCCAAAGAATATAACTTGCTACCAACTCCCCCTTGAGAAGACCCCACGGAGGCCAACAAACTTCATGTCTCTTCCCCTCGGGCCTCACTATCATTTTGTGGCAATCAGCTGCTGAGGTGAGAACCTACTTACTTGATTTACTTATTTATTTTCACAGCCTTGTCCCTCATATAAGCAAAGAGGAACATATCTTTCAGCTTGAATGGCTGCTTTATAGGTACATAGACTATGCATCATGCTGCTGAGGAACACTGTAGTTAAGAAAATATGCTTTCTCTGTTTCCAGACTTCTAAACAGTGTAAAGTTAACTCCCTTCTCCAGCTGTTCAAGGCAGTTACATTCTCCAGCTGTTTACCATTTTCAACAATGACATACTTCTGCATGTCTGAAATTTATGAAACTTTAAAACAGCCCTTTCAAGCTCCTTTCTAGAACAAACATCAAAACATTTCCTCTTCCTGCAAATACTACAAAGTGAGAGACTTACTGCAAAACTACTGTAGCTTGAATGACCTCATTTTCTCTATACCCTCCCATGCTTACATTTACTATTAAGCCAAAGTGGGGTGGAGAGGGGTGCTCCAGAAAAAAGATGTGCCTCTAAAGGCAGATGATCACTAGGGATCTTGAAGAAGTCTCACTTTCAAAGCACCTGGGTGGCTCAGTTGGTTGGGCGACTGCCCGCCCCTCAGGTGATGGCCCTGGAGTCCTAGGATCGAGTCCTGCATCTGGATCCCTGCTCAGGGGGGAGTGTGCTTCTCCTTCTGACCCTCTCTCTCTCATTCTTTCTCAAATAAAGAAATAAAATCTTTAAAAATAAAGTCTCGCTTTCAGAGAAAACCACTTTAAGACAAATTCCCTAAATCAAAGGTCTTCAAATTTTGTTGCTATCATACCCCCTTCAGAAGAATTTCAAAACACTGTAACACTCACACATTTTTAAATTGACATTTTAAAATTTAATTATAAGCAGAAATGTTTGTAAAAGATATGTGCTCTGATACGTAATAGTGCATATCTGCTTTAAATACACTTTGCCAAAACTTGATATGGTATATTTTAGGTCTTCCAGTTTATAAAAAATGTCTACCACAACCAGTACCTTAAATAACAAAGTCATCTTTCATTGTTGAAATGATTGGCCATTTTCTAGATGTTAATACATTCCTGTGACAACTTTGTCACATACAATTTTAAAAATTTTAAGGTAATAGGGAGGGAGGTAAAAAGAGACAGCAAGACAGCAAGACACTGTCTATCCAGGTATTATTTAATGTTTATGGATCTTCTCAAGCATTTTCCATTAACTTACTCATTTGGGGGGTTTTAAAAGAGCTACCATTTACCTTTAAATGACCCAACAATTTGAAAATAAAAAACTAAAGAATCCTCCATGGTTTAGAGAACTAGAGGGCAATTTGTTCCACAAAGGAAAAGAAATCAACTTTTTATGTTTTATGAGATTTGCATGTGGAAACAGGTAACATGACGCTAATTCTACAAATGTGATAAGAGAGTTGCACCTAGAATTTTTATCATATTTCTAATCAGTCTTCAGGGCCACATTTTAGATGATAAAACTATACAGGCAGGAGAAATCTGACTGCCATGTATTCCCCCAAATCCTACAGCTCCAAGTCACTTTCAGAGAGACTGTTTGAAGGAAAGACACACCTTCAGACTTCTGAATGCCCCATGCAAGTTCATCATTGTTGTGGAGGAAAATAATACAAATAGAAAAAGTCCCTTCCTCTGAGCCACATGCAATCCAGATGGGGACTGTGATTTATATACAGCCAATGGGCCAAATCCTGCCCAACACTTGTTTTTTGTATGACCTGTGAGCTTAGAATGGTTTTCACATTTTTTATAAAAGATTAAATCAGTTTTTTAAAGAACATTTCCTGATATTAGAAATTATATAAAATTGAAATTTCAGTGTCCAGAAATAGTTTTATCAAAACAAAGCTACATCCATTTATTCACATACTGTGTAGAGCTGGTTTTATGTTAAAACAGCAAAGGTGAGTATGATTTCACTTGCATGTGTTATTTAAGAAACAAAACAAATGAATACAGGGGAAAGAGAAGGAAAAATAAAGTAATATAAAAAACAGTGCAAACCATAAGAGACTTCTGGCTTAGGGAACAAACTGGAGGTTGCTGGACTGGAGGTAGGTGGGGGGATGGTGTAATTGGGTGACGGGCATTAAGGAGGGGATGTGATATAACGAGCACTGGGTATTATAGGCAACTGATGGATCACTAAATTCTACCCCTGAAGCTAATAATACACTATATGTTAACTAACTTGAATTTAAATAAGATCTTAAAAAAAAAATAGCAAAGGTGAAGAGTGGCAACAGAGGCCATGTGGCCTGCAAAGCCTAAATTATTACTATCAGGTCCTTTACAAAAAAATTTATAGAGAAGAACCCTATTGCAGAGAATTAGAAGAAATAATATAAGTAAAATGGTTAACATGGAACCTGGCACATAAGCATTCAAAAAATAGCAAATATGATGATTATTTTGTAAAAGTTATAATTTGAGCCAACAATTTCAAAGGTAAACAAGGCTACAAAAGACATGACATCTCCATTAAGTAATCAGCCATTAAGGCTCCTAAAAAAAATTGAAATAAGGCATAGTCTGTCCTATAATCATGTAATTCTTTTTTTTTAAAAGATTTTATTTATTTATTTGACAGAGAGAAATTACAAGTACACTGAGAGGCAGGCAGAGAGAGAGAGAAGGAAGCAGGCTCCCTGCTGAGCAGAGAGCCCGATGCGGGACTCGACCCCAGGACCCTGAGATCATGACCTGAGCCGAAGGCAGCGGCTTAACCCACTGAGCCACCCAGGCACCCCTAATCATGTAATTCTTATAGAGCCTGACATGCAGGCAGGATGGAAAACCAACCACCAGAGAGTAACTGTTGCTGTAATATCTATCCCATGACATTTGAGTGGACCATGATTCAATTTTTCAACCTCTATCCAACCTCAGGACTCTCACCCATGATGCCCCATCTGCTAATGACATCCTTCCCTCTGCCAGAGCTCCTCTCTCTTTCCCCACCCGTCAAGTTTTCCCTTAGATATCATTTCCTCAACTACCCCATCCTAGCTTCA